>NW_028270151.1:120978032-121288092 GCF_037043375.1 Chiloscyllium plagiosum
TCCCTCACTGTGCGTGTCGCTCCCTCGCTGTGTGTGTGCGTGTCTCTCCCTCGCTGTGTGTGTGCGTGTCTCTCCCTCGCTGTGTGTGCGTGTCTCTCCCTCGCTGTGTGTGTGTGTGTGTGCCGCTCCCTCGCAGTGTGTGCGTGTCACTCTCCCGCTGTGTGTGTGTGCGTGTCCCTCCCTCCCTGTGTGTGTGTGTGTCCCTCCCTCGCTGTGTGTGCGTGTCGCTCCCTCGCTGTGTGTGTGCGTGTCGCTCCCTCGCTGTGTGTGTGCGTGTCGCTCCCTCACTGTGTGTGTGCGTGTCCCTCCCTCGCTGTGTGTGTGCGTGTCCCTCCCTCGCTGTGTGTGTGCGTGTCCCTCCCTCGCTGTGTGTGTGCGTGTCCCTCCCTCGCTGTGTGTGTGCGTGTCGCTCCCTCCCTGTGTGCGTGTGTGTCCCTCCCTCGCTGTGTGTGTGTGTGTGTGTCCCTCACTCGCTGTGTGTGTGTGTGTGTGTCCCTCCCTCGCTGTGTGTGTGCGTGTCGCTCCCTCGCTGTGTGTGTGTCCCTCCCTCGCTGTTTGTGTGTGTGTCCCTCCCTCGCTGTGTGTGTGCGTGTCGCTCCCTCGCTGTGTGTGTGTGCGTGTCCCTCCCTCCCTGTGTGTGTGTGTCCCTCCCTCGCTGTGTGTGCGTGTCGCTCCCTCGCTGTGTGTGTGCGTGTCGCTCGCTCGCTGTGTGTGTGCGTGTCCCTCCCTCGCTGTGTGAGTGCGTGTCCCTCCCTCGCTGTGTGTGTGCGTGTGGCTCCCTCGCTGTGTGCGTGCGTGTCCCTCCCTCGCTGTGTGCGTGCGTGCCGCTCCCTCGCTGTGTGCGTGCGTGTCACTCCCTCGCTGTGTGCGTGCGTGTCGCTCCCTCGCTGTGTGTGTGCGTGTCCCTCCCTCGCTGTGTGTGTGCGTGTCCCTCCCTCGCTGTGTGTGTGCGTGTCCCTCCCTCGCTGTGTGTGTGCGTGTCGCTCCCTCGCTGTGTGTGTGCATGTCGCTCCCTCGCTGTGTGTGCGCGTGACCCTCCCTCGCTGTGTGTGTGCGTGTCTCTCCCTCTCTGTGCGTGTCGCTCCCTCGCTGTGTGTGTGTGTGTCCCTCCCTCGCTGTGTGTGTGTGTGTCCCTCCCTCGCTGTGTGTGTGTGTGTCCCACCCTCGCTGTGTGTGTGTGTCCCACACTCGCTGTGTGTGTGTGTGTCCCACCCTCGCTGTGTGTGTGCGTGTCCCTCCCTCGCTGTGTGTGTGCGTGTCCCTCCCTCGCTGTGTGTGTGCGTGTCGCTCCCTCGCTGAGTGTGTGCATGTCGCTCCCTCGCTGTGTGTGCGCGTGTCCCTCCCTCGCTGTGTGTGTGCGTGTCTCTCCCTCTCTGTGCGTGTCGCTCCCTCGCTGTGTGTGTGTGTGTCCCTCCCTCGCTGTGTGTGTGTGTGTCCCTCCCACGCTGTGTGTGTGTGTGTCCCACCCACGCTGTGTGTGTGTGTGTCCCACCCTCGCTGTGTGTGTGCGATTCGCTCCCTCGCTGTGTGTGTGCGTGTCGCTCCCTCGCTGTGTGTGTGCGTGTCTCTCCCTCGTTGTGCGTGTCGCTCCCTCGCTGTGTGTGTGTGCGTGTCCCTCCCTCCCTGTGTGTGTGTGTCCCTCCCTCGCTGTGTGTGCGTGTCGCTCCCTCGCTGTGTGTGTGCGTGTCGCTCGCTCGCTGTGTGTGTGCGTGTCCCTCCCTCGCTGTGTGAGTGCGTGTCCCTCCCTCGCTGTGTGTGTGCGTGTGGCTCCCTCGCTCTGTGCGTGCGTGTCCCTCCCTCGCTGTGTGCGTGCGTGTCCCTCCCTCGCTGTGTGTGTGCGTGTCCCTCCCTCGCTGTGTGTGTGCGTGTCGCTCCCTCGCTGTGCGTGTCGCTCCCTCGCTGTGCGTGTCGCTCCCTCGCTGTGTGTGTGCGTGTCTCTCCCTCGCTGTGTGTGTGCGTGTCTCTCCCTCGCTGTGTGTGCGTGTCTCTCCTTCGCTGTGTGTGTGCGTGTCTCTCCCTCGCTGTGTGTGCGTGTCTCTCCCTCGCTGTGTGTGTGTGTGTGTGCCCCTCCCTCGCTGTGTGTGTGTGTCCCTCCCTCCCTGTGTGTGTGTGTGTCCCTCCCTCGCTGTGTGTGTGCGTGTCGCTCCCTCGCTGTGTGTGTGCGTGTCGCTCCCTCGCTGTGTGTGTGTGTGTCCCTCCCTCGCTGTGTGTGTGTGTGTGTGTGTGTGTCCCTCCCTCCCTGTGTGCGTGTGTGTCCCTCCCTCGCTGTGTGTGTGTGTGTGTGTCCCTCCCTCGCTGTGTGTGTGTGTGTGTCCCTCCCTCGCTGTGTGTGTGTGTGTGTGTCCCTCCCTCGCTGTGTGTGTGTGTGTGTGTGTCCCTCCCTCGCTGTTTGTGTGTGTGTCCCTCCCTCGCTGTGTGTGTGCGTGTCGCTCCCTCGCTGTGTGTGTGTGCGTGTCCCTCCCTCCCTGTGTGTGTGTGTCCCTCCCTCGCTGTGTGTGTGCGTGTCGCTCCCTCGCTGTGTGTGTGTGTGTGTCCCTCCCTCCCTGTGTGTGTGTGTGTCCCTCCCTCGCTGTGTGTGTGTCCCTCCCTCGCTGTGTGTGTGTGTGTGTCCCTCCCTCGCTGTGTTTGTGCGTGTGGCTCCCTCGCTGTGTGTGTGCGTGTCCCTCCCTCGCTGTGTGCGTGCGTGTCGCTCCCTCGCTGTGTGCGTGGGTGTCGCTCCCTCGCTGTGTGCGTGCGTGTCGCTCCCTCGCTGTGTGTGTGCGTGTCGCTCCCTCGCTGTGTGTGTGCGTGTCCCTCCCTCGCTGTGCGTGTGCGTGTCCCTCCCTCGCTGTGCGTGTGCGTGTCCCTCCATCGCTGTGCGTGTGCGTGTCGCTCCCTCGCTGTGTGTGTGCTTGTCGCTCCCTCGCTGTGTGTGCGCGTGTCCCTCCCTCGCTGTGTGTGTGCGTGTCTCTCCCTCTCTGTGCGTGTCGCTCCCTCGTTGTGTGTGTGTGTGTCTCTCCCTCGCTGTGCGTGTCGCTCTCTCGCTGTGTGTGTGTGTGTCCCTCCCTCGCTGTGTGTGTCCGTGTCTCTCCCTCGCTGTGTGCGTGTCGCTCCCTCGCTGTGTGTGTGTGTGTGTCCCTCCCTCGCTGTGTGTGTGTGTCCCTCCCTCGCTGTGTGTTTGTGTGTCCCACCCTCGCTGTGTGTGTGCGTGTCCCACCCTCGCTGTGTGTGTGCGTGTCGCTCCCTCGCTGTGTGTGTGGGTGTCCCTCCCTCGCTGTGTGTGTGCGTGTCTCTCCCTCGCTGTGCGTGTCGCTCCCTCGCTGTGTGTGTGTGTGTCCCTCCCTCGCTGTGTGTGTGTGTCCCTCCCTCGCTGTGTGTGTGTGTGTCCCACCCTCGCTGTGTGTGTGTGTGTCCCTCCCTCGCTGTGTGTGTGTCCCTCCCTCGCTGTGTGTGTGTGTGTGTCCCTCCCTCGCTGTGTTTGTGCGTGTGGCTCCCTCGCTGTGTGTGTGCGTGTCCCTCCCTCGCTGTGTGCGTGCGTGTCGCTCCCTCGCTGTGTGCGTGGGTGTCGCTCCCTCGCTGTGTGCGTGCGTGTCGCTCCCTCGCTGTGTGTGTGCGTGTCGCTCCCTCGCTGTGTGTGTGCGTGTCCCTCCCTCGCTGTGCGTGTGCGTGTCCCTCCCTCGCTGTGTGTGTCCGTGTCTCTCCCTCGCTGTGTGCGTGTCGCTCCCTCGCTGTGTGTGTGTGTGTGTCCCTCCCTCGCTGTGTGTGTGTGTCCCTCCCTCGCTGTGTGTTTGTGTGTCCCACCCTCGCTGTGTGTGTGCGTGTCCCACCCTCGCTGTGTGTGTGCGTGTCGCTCCCTCGCTGTGTGTGTGGGTGTCCCTCCCTCGCTGTGTGTGTGCGTGTCTCTCCCTCGCTGTGCGTGTCGCTCCCTCGCTGTGTGTGTGTGTGTCCCTCCCTCGCTGTGTGTGTGTGTCCCTCCCTCGCTGTGTGTGTGTGTGTCCCACCCTCGCTGTGTGTGTGTGTGTCCCTCCCTCGCTGTGTGTGTGCGTGTCCCTCCCTCGCTGTGTGTGTGCGTGTCCCTCCCTCGCTGTGTGTGTCCCTCCCTCGCTGTGTGTGTGTGTCGCTCCCTCGCTGTGTGTGTCGCTCCCTCGCTGTGTGTGTGCGTGTCCCTCCCTCGCTGTGTGTGTGCGTGTCCCTCCCTCGCTGTGTGTGTGTGTCCCTCCCTCGCTGTGTGTGTGTGTGTCCCTCCCTCGCTGTGTGTGTGCGTGTCGCTCCCTCGCTGTGTGTGTGCGTGTCCCTCCCTCGCTGTGTGTGTGCGTGTCCCTCCCTCACTGTGTGTGTGTGTCCCTCCCTCGCTGTGTGTGTGTGTGTCGCTCCCTCACTGTGTGTGTGCGTGTCGCTCCCTCGCTGTGTGTGTGTGTGTCCCACCCACGCTGTGTGTGTGTGTGTGTGTGTGTGTCCCTCCCTCCCTGTGTGTGTGTCCCTCCCTCGCTGTGTGTGTGTGTGTGTGTCCCTCCCTCCCTGTGTGCGTGTGTGTCCCTCCCTCGCTGTGTGTGTGTGTGTGTCCCTCCCTCGCTGTATGTGTGTGTGTGTGTCCCTCCCTCGCTGTGTGTGTGCGTGTGTGTCCCTCCCTCGCTGTGTGTGTGCGTGTCGCTACCTCGCTGTGTGTGTGTGTCCCTCCCTCGCTGTGTGTGTGTGTGTGTCCCTCCCTCCCTGTGTGCGTGTGTGTCCCTCCCTCGCTGTGTGTGTGTGCGTGTCCCTCACTCGCTGTGTGTGTGTGTGTGTGTCCCTCCCTCGCTGTGTGTGTGCGTGTCGCTCCCTCGCTGTGTGTGTGTCCCTCCCTCGCTGTTTGTGTGTGTGTCCCTCCCTCGCTGTGTGTGTGCGTGTCGCTCCCTCGCTGTGTGTGTGTGCGTGTCCCTCCCTCCCTGTGTGTGTGTGTGTCCCTCCCTCGCTGTGTGTGCGTGTCGCTCCCTCGCTGTGTGTGTGCGTGTCGCTCGCTCGCTGTGTGTGTGCGTGTCCCTCCCTCGCTGTGTGAGTGCGTGTCCCTCCCTCGCTGTGTGTGTGCGTGTGGCTCCCTCGCTGTGTGCGTGCGTGTCCCTCCCTCGCTGTGTGCGTGCGTGCCGCTCCCTCGCTGTGTGCGTGCGTGTCGCTCCCTCGCTGTGTGCGTGCGTGTCGCTCCCTCACTGTGCGTGTCGCTCCCTCGCTGTGTGTGTGCGTGTCTCTCCCTCGCTGTGTGTGTGCGTGTCTCTCCCTCGCTGTGTGTGTCCCTCCCTCGCTGTGTGTGTCGCTCCCTCGCTGTGTGTGTGCGTGTCGCTCCCTCACTGTGCGTGTCGCTCCCTCGCTGTGTGTGTGCGTGTCTCTCCCTCGCTGTGTGTGTGCGTGTCTCTCCCTCGCTGTGTGTGCGTGTCTCTCCCTCGCTGTGTGTGTGTGTGTGTGCCGCTCCCTCGCAGTGTGTGCGTGTCACTCTCCCGCTGTGTGTGTGTGCGTGTCCCTCCCTCCCTGTGTGTGTGTGTGTCCCTCCCTCGCTGTGTGTGCGTGTCGCTCCCTCGCTGTGTGTGTGCGTGTCGCTCCCTCGCTGTGTGTGTGCGTGTCGCTCCCTCACTGTGTGTGTGCGTGTCCCTCCCTCGCTGTGTGTGTGCGTGTCCCTCCCTCGCTGTGTGTGTGCGTGTCCCTCCCTCGCTGTGTGTGTGCGTGTCCCTCCCTCGCTGTGTGTGTGCGTGTCGCTCCCTCGCTGTGTGTGTGTCCCTCCCTCGCTGTTTGTGTGTGTGTCCCTCCCTCGCTGTGTGTGTGCGTGTCGCTCCCTCGCTGTGTGTGTGTGCGTGTCCCTCCCTCCCTGTGTGTGTGTGTCCCTCCCTCGCTGTGTGTGCGTGTCGCTCCCTCGCTGTGTGTGTGCGTGTCGCTCGCTCGCTGTGTGTGTGCGTGTCCCTCCCTCGCTGTGTGAGTGCGTGTCCCTCCCTCGCTGTGTGTGTGCGTGTGGCTCCCTCGCTGTGTGCGTGCGTGTCCCTCCCTCGCTGTGTGCGTGCGTGCCGCTCCCTCGCTGTGTGCGTGCGTGTCACTCCCTCGCTGTGTGCGTGCGTGTCGCTCCCTCGCTGTGTGTGTGCGTGTCCCTCCCTCGCTGTGTGTGTGCGTGTCCCTCCCTCGCTGTGTGTGTGCGTGTCCCTCCCTCGCTGTGTGTGTGCGTGTCGCTCCCTCGCTGTGTGTGTGCATGTCGCTCCCTCGCTGTGTGTGCGCGTGTCCCTCCCTCGCTGTGTGTGTGCGTGTCTCTTTCTCTCTGTGCGTGTCGCTCCCTCGCTGTGTGTGTGTGTGTCCCTCCCTCGCTGTGTGTGTGTGTGTCCCTCCCTCGCTGTGTGTGTGTGTGTCCCACCCTCGCTGTGTGTGTGTGTCCCACCCTCGCTGTGTGTGTGTGTGTCCCACCCTCGCTGTGTGTGTGCGTGACGCTCCCTCGCTGTGTGTGTGCGTGTCGCTCCCTCGCTGTGTGTGTGCGTGTCTCTCCCTCGCTGTGCGTGTCGCTCCCTCGCTGTGTGTGTGTGTCCCTCCCTCGCTGTGTGTGTGTGTCCCTCCCTCGCTGTGTGTGTGTCCCACCCTCGCTGTGTGTGTGTGTGTCCCTCCCTCGCTGTGTGTGTGCGTGTCCCTCCCTCGCTTTGTGTGTGCGTGTCCCTCCCTCGCTGTGTGTGTGCGTGTCCCTCCCTCGCTGTGTGTGCCCCTCCCTCGCTGTGTGTGTCGCTCCCTCGCTGTGTGTGTGCGTGTCGCTCCCTCGCTGTGCGTGTCGCTCCCTCGCTGTGTGTGTGCGTGTCCCTCCCTCGCTGTGTGTGTGCGTGTCTCTCCCTCGCTGTGTGTGCGTGTCTCTCCCTCGCTGTGTGTGTGTGTGTGTGCCCCTCCCTCGCAGTGTGTGCGTGTCGCTCCCTCGCTGTGTGTGTGCGTGTCCCTCCCTCGCTGTGTGTGTGCGTGTCTCTCCCTCGCTGTGTGTGTGCGTGTCTCTCCCTCGCTGTGTGTGCGTGTCCCTCCCTCGCTGTGTGTGTGCGTGTCCCTCCCTCCCTGTGTGTGTGTGTGTCCCTCCCTCGCTGTGTGTGCATGTCGCTCCCTCGCTGTGTGTGTGCGTGTCGCTCCCTCGCTGTGAGTGTGCGTGTCGCTCCCTCACTGTGTGTGTGCATGTCCCTCCCTCGCTGTGCGTGTGCGTGTCCCTCCCTCGCTGTGTGTGTGTGCGTGTCCCTCCCTCCCTGTGTGTGTGTGTGTCCCTCCCTCGCTGTGTGTGCGTGTCGCTCCCTCGCTGTGTGTGTGCGTGTCGCTCGCTCGCTGTGTGTGTGCGTGTCCCTCCCTCGCTGTGTGAGTGCGTGTCCCTCCCTCGCTGTGTGTGTGCGTGTGGCTCCCTCGCTGTGTGCGTGCGTGTCCCTCCCTCGCTGTGTGCGTGCGTGCCGCTCCCTCGCTGTGTGCGTGCGTGTCGCTCCCTCGCTGTGTGCGTGCGTGTCGCTCCCTCACTGTGCGTGTCGCTCCCTCGCTGTGTGTGTGCGTGTCTCTCCCTCGCTGTGTGTGTGCGTGTCCCTCCCTCGCTGTGTGTGCGTGTCGCTCCCTCGCTGTGTGTGTGCGTGTCGCTCCCTCGCTGTGTGTGTGCGTGTCGCTCCCTCACTGTGTGTGTGCGTGTCCCTCCCTCGCTGTGTGTGTGCGTGTCCCTCCCTCGCTGTGTGTGTGCGTGTCCCTCCCTCGCTGTGTGTGTGCGTGTCCCTCCCTCGCTGTGTGTGTGCGTGTCGCTCCCTCGCTGTGTGTGTGTCCCTCCCTCGCTGTTTGTGTGTGTGTCCCTCCCTCGCTGTGTGTGTGCGTGTCGCTCCCTCGCTGTGTGTGTGTGCGTGTCCCTCCCTCCCTGTGTGTGTGTGTCCCTCCCTCGCTGTGTGTGCGTGTCGCTCCCTCGCTGTGTGTGTGCGTGTCGCTCGCTCGCTGTGTGTGTGCGTGTCCCTCCCTCGCTGTGTGAGTGCGTGTCCCTCCCTCGCTGTGTGTGTGCGTGTGGCTCCCTCGCTGTGTGCGTGCGTGTCCCTCCCTCGCTGTGTGCGTGCGTGCCGCTCCCTCGCTGTGTGCGTGCGTGTCACTCCCTCGCTGTGTGCGTGCGTGTCGCTCCCTCGCTGTGTGTGTGCGTGTCCCTCCCTCGCTGTGTGTGTGCGTGTCCCTCCCTCGCTGTGTGTGTGCGTGTCCCTCCCTCGCTGTGTGTGTGCGTGTCGCTCCCTCGCTGTGTGTGTGCATGTCGCTCCCTCGCTGTGTGTGCGCGTGTCCCTCCCTCGCTGTGTGTGTGCGTGTCTCTTTCTCTCTGTGCGTGTCGCTCCCTCGCTGTGTGTGTGTGTGTCCCTCCCTCGCTGTGTGTGTGTGTGTCCCTCCCTCGCTGTGTGTGTGTGTGTCCCACCCTCGCTGTGTGTGTGTGTCCCACCCTCGCTGTGTGTGTGTGTGTCCCACCCTCGCTGTGTGTGTGCGTGACGCTCCCTCGCTGTGTGTGTGCGTGTCGCTCCCTCGCTGTGTGTGTGCGTGTCTCTCCCTCGCTGTGCGTGTCGCTCCCTCGCTGTGTGTGTGTGTCCCTCCCTCGCTGTGTGTGTGTGTCCCTCCCTCGCTGTGTGTGTGTCCCACCCTCGCTGTGTGTGTGTGTGTCCCTCCCTCGCTGTGTGTGTGCGTGTCCCTCCCTCGCTTTGTGTGTGCGTGTCCCTCCCTCGCTGTGTGTGTGCGTGTCCCTCCCTCGCTGTGTGTGCCCCTCCCTCGCTGTGTGTGTCGCTCCCTCGCTGTGTGTGTGCGTGTCGCTCCCTCGCTGTGCGTGTCGCTCCCTCGCTGTGTGTGTGCGTGTCCCTCCCTCGCTGTGTGTGTGCGTGTCTCTCCCTCGCTGTGTGTGCGTGTCTCTCCCTCGCTGTGTGTGTGTGTGTGTGCCCCTCCCTCGCAGTGTGTGCGTGTCGCTCCCTCGCTGTGTGTGTGCGTGTCCCTCCCTCGCTGTGTGTGTGCGTGTCTCTCCCTCGCTGTGTGTGTGCGTGTCTCTCCCTCGCTGTGTGTGCGTGTCCCTCCCTCGCTGTGTGTGTGCGTGTCCCTCCCTCCCTGTGTGTGTGTGTGTCCCTCCCTCGCTGTGTGTGCATGTCGCTCCCTCGCTGTGTGTGTGCGTGTCGCTCCCTCGCTGTGAGTGTGCGTGTCGCTCCCTCACTGTGTGTGTGCATGTCCCTCCCTCGCTGTGCGTGTGCGTGTCCCTCCCTCGCTGTGTGTGTGCGTGTCCCTCCCTCACTGTGTGTGTGCGTGTCCCTCCCTCACTGTGTGTGTGTGCGTGTCCCTCCCTCGCTGTGTGTGTGCGTGTCCCTCCCTCGCTGTGTGTGTGCGTGTCGCTCCCTCGCTGTGCGTGTCGCTCCCTCGCTGTGCGTGTCGCTCCCTCGCTGTGTGTGTGCGTGTCTCTCCCTCGCTGTGTGTGTGCGTGTCTCTCCCTCGCTGTGTGTGCGTGTCTCTCCTTCGCTGTGTGTGTGCGTGTCTCTCCCTCGCTGTGTGTGCGTGTCTCTCCCTCGCTGTGTGTGTGTGTGTGTGCCCCTCCCTCGCTGTGTGTGTGTGTCCCTCCCTCCCTGTGTGTGTGTGTGTCCCTCCCTCGCTGTGTGTGTGCGTATCGCTCCCTCGCTGTGTGTGTGCGTGTCGCTCCCTCGCTGTGTGTGTGTGTGTCCCTCCCTCGCTGTGTGTGTGTGTGTGTGTGTGTGTCCCTCCCTCCCTGTGTGCGTGTGTGTCCCTCCCTCGCTGTGTGTGTGTGTGTGTGTCCCTCCCTCGCTGTGTGTGTGTGTGTGTCCCTCCCTCGCTGTGTGTGTGTGTGTGTGTCCCTCCCTCGCTGTGTGTGTGTGTGTGTGTGTGTCCCTCCCTCGCTGTTTGTGTGTGTGTCCCTCCCTCGCTGTGTGTGTGCGTGTCGCTCCCTCGCTGTGTGTGTGTGCGTGTCCCTCCCTCCCTGTGTGTGTGTGTCCCTCCCTCGCTGTGTGTGTGCGTGTCGCTCCCTCGCTGTGTGTGTGTGTGTGTCCCTCCCTCCCTGTGTGTGTGTGTGTCCCTCCCTCGCTGTGTGTGTGTCCCTCCCTCGCTGTGTGTGTGTGTGTGTCCCTCCCTCGCTGTGTTTGTGCGTGTGGCTCCCTCGCTGTGTGTGTGCGTGTCCCTCCCTCGCTGTGTGCGTGCGTGTCGCTCCCTCGCTGTGTGCGTGGGTGTCGCTCCCTCGCTGTGTGCGTGCGTGTCGCTCCCTCGCTGTGTGTGTGCGTGTCGCTCCCTCGCTGTGTGTGTGCGTGTCCCTCCCTCGCTGTGCGTGTGCGTGTCCCTCCCTCGCTGTGCGTGTGCGTGTCCCTCCATCGCTGTGCGTGTGCGTGTCGCTCCCTCGCTGTGTGTGTGCTTGTCGCTCCCTCGCTGTGTGTGCGCGTGTCCCTCCCTCGCTGTGTGTGTGCGTGTCTCTCCCTCTCTGTGCGTGTCGCTCCCTCGTTGTGTGTGTGTGTGTCTCTCCCTCGCTGTGCGTGTCGCTCCCTCGCTGTGTGTGTGTGTGTCCCTCCCTCGCTGTGTGTGTCCGTGTCTCTCCCTCGCTGTGTGCGTGTCGCTCCCTCGCTGTGTGTGTGTGTGTGTCCCTCCCTCGCTGTGTGTGTGTGTCCCTCCCTCGCTGTGTGTTTGTGTGTCCCACCCTCGCTGTGTGTGTGCGTGTCCCACCCTCGCTGTGTGTGTGCGTGTCGCTCCCTCGCTGTGTGTGTGTGTGTCCCTCCCTCGCTGTGTGTGTGCGTGTCTCTCCCTCGCTGTGCGTGTCGCTCCCTCGCTGTGTGTGTGTGTGTCCCTCCCTCGCTGTGTGTGTGTGTCCCTCCCTCGCTGTGTGTGTGTGTCCCACCCTCGCTGTCTGTGTGTGTGTCCCTCCCTCGCTGTGTGTGTGCGTGTCCCTCCCTCGCTGTGTGTGTGCGTGTCCCTCCCTCGCTGTGTGTGTCCCTCCCTCGCTGTGTGTGTGTGTCGCTCCCTCGCTGTGTGTGTCGCTCCCTCGCTGTGTGTGTGCGTGTCCCTCCCTCGCTGTGTGTGTGCGTGTCCCTCCCTCGCTGTGTGTGTGTGTCCCTCCCTCGCTGTGTGTGTGTGTGTCCCTCCCTCGCTGTGTGTGTGCGTGTCGCTCCCTCGCTGTGTGTGTGCGTGTCCCTCCCTCGCTGTGTGTGTGCGTGTCCCTCCCTCGCTGTGTGTGTGTGTGTCCCTCCCTCGCTGTGTGTGTGTGTGTCGCTCCCTCACTGTGTGTGTGCGTGTCGCTCCCTCGCTGTGTGTGTGTGTGTCCCACCCACGCTGTGTGTGTGTGTGTGTGTGTGTGTGTCCCTCCCTCCCTGTGTGTGTGTGTCCCTCCCTCGCTGTGTGTGTGTGTGTGTGTCCCTCCCTCCCTGTGTGCGTGTGTGTCCCTCCCTCGCTGTGTGTGTGTGTGTGTCCTTCCCTCGCTGTATGTGTGTGTGTGTGTCCCTCCCTCGCTGTGTGTGTGCGTGTGTGTCCCTCCCTCGCTGTGTGTGTACGTGTCGCTACCTCGCTGTGTGTGTGTCCCTCCCTCGCTGTGTGTGTGTGTGTGTGTCCCTCCCTCCCTGTGTGCGTGGGTGTCCCGCCCTCGCTGTGTGTGTGTGTGTGTGTCCCTCCCTCGCTGTGTGTGTGCGTGTCGCTCCCTCGCTGTGTGTGTGCGTGTCCCTCCTTCGCTGTGTGTGTGCGTGTCCCTCCCTCGCTGTGTGTGTGCGTGTCGCTCCCTCGCTGTGTGTGTGTGTGTCCCTCCCTCGCTGTGTGTGTGCGTGTCTCTCCCTCGCTGTGTGTGTGTGTGTCCCTCCCTCGCTGTGTGTGTGTGTGTCCCTCCCTCGCTGTGTGTGTGTGTCCCTCCCTCGCTGTGTGTGTGCGTGTCCCTCCCTCGCTGTGTGTGTGCGTGTCCCTCCCTCGCTGTGCGTGTCCCTCCCTCGCTGTGTGTGTCCCTCCCTCGCTGTGTGTGTCCCTCCCTCGCTGTGTGTGTCGCTCCCTCGCTGTGCGTGTCGCTCCCTCGCTGTGCGTGTCGCTCCCTCGCTGTGTGTGTGCGTGTCCCTCCCTCGCTGTGTGTGTGCGTGTCCCTCCCTCGCTGTGTGTGTGCGTGTCTCTCCCTCGCTGTGTGTGTGCGTGTCTCTCCCTCGCTGTGTGTGTGCGTGTCTCTCCCTCGCTTTGTGTGCGTGTCTCTCCCTCGCTGTGTGTGTGTGTGTGCCCCTCCCTCGCAGTGTGTGCGTGTCACTCCCTCGCTGTGTGTGTGTGTGTGTGTGTGTCCCTCCCTCCCTGTGTGTGTGTGTGTCCCTCCCTCGCTGTGTGTGCGTGTCGCTCCCTCGCTGTGTGTGTGCGTGTCGCTCGCTCGCTGTGTGTGTGCGTGTCGCTCCCTCACTGTGTGTGTGTGTGTCCCTCCCTCGCTGTGTGTGTGTGTGTGTGTCCCTCCCTCCCTGTGTGCGTGTGTGTCCCACCCTCGCTGTGTGTGTGTGTGTCCCTCCCTCGCTGTGTGTGTGTGTGTGTCCCTCCCTCGCTGTCTGTGTGTGTGTGTGTCCCTCCCTCCCTGTGTGTGTGTGTCCCTCCCTCGCTGTGTGTGTGTGTGTCGCTCCCTCGCTGTGTGTGTGTGTGCGTCCCTCCCTCCCTGTGTGTGTGTGTGTCCCTCCCTCGCTGTGTGTGTGTGTGTCCCTCCCTCGCTGAGTGTGTGTGTGTCCCTCCCTCGCTGTGTGTGTGCGTGTCCCTCCCTCGCTGTGTGTGTGTGCGTCCCTCCCTCGCTGTGTGTGTGTGTGTCGCTCCCTCGCTGTGTGTGTGTGTGCGTCCCTCCCTCCCTGTGTGTGTGTGTGTCCCTCCCTCGCTGTGTGTGTGTGTGTGTCCCTCCCTCGCTGTCTGTGTGTGTATGTGTCCCTCCCTCCCTGTGTGTGTGTGTCCCTCCCTCGCTGTGTGTGTGTGTGTGTCGCTCCCTCGCTGTGTGTGTGTGTGCGTCCCTCCCTCCCTGTGTGTGTGTGTGTCCCACCCTCGCTGTGTGTGTGCGTGACGCTCCCTCGCTGTGTGTGTGCGTGTCGCTCCCTCGCTGTGTGTGTGCGTGTCTCTCCCTCGCTGTGCGTGTCGCTCCCTCGCTGTGTGTGTGTGTCCCTCCCTCGCTGTGTGTGTGTGTCCCTCCCTCGCTGTGTGTGTGTCCCACCCTCGCTGTGTGTGTGCGTGTCCCTCCCTCGCTGTGTGTGTGCGTGTCCCTCCCTCGCTGTGTGTGTGCGTGTCCCTCCCTCGCTGTGTGTGCCCCTCCCTCGCTGTGTGTGTCGCTCCCTCGCTGTGTGTGTGCGTGTCGCTCCCTCGCTGTGCGTGTCGCTCCCTCGCTGTGTGTGTGCGTGTCCCTCCCTCGCTGTGTGTGTGCGTGTCTCTCCCTCGCTGTGTGTGCGTGTCTCTCCCTCGCTGTGTGTGTGTGTGTGTGCCCCTCCCTCGCAGTGTGTGCGTGTCCCTCCCTCGCTGTGTGTGTGCGTGTCCCTCCCTCGCTGTGTGTGTGCGTGTCTCTCCCTCGCTGTGTGTGTGCGTGTCTCTCCCTCGCTGTGTGTGCGTGTCCATCCCTCGCTGTGTGTGTGCGTGTCCCTCCCTCCCTGTGTGTGTGTGTGTCCCTCCCTCGCTGTGTGTGCGTGTCGCTCCCTCGCTGTGTGTGTGCGTGTCGCTCGCTCGCTGTGTGTGCGTGTGTGTGTGTGTGTGTCCCTCCCTCCCTGTGTGTGTGTGTGTCCCTCCCTCGCTGTGTGTGCGTGTCGCTCCCTCGCTGTGTGTGTGCGTGTCGCTCGCTCGCTGTGTGTGTGCGTGTCGCTCCCTCACTGTGTGTGTGTGTGTCCCTCCCTCGCTGTGTGTGTGTGTGTGTGTCCCTCCCTCCCTGTGTGCGTGTGTGTCCCACCCTCGCTGTGTGTGTGTGTGTCCCTCCCTCGCTGTGTGTGTGTGTGTGTCCCTCCCTCGCTGTCTGTGTGTGTGTGTGTGTCCCTCCCTCCCTGTGTGTGTGTGTCCCTCCCTCGCTGTGTGTGTGTGTGTCGCTCCCTCGCTGTGTGTGTGTGTGCGTCCCTCCCTCCCTGTGTGTGTGTGTGTCCCTCCCTCGCTGTGTGTGTGTGTGTGTCCCTCCCTCGCTGAGTGTGTGTGTGTCCCTCCCTCGCTGTGTGTGTGCGTGTCCCTCCCTCGCTGTGTGTGTGTGTGTCCCTCCCTCGCTGTGTGTGTGTGTGTCGCTCCCTCGCTGTGTGTGTGTGTGCGTCCCTCCCTCCCTGTGTGTGTGTGTGTCCCTCCCTCGCTGTGTGTGTGTGTGTGTCCCTCTCTCGCTGTCTGTGTGTGTATGTGTCCCTCCCTCCCTGTGTGTGTGTGTCCCTCCCTCGCTGTGTGTGTGTGTGTCGCTCCCTCGCTGTGTGTGTGTGTGCGTCCCTCCCTCCCTGTGTGTGTGTGTGTCCCACCCTCGCTGTGTGTGTGCGTGACCCTCCCTCGCTGTGTGTGTGCGTGTCGCTCCCTCGCTGTGTGTGTGCGTGTCTCTCCCTCGCTGTGCGTGTCGCTCCCTCGCTGTGTGTGTGTGTCCCTCCCTCGCTGTGTGTGTGTGTCCCTCCCTCGCTGTGTGTGTGTCCCACCCTCGCTGTGTGTGTGCGTGTCCCTCCCTCGCTGTGTGTGTGCGTGTCCCTCCCTCGCTGTGTGTGTGCGTGTCCCTCCCTCGCTGTGTGTGCCCCTCCCTCGCTGTGTGTGTCGCTCCCTCGCTGTGTGTGTGCGTGTCGCTCCCTCGCTGTGCGTGTCGCTCCCTCGCTGTGTGTGTGCGTGTCCCTCCCTCGCTGTGTGTGTGCGTGTCTCTCCCTCGCTGTGTGTGCGTGTCTCTCCCTCGCTGTGTGTGTGTGTGTGTGCCCCTCCCTCGCAGTGTGTGCGTGTCCCTCCCTCGCTGTGTGTGTGCGTGTCCCTCCCTCGCTGTGTGTGTGCGTGTCTCTCCCTCGCTGTGTGTGTGCGTGTCTCTCCCTCGCTGTGTGTGCGTGTCCCTCCCTCGCTGTGTGTGTGCGTGTCCCTCCCTCCCTGTGTGTGTGTGTGTCCCTCCCTCGCTGTGTGTGCGTGTCGCTCCCTCGCTGTGTGTGTGCGTGTCGCTCCCTCGCTGTGAGTGTGCGTGTCGCTCCCTCACTGTGTGTGTGCATGTCCCTCCCTCGCTGTGTGTGTGCGTGTCCCTCCCTCGCTGTGTGTGTGCGTGTCCCTCCCTCACTGTGTGTGTGCGTGTCCCTCCCTCACTGTGTGTGTGCGTGTCCCTCCCTCGCTGTGTGTGTGCGTGTCCCTCCCTCGCTGTGTGTGTGCGTGTCGCTCCCTCGCTGTGCGTGTCGCTCCCTCGCTGTGCGTGTCGCTCCCTCGCTGTGTGTGTGCGTGTCTCTCCCTCGCTGTGTGTGTGCGTGTCTCTCCCTCGCTGTCTGTGCGTGTCTCTCCCTCGCTGTGTGTGTGCGTGTCTCTCCCTCGCTGTGTGTGCGTGTCTCTCCCTCGCTGTGTGTGTGTGTGTGTGCCCCTCCCTCGCTGTGTGTGTGTGTCCCTCCCTCCCTGTGTGTGTGTGTGTCCCTCCCTCGCTGTGTGTGTGCGTGTCGCTCCCTCGCTGTGTGTGTGCGTGTCGCTCCCTCGCTGTGTGTGTGTGTGTCCCTCCCTCGCTGTGTGCGTGTGTGTGTGTGTGTCCCTCCCTCCCTGTGTGCGTGTGTGTCCCTCCCTCGCTGTGTATGTGTGTGTGTGTCCCTCCCTCGCTGTGTGTGTGTGTGTGTGTCCCTCCCTCGCTGTGTGTGTGTGTGTGTGTCCCTCCCTCGCTGTGTGTGTGTGTGTGTCCCTCCCTCGCTGTTTGTGTGTGTGTCCCTCCCTCGCTGTGTGTGTGCGTGTCGCTCCCTCGCTGTGTGTGTGTGCGTGTCCCTCCCTCCCTGTGTGTGTGTGTGTCCCTCCCTCGCTGTGTGTGTGCGTGTCGCTCCCTCGCTGTGTGTGTGTGTGTGTCCCTCCCTCCCTGTGTGTGTGTGTGTCCCTCCCTCGCTGTGTGTGTGTCCCTCCCTCGCTGTGTGTGTGTGTGTGTCCCTCCCTCGCTGTGTTTGTGCGTGTGGCTCCCTCGCTGTGTGCGTGCGTGTCCCTCCCTCGCTGTGTGCGTGCGTGTCGCTCCCTCGCTGTGTGCGTGGGTGTCGCTCCCTCGCTGTGTGCGTGCGTGTCGCTCCCTCGATGTGTGTGTGCGTGTCGCTCCCTCGCTGTGTGTGTGCGTGTCCCTCCCTCGCTGTGCGTGTGCGTGTCCCTCCCTCGCTGTGCGTGTGCATGTCCCTCCATCGCTGTGCGTGTGCGTGTCGCTCCCTCGCTGTGTGTGTGCGTGTCGCTCCCTCGCTGTGTGTGCGCGTGTCCCTCCCTCGCTGTGTGTGTGCGTGTCTCTCCCTCTCTGTGCGTGTCGCTCCCTCGTTGTGTGTGTGTGTGTCTCTCCCTCTCTGTGCGTGTCGCTCCCTCGCTGTGTGTGTGTGTGTCCCTCCCTCTCTGTGTGTGTGCGTGTCTCTCCCTCGCTGTGTGCGTGTCGCTCCCTCGCTGTGTGTGTGTGTGTGTCCCTCCCTCGCTGTGTGTGTGTGTCCCTCCCTCGCTGTGTGTGTGTGTGTCCCACCCTCGCTGTGTGTGTGCGTGTCCCACCCTCGCTGTGTGTGTGCGTGTCGCTCCCTCGCTGTGTGTGTGTGTGTCCCTCCCTCGCTGTGTGTGTGCGTGTCTCTCCCTCGCTGTGCGTGTCGCTCCCTCGCTGTGTGTGTGTGTGTCCCTCCCTCGCTGTGTGTGTGTCCCTCCCTCGCTGTGTGTGTGTGTGTCCCACCCTCGCTGTGTGTGTGTGTGTCCCTCCCTCGCTGTGTGTGTGCGTGTGCCTCCCTCGCTGTGTGTGTCCCTCCCTCGCTGTGTGTGTGTGTGTCGCTCCCTCGCTGGGTGTGTCGCTCCCTCGCTGTGTGTGTGCGTGTCCCTCCCTCGCTGTGTGTGTGCGTGTCCCTCCCTCGTTGTGTGTGTGTGTCCCTCCCTCGCTGTGTGTGTGTGTGTCCCTCCCTCGCTGTGCGTGTCGCTCCCACGCTGTGTGTGTGCGTGTCCCTCCCTCGCTGTGTGTGTGCGTGTCCCTCCCTCGCTGTGTGTGTGTGTCCCTCCCTCGCTGTGTGTGTGTGTGTCGCTCCCTCACTGTGTGTGTGCGTGTCGCTCCCTCGCTGTGTGTGTGTGTGTCCCACCCACGCTGTGTGTGTGTGTGTGTGTGTCCCTCCCTCCCTGTGTGCGTGTGTGTCCCTCCCTCGCTGTGTGTGTGTGTGTGTCCCTCCCTCGCTGTGTGTGTGTGTGTGTGTGTCCCTCCCTCGCTGTGTGTGTGCGTGTGTGTCCCTCCCTCGCTGTGTGTGTGCGTGTCGCTACCTCGCTGTGTGTGTGTCCCTCCCTCGCTGTGTGTGTGTGTGTGTGTCCCTCCCTCCCTGTGTGCGTGTGTGTCCCTCCCTCGCTGTGTGTGTGTGTGTGTCCCTCCCTCGCTGTGTGTGTGCGTGTCCCTCCCTCGCTGTGTGTGTGCGTGTCCCTCCTTCGCTGTGTGTGTGCATGTCCCTCCCTCGCTGTGTGTGTGCGTGTCGCTCCCTCGCTGTGTGTGTGTGTGTCCCTCCCTCGCTGTGTGTGTGCGTGTCTCTCCCTCGCTGTGTGTGTGCGTGTCCCTCCCTCGCTGTGTGTGTGTGTGTCCCTCCCTCGCTGTGTGTGTGTGTCCCTCCCTCGCTCTGTGTGTCCCTCCCTCGCTGTGTGTGTCCCTCCCTCGCTGTGTGTGTCGCTCCCTCGCTGTGCGTGTCGCTCCCTCGCTGTGCGTGTCGCTCCCTCGCTGTGTGTGTGCGTGTCCCTCCCTCGCTGTGTGTGTGCGTGTCCCTCCCTCGCTGTGTGTGTGCGTGTCTCTCCCTCGCTGTGTGTGTGCGTGTCTCTCCCTCGCTGTGTGTGTGCGTGTCTCTCCCTCGCTTTGTGTGCGTGTCTCTCCCTCGCTGTGTGTGTGTGTGTGCCCCTCCCTCGCAGTGTGTGCGTGTCACTCCCTCGCTGTGTGTGTGTGTGTGTGTGTGTGTGTCCCTCCCTCCCTGTGTGTGTGTGTGTCCCTCCCTCGCTGTGTGTGCGTGTCGCTCCCTCGCTGTGTGTGTGCGTGTCGCTCGCTCGCTGTGTGTGTGCGTGTCGCTCCCTCACTGTGTGTGTGTGTGTCCCTCCCTCGCTGTGTGTGTGTGTGTGTGTCCCTCCCTCCCTGTGTGCGTGTGTGTCCCACCCTCGCTGTGTGTGTGTGTGTCCCTCCCTCGCTGTGTGTGTGTGTGTGTCCCTCCCACGCTGTCTGTGTGTGTGTGTGTCCCTCCCTCCCTGTGTGTGTGTGTCCCTCCCTCGCTGTGTGTGTGTGTGTCGCTCCCTCGCTGTGTGTGTGTGTGCGTCCCTCCCTCCCTGTGTGTGTGTGTGTCCCTCCCTCGCTGTGTGTGTGTGTGTCCCTCCCTCGCTGAGTGTGTGTGTGTCCCTCCCTCGCTGTGTGTGTGCGTGTCCCTCCCTCGCTGTGTGTGTGTGTGTCCCTCCCTCGCTGTGTGTGTGTGTGTCGCTCCCTCGCTGTGTGTGTGTGTGCGTCCCACCCTCCCTGTGTGTGTGTGTGTCCCTCCCTCGCTGTGTGTGTGTGTGTCCCTCCCTCGCTGAGTGTGTGTGTGTCCCTCCCTCGCTGTATGTGTGTGTGTCCCTCCCTCGCTGTGTGTGTGCGTGTCGCTCGCTCGCTGTGTGTGTGCGTGTCGCTCCCTCGCTGTGTGTGTGCGTGTCCCTCCCTCGTTGTGTGAGTGCGTGTCCCTCCCTCGCTGTGTGTGTGTGTGTCCCTCCCTCGCTGTGTGTGTGCGTGTGGCTCCCTCGCTGTGTGCGTGCGTGTCCCTCCCTCGCTGTGTGTGTGTGTGTCCCTCCCTCGCTGAGTGTGTGTGTGTCCCTCCCTCGCTGTGTGTGTGCGTGTCCCTCCCTCGGTGTGTGAGTGCGTGTCCCTCCCTCGCTGTGTGTGTGTGTGTCCCTCCCTCGCTGTGTGTGTGCGTGTGGCTCCCGCGCTGTGTGCGTGCGTGTCGCTCCCTCGCTGTGTGCGTGCATGTCGCTCCCTCGCTGTGTGTGTGCGTGTCCCTCCCTCGCTGTGTGTGTGCGTGTCGCTCCCTCGCTGTGTGTGTGCGTGTCGCTCCCTCGCTGTGTGTGCGCGTGTCCCTCCCTCGCTGTGTGTGCGCGTGTCCCTCCCTCGCTGTGTGTGTGTG
The DNA here is from genome assembly GCF_037043375.1 of Chiloscyllium plagiosum. Classification (NCBI taxonomy): domain Eukaryota; kingdom Metazoa; phylum Chordata; class Chondrichthyes; order Orectolobiformes; family Hemiscylliidae; genus Chiloscyllium; species Chiloscyllium plagiosum. The sequence goes on from NW_028270151.1 coordinate 120,997,187, forward strand.
TGTGTCCCTCCCTCACTGTGTGTGTGTGTGTCTCTCCCTCGCTGTGTGTGTGCGTGTCTCTCCCTCGCTGTGTGTGTGCGTGTCTCTCCCTCGCGGTGTGTGTGCATGTCCCTCCCTCGCTGTGTGTGTGCGTGGCCCCCCCTCGCTGTGTGTGTGCGTGGCCCCCCCTCGCTGTGTGTGTGCGTGTCTCTCCCTCGCTGTGTGTGTGCGTGTCCCTCCCTCACTGTGTTTGTGTGTGTCCCTCCCTCGCTGTGTGTGTGCATGTCCCACCCTCGCTGTGTGTGTGCGTGTCCCTCGCTCGCTGTGTGTGTGTGTGTGTGTGTGTGTGTCCCTCCCTCGCTGTGTGTGTGCGTGTCCCTCCCTCGCTGTGTGTGTGTGTGTGTGCGTGTCCCTCCCTCGCAGTGTGTGTGTGTGTCCCTCCCTCGCAGTGTGTGTGTGTGTCCCTCCCTCACTGTGTGTGTGTGTGTGTGTGTGTGCGTGTCCCTCCCTCGCTGTGTGTGTGCGTGTCCCTCCCTCGCTGTGTGTGTGCGTGTCCCTCCCTCGCTGTGTGTGTGCGTGTCCCTCCCTCGCTGTGTGTGTGCGTGTCGCTCCCTCGCGGTGTGTGTGCGTGTCCCTCCCTCGCTGTGTGTGTGCGTGTCGCTCCCTCGCTGTGATTGTGCGTGTCTCTCCCTCGCTGTGTGTGCGCGTGTCTCTCCCTCGCTGTGTGTGTGCGTGTCTCTCCCTCGCTGTGTGTGCGTGTCTCTCCCTAGCTGTGTGTGTGCGTGGCCCTCCCTCGCTGTGTCTGTGCGTGACCCTCCCTCGCTGTGTGTGTGCGTGGCCCTCCCTCGCTATGTGTGTGCGTGTCTCTCCCTCACAGTGTGTGTGCGTGCCCCTCCCTCACTGTGTGTGTGCGTGTCCCTCCCTCGCTGTGTGTGTGCGTGTCCCTCCCTCGCTGTGTGTGTGCGTGTCGCTCCCTCGCTGTGTGTGTGCGTGTCGCTCCCTCGCTGTGTGTGTGCGTGTCCCTCCCTCGTTGTGTGAGTGCGTGTCCCTCCCTCGCTGTGTGTGTGTGTGTCCCTCCCTCGCTGTGTGTGTGCGTGTGGTGCCTCGCTGTGTGCGTGCGTGTCCCTCCCTCGCTGTGTGTGTGCGTGTGGCTCCCTCGCTGTGTGCGTGCGTGTCCCTCCCTCGCTGTGTGCGTGCGTGTCGCTCCCTCGCTGTGTGCGTGCATGTCGCTCCCTCGCTGTGTGTGTGCGTGTCGCTCCCTCACTGTGTGTGTGCATGTCCCTCCCTCGCTGTGCGTGTGCGTGTCCCTCCCTCGCTGTGTGTGTGCGTGTCCCTCCCTCACTGTGTGTGTGCGTTTCCCTCCCTCACTGTGTGTGTGCGTGTCCCTCCCTCGCTGTGTGTGTGCGTGTCCCTCCCTCGCTGTGTGTGTGCGTGTCGCTCCCTCGCTGTGCGTGTCGCTCCCTCGCTGTGCGTGTCGCTCCCTCGCTGTGTGTGTGCGTGTCTCTCCCTCGCTGTGTGTGTGCGTGTCTCTCCCTCGCTGTTGTGCGTGTCTCTCCTTCGCTGTGTGTGTGCGTGTCTCTCCCTCGCTGTGTGTGCGTGTCTCTCCCTCGCTGTGTGTGTGTGTGTGTGCCCCTCCCTCGCTGTGTGTGTGTGTCCCTCCCTCCCTGTGTGTGTGTGTGTCCCTCCCTCGCTGTGTGTGTGCGTGTCGCTCCCTCGCTGTGTGTGTGCGTGTCGCTCCCTCGCTGTGTGTGTGTGTGTCCCTCCCTCGCTGTGTGTGTGTGTGTGTGTGTGTGTGTCCCTCCCTCCCTGTGTGCGTGTGTGTCCCTCCCTCGCTGTGTGTGTGTGTGTGTGTCCCTCCCTCGCTGTGTGTGTGTGTGTGTCCCTCCCTCGCTGTGTGTGTGTGTGTGTGTCCCTCCCTCGCTGTGTGTGTGTGTGTGTGTGTCCCTCCCTCGCTGTTTGTGTGTGTGTCCCTCCCTCGCTGTGTGTGTGCGTGTCGCTCCCTCGCTGTGTGTGTGTGCGTGTCCCTCCCTCCCTGTATGTGTGTGTGTCCCTCCCTCGTTGTGTGTGTGCGTGTCGCTCCCTCGCTGTGTGTGTGTGTGTGTCCCTCCCTCCCTGTGTGTGTGTGTGTCCCTCCCTCGCTGTGTGTGTGTCCCTCCCTCGCTGTGTGTGTGTGTGTGTCCCTCCCTCGCTGTGTTTGTGCGTGTGGCTCCCTCGCTGTGTGTGTGCGTGTCCCTCCCTCGCTGTGTGCGTGCGTGTCGCTCCCTCGCTGTGTGCGTGGGTGTCGCTCCCTCGCTGTGTGCGTGCGTGTCGCTCCCTCGCTGTGTGTGTGCGTGTCGCTCCCTCGCTGTGTGTGTGCGTGTCCCTCCCTCGCTGTGCGTGTGCGTGTCCCTCCCTCGCTGTGCGTGTGCGTGTCCCTCCATCGCTGTGCGTGTGCGTGTCGCTCCCTCGCTGTGTGTGTGCGTGTCGCTCCCTCGCTGTGTGTGCGCGTGTCCCTCCCTCGCTGTGTGTGTGCGTGTCTCTCCCTCTCTGTGCGTGTCGCTCCCTCGTTGTGTGTGTGTCTCTCCCTCGCTGTGCGTGTCGCTCCCTCGCTGTGTGTGTGTGTGTCCCTCCCTCGCTGTGTGTGTCCGTGTCTCTCCCTCGCTGTGTGCGTGTCGCTCCCTCGCTGTGTGTGTGTGTGTGTCCCTCCCTCGCTGTGTGTGTGTGTCCCTCCCTCGCTGTGTGTTTGTGTGTCCCACCCTCGCTGTGTGTGTGCGTGTCCCACCCTCGCTGTGTGTGTGCGTGTCGCTCCCTCGCTGTGTGTGTGTGTGTCCCTCCCTCGCTGTGTGTGTGTGTGTCTCTCCCTCGCTGTGTGTGTGCGTGTCTCTCCCTCGCTGTGTGTGTGCGTGTCTCTCCCTCGCGGTGTGTGTGCATGTCCCTCCCTCGCTGTGTGTGTGCGTGGCCCCCCCTCGCTGTGTGTGTGCGTGCCCCCCCCTCGCTGTGTGTGTGCGTGTCTCTCCCTCGCTGTGTGTGTGCGTGTCCCTCCCTCACTGTGTTTGTGTGTGTCCCTCCCTCGCTGTGTGTGTGCATGTCCCACCCTCGCTGTGTGTGTGCGTGTCCCTCGCTCGCTGTGTGTGTGTGTGTGTGTGTGTGTGTCCCTCCCTCGCTGTGTGTGTGCGTGTCCCTCCCTCGATGTGTGTGTGTGTGTGTGTGTGTCCCTCCCTCGCTGTGTGTGTGTGTGTGTGCGTGTCCCTCCCTCGCAGTGTGTGTGTGTGTCCCTCCCTCGCAGTGTGTGTGTGTGTCCCTCCCTCACTGTGTGTGTGTGTGTGTGTGTGCGTGTCCCTCCCTCGCTGTGTGTGTGCGTGTCCCTCCCTCGCTGTGTGTGTGCGTGTCCCTCCCTCGCTGTGTGTGTGCGTGTCCCTCCCTCGCTGTGTGTGTGCGTGTCGCTCCCTCGCGGTGTGTGTGCGTGTCCCTCCCTCGCTGTGTGTGTGCGTGTCGCTCCCTCGCTGTGATTGTGCGTGTCTCTCCCTCGCTGTGTGTGCGCGTGTCTCTCCCTCGCTGTGTGTGTGCGTGTCTCTCCCTCGCTGTGTGTGCGTGTCTCTCCCTAGCTGTGTGTGTGCGTGGCCCTCCCTCGCTGTGTCTGTGCGTGACCCTCCCTCGCTGTGTGTGTGCGTGGCCCACCCTCGCTATGTGTGTGCGTGTCTCTCCCTCACAGTGTGTGTGCGTGCCCCTCCCTCACTGTGTGTGTGCGTGTCCCTCCCTCGCTGTGTGTGTGCGTGTCCCTCCCTCGCTGTGTGTGTGCGTGTCGCTCCCTCGCTGTGTGTGTGCGTGTCGCTCCCTCGCTGTGTGTGTGCGTGTCCCTCCCTCGTTGTGTGAGTGCGTGTCCCTCCCTCGCTGTGTGTGTGTGTGTCCCTCCCTCGCTGTGTGTGTGCGTGTGGTGCCTCGCTGTGTGCGTGCGTGTCCCTCCCTCGCTGTGTGTGTGCGTGTGGCTCCCTCGCTGTGTGCGTGCGTGTCCCTCCCTCGCTGTGTGCGTGCGTGTCGCTCCCTCGCTGTGTGCGTGCATGTCGCTCCCTCGCTGTGTGTGTGCGTGTCGCTCCCTCACTGTGTGTGTGCATGTCCCTCCCTCGCTGTGCGTGTGCGTGTCCCTCCCTCGCTGTGTGTGTGCGTGTCCCTCCCTCACTGTGTGTGTGCGTGTCCCTCCCTCACTGTGTGTGTGCGTGTCCCTCCCTCGCTGTGTGTGTGCGTGTCCCTCCCTCGCTGTGTGTGTGCGTGTCGCTCCCTCGCTGTGCGTGTCGCTCCCTCGCTGTGCGTGTCGCTCCCTCGCTGTGTGTGTGCGTGTCTCTCCCTCGCTGTGTGTGTGCGTGTCTCTCCCTCGCTGTTGTGCGTGTCTCTCCTTCGCTGTGTGTGTGCGTGTCTCTCCCTCGCTGTGTGTGCGTGTCTCTCCCTCGCTGTGTGTGTGTGTGTGTGCCCCTCCCTCGCTGTGTGTGTGTGTCCCTCCCTCCCTGTGTGTGTGTGTGTCCCTCCCTCGCTGTGTGTGTGCGTGTCGCTCCCTCGCTGTGTGTGTGCGTGTCGCTCCCTCGCTGTGTGTGTGTGTGTCCCTCCCTCGCTGTGTGTGTGTGTGTGTGTGTGTCCCTCCCTCCCTGTGTGCGTGTGTGTCCCTCCCTCGCTGTGTGTGTGTGTGTGTGTCCCTCCCTCGCTGTGTGTGTGTGTGTGTCCCTCCCTCGCTGTGTGTGTGTGTGTGTGTCCCTCCCTCGCTGTGTGTGTGTGTGTGTGTGTCCCTCCCTCGCTGTTTGTGTGTGTGTCCCTCCCTCGCTGTGTGTGTGCGTGTCGCTCCCTCGCTGTGTGTGTGTGCGTGTCCCTCCCTCCCTGTATGTGTGTGTGTCCCTCCCTCGCTGTGTGTGTGCGTGTCGCTCCCTCGCTGTGTGTGTGTGTGTGTCCCTCCCTCCCTGTGTGTGTGTGTGTCCCTCCCTCGCTGTGTGTGTGTCCCTCCCTCGCTGTGTGTGTGTGTGTGTCCCTCCCTCGCTGTGTTTGTGCGTGTGGCTCCCTCGCTGTGTGTGTGCGTGTCCCTCCCTCGCTGTGTGCGTGCGTGTCGCTCCCTCGCTGTGTGCGTGGGTGTCGCTCCCTCGCTGTGTGCGTGCGTGTCGCTCCCTCGCTGTGTGTGTGCGTGTCGCTCCCTCGCTGTGTGTGTGCGTGTCCCTCCCTCGCTGTGCGTGTGCGTGTCCCTCCCTCGCTGTGCGTGTGCGTGTCCCTCCATCGCTGTGCGTGTGCGTGTCGCTCCCTCGCTGTGTGTGTGCGTGTCGCTCCCTCGCTGTGTGTGCGCGCGTCCCTCCCTCGCTGTGTGTGTGCGTGTCTCTCCCTCTCTGTGCGTGTCGCTCCCTCGTTGTGTGTGTGTGTGTCTCTCCCTCGCTGTGCGTGTCGCTCCCTCGCTGTGTGTGTGTGTGTCCCTCCCTCGCTGTGTGTGTCCGTGTCTCTCCCTCGCTGTGTGCGTGTCGCTCCCTCGCTGTGTGTGTGTGTGTGTCCCTCCCTCGCTGTGTGTGTGTGTCCCTCCCTCGCTGTGTGTTTGTGTGTCCCACCCTCGCTGTGTGTGTGCGTGTCCCACCCTCGCTGTGTGTGTGCGTGTCGCTCCCTCGCTGTGTGTGTGTGTGTCCCTCCCTCGCTGTGTGTGTGCGTGTCTCTCCCTCGCTGTGCGTGTCGCTCCCTCGCTGTGTGTGTGTGTGTCCCTCCCTCGCTGTGTGTGTGTGTCCCTCCCTCGCTGTGTGTGTGTGTGTCCCACCCTCGCTGTGTGTGTGTGTGTCCCTCCCTCGCTGTGTGTGTGCGTGTCCCTCCCTCGCTGTGTGTGTGCGTGTCCCTCCCTCGCTGTGTGTGTCCCTCCCTCGCTGTGTGTGTGTGTGTCGCTCCCTCGCTGTGTGTGTCGCTCCCTCGCTGTGTGTGTGCGTGTCCCTCCCTCGCTGTGTGTGTGCGTGTCCCTCCCTCGCTGTGTGTGTGTGTCCCTCCCTCGCTGTGTGTGTGTGTGTCCCTCCCTCGCTGTGTGTGTGCGTGTCGCTCCCTCGCTGTGTGTGTGCGTGTCCCTCCCTCGCTGTGTGTGTGCGTGTCCCTCCCTCGCTGTGTGTGTGTGTCCCTCCCTCGCTGTGTGTGTGTGTGTGTCGCTCCCTCACTGTGTGTGTGCGTGTCGCTCCCTCGCTGTGTGTGTGTGTGTCCCACCCACGCTGTGTGTGTGTGTGTGTGTGTGTGTGTCCCTCCCTCCCTGTGTGTGTGTGTGTCCCTCCCTCGCTGTGTGTGTGTGTGTGTGTCCCTCCCTCCCTGTGTGCGTGTGTGTCCCTCCCTCGCTGTGTGTGTGTGTGTGTCCCTCCCTCGCTGTATGTGTGTGTGTGTGTCCCTCCCTCGCTGTGTGTGTGCGTGTGTGTCCCTCCCTCGCTGTGTGTGTGCGTGTCGCTACCTCGCTGTGTGTGTGTCCCTCCCTCGCTGTGTGTGTGTGTGTCCCTCCCTCCCTGTGTGCGTGTGTGTCCCGCCCTCGCTGTGTGTGTGTGTGTGTCCCTCCCTCGCTGTGTGTGTGCGTGTCCCTCCCTCGCTGTGTGTGTGCGTGTCCCTCCTTCGCTGTGTGTGTGCGTGTCCCTCCCTCGCTGTGTGTGTGCGTGTCGCTCCCTCGCTGTGTGTGTGTGTGTCCCTCCCTCGCTGTGTGTGTGCGTGTCTCTCCCTCGCTGTGTGTGTGTGTGTCCCTCCCTCGCTGTGTGTGTGTGTGTCCCTCCCTCGCTGTGTGTGTGCGTGTCTCTCCCTCGCTGTGTGTGTGCGTGTCCCTCCCTCGCTGTGTGTGTGCGTGTCCCTCCCTCGCTGTGTGTGTGCGTGCCCCTCCCTCGCTGTGCGTGTCCCTCCCTCGCTGTGTGTGTCCCTCCCTCGCTGTGTGTGTTCCTCCCTCGCTGTGTGTGTCGCTCCCTCGCTGTGTGTGTGCGTGTCCCTCCCTCGCTGTGTGTGTGCGTGTCCCTCCCTCGCTGTGTGTGTGCGTGTCTCTCCCTCGCTGTGTGTGTGCGTGTCTCTCCCTCGCTGAGTGTGTGCGTGTCTCTCCCTCGCTTTGTGTGCGTGTCTCTCCCTCGCTGTGTGTGTGTGTGTGCCCCTCCCTCGCAGTGTGTGCGTGTCACTCCCTCGCTGTGTGTGTGTGTGTGTGTGTGTGTGTCCCTCCCTCCCTGTGTGTGTGTGTGTCCCTCCCTCGCTGTGTGTGCGTGTCGCTCCCTCGCTGTGTGTGTGCGTGTCGCTCGCTCGCTGTGTGTGTGCGTGTCGCTCCCTCACTGTGTGTGTGTGTGTCCCTCCCTCGCTGTGTGTGTGTGTGTGTGTCCCTCCCTCCCTGTGTGCGTGTGTGTCCCACCCTCGCTGTGTGTGTGTGTCCCTCCCTCGCTGTGTGTGTGTGTGTGTCCCTCCCTCGCTGTCTGTGTGTGTGTGTGTCCCTCCCTCCCTGTGTGTGTGTGTCCCTCCCTCGCTGTGTGTGTGTGTGTCGCTCCCTCGCTGTCTGTGTGTGTGTGCGTCCCTCCCTCCCTGTGTGTGTGTGTGTCCCTCCCTCGCTGTGTGTGTGTGTGTCCCTCCCTCGCTGAGTGTGTGTGTGTCCCTCCCTCGCTGTGTGTGTGCGTGTCCCTCCCTCGCTGTGTGTGTGTGTGTCCCTCCCTCGCTGTGTGTGTGTGTGTCGCTCCCTCGCTGTGTGTGTGTGTGCGTCCCTCCCTCCCTGTGTGTGTGTGTGTCCCTCCCTCGCTGTGTGTGTGTGTGTGTCCCTCCCTCGCTGTCTGTGTGTGTATGTGTCCCTCCCTCCCTGTGTGTGTGTGTCCCACCCTCGCTGTGTGTGTGCGTGACGCTCCCTCGCTGTGTGTGTGCGTGTCGCTCCCTCGCTGTGTGTGTGCGTGTCTCTCCCTCGCTGTGCGTGTCGCTCCCTCGCTGTGTGTGTGTGTCCCTCCCTCGCTGTGTGTGTGTGTCCCTCCCTCGCTGTGTGTGTGTCCCACCCTCGCTGTGTGTGTGCGTGTCCCTCCCTCGCTGTGTGTGTGCGTGTCCCTCCCTCGCTGTGTGTGTGCGTGTCCCTCCCTCGCTGTGTGTGCCCCTCCCTCGCTGTGTGTGTCGCTCCCTCGCTGTGTGTGTGCGTGTCGCTCCCTCGCTGTGCGTGTCGCTCCCTCGCAGTGTGTGTGCGTGTCCCTCCCTCGCTGTGTGTGTGCGTGTCTCTCCCTCGCTGTGTGTGCGTGTCTCTCCCTCGCTGTGTGTGTGTGTGTGTGCCCCTCCCTCGCAGTGTGTGCGTGTCCCTCCCTCGCTGTGTGTGTGCGTGTCCCTCCCTCGCTGTGTGTGTGCGTGTCTCTCCCTCGCTGTGTGTGTGCGTGTCTCTCCCTCGCTGTGTGTGCGTGTCCCTCCCTCGCTGTGTGTGTGCGTGTCCCTCCCTCCCTGTGTGTGTGTGTGTCCCTCCCTCGCTGTGTGTGCGTGTCGCTCCCTCGCTGTGTGTGTGCGTGTCGCTCACTCGCTGTGAGTGTGCGTGTCGCTCCCTCACTGTGTGTGTGCATGTCCCTCCCTCGCTGTGTGTGTGCGTGTCCCTCCCTCGCTGTGTGTGTGCGTGTCCCTCCCTCACTGTGTGTGTGCGTGTCCCTCCCTCACTGTGTGTGTGCGTGTCCCTCCCTCGCTGTGTGTGTGCGTGTCCCTCCCTCGCTGTGTGTGTGCGTGTCGCTCCCTCGCTGTGCGTGTCGCTCCCTCGCTGTGCGTGTCGCTCCCTCGCTGTGTGTGTGCGTGTCTCTCCCTCGCTGTGTGTGTGCGTGTCTCTCCCTCGCTGTCTGTGCGTGTCTCTCCCTCGCTGTGTGTGTGCGTGTCTCTCCCTCGCTGTGTGTGCGTGTCTCTCCCTCGCTGTGTGTGTGTGTGTGTGCCCCTCCCTCGCTGTGTGTGTGTGTCCCTCCCTCCCTGTGTGTGTGTGTGTCCCTCCCTCGCTGTGTGTGTGCGTGTCGCTCCCTCGCTGTGTGTGTGCGTGTCGCTCCTTCGCTGTGTGTGTGTGTGTCCCTCCCTCGCTGTGTGCGTGTGTGTGTGTGTGTCCCTCCCTCCCTGTGTGCGTGTGTGTCCCTCCCTCGCTGTGTATGTGTGTGTGTGTCCCTCCCTCGCTGTGTGTGTGTGTGTGTGTCCCTCCCTCGCTGTGTGTGTGTGTGTGTGTCCCTCCCTCGCTGTGTGTGTGTGTGTGTCCCTCCCTCGCTGTTTGTGTGTGTGTCCCTCCCTCGCTGTGTGTGTGCGTGTCGCTCCCTCGCTGTGTGTGTGTGCGTGTCCCTCCCTCCCTGTGTGTGTGTGTGTCCCTCCCTCGCTGTGTGTGTGCGTGTCGCTCCCTCGCTGTGTGTGTGTGTGTGTCCCTCCCTCCCTGTGTGTGTGTGTGTCCCTCCCTCGCTGTGTGTGTGTCCCTCCCTCGCTGTGTGTGTGTGTGTGTCCCTCCCTCGCTGTGTTTGTGCGTGTGGGTCCCTCGCTGTGTGCGTGCGTGTCCCTCCCTCGCTGTGTGCGTGCGTGTCGCTCCCTCGCTGTGTGCGTGGGTTTCGCTCCCTCGCTGTGTGCGTGCGTGTCGCTCCCTCGCTGTGTGTGTGCGTGTCGCTCCCTCGCTGTGTGTGTGCGTGTCCCTCCCTCGCTGTGCGTGTGCGTGTCCCTCCCTCGCTGTGCGTGTGCGTGTCCCTCCATCGCTGTGCGTGTGCGTGTCGCTCCCTCGCTGTGTGTGTGCGTGTCGCTCCCTCGCTGTGTGTGCGCGGGTCCCTCCCTCGCTGTGTGTGTGCGTGTCTCTCCCTCTCTGTGCGTGTCGCTCCCTCGTTGTGTGTGTGTGTCTCTCTCCCTCTCTGTGCGTGTCGCTCCCTCGCTGTGTGTGTGTGTGTCCCTCCCTCTCTGTGTGTGTGCGTGTCTCTCCCTCGCTGTGTGCGTGTCGCTCCCTCGCTGTGTGTGTGTGTGTGTCCCTCCCTCGCTGTGTGTGTGTGTCCCTCCCTCGCTGTGTGTGTGTGTCCCACCCTCGCTGTGTGTGTGCGTGTCCCACCCTCGCTGTGTGTGTGCGTGTCGCTCCCTCGCTGTGTGTGTGTGTGTCCCTCCCTCGCTGTGTGTGTGCGTGTCTCTCCCTCGCTGTGCGTGTCGCTCCCTCGCTGTGTGTGTGTGTGTCCCTCCCTCGCTGTGTGTGTGTGTCCCTCCCTCGCTGTGTGTGTGTGTGTTCCACCCTCGCTGTGTGTGTGTGTGTCCCTCCCTCGCTGTGTGTGTGCGTGTCCCTCCCTCGCTGTGTGTGTCCCTCCCTCGCTGTGTGTGTGTGTGTCGCTCCCTCGCTGTGTGTGTCGCTCCCTCGCTGTGTGTGTGCGTGTCCCTCCCTCGCTGTGTGTGTGCGTGTCCCTCCCTCGCTGTGTGTGTGTGTCCCTCCCTCGCTGTGTGTGTGTGTGTCCCTCCCTCGCTGTGTGTGTGCGTGTCGCTCCCTCGCTGTGTGTGTGCGTGTCCCTCCCTCGCTGTGTGTGTGCGTGTCCCTCCCTCGCTGTGTGTGTGTGTCCCTCCCTCGCTGTGTGTGTGTGTGTCGCTCCCTCACTGTGTGTGTGCGTGTCGCTCCCTCGCTGTGTGTGTGTGTGTCCCACCCACGCTGTGTGTGTGTGTGTGTGTGTGTCCCTCCCTCCCTGTGTGTGTGTGTGTCCCTCCCTCGCTGTGTGTGTGTGTGTGTGTCCCTCCCTCCCTGTGTGCGTGTGTGTCCCTCCCTCGCTGTGTGTGTGTGTGTGTCCCTCCCTCGCTGTGTGTGGTGTGTGTGTGTGTCCCTCCCTCGCTGTGTGTGTGCGTGTGTGTCCCTCCCTCGCTGTGTGTGTGCGTGTCGCTACCTCGCTGTGTGTGTGTCCCTCCCTCGCTGTGTGTGTGTGTGTGTGTCCCTCCCTCCCTGTGTGCGTGTGTGTCCCTCCCTCGCTGTGTGTGTGTGTGTGTCCCTCCCTCGCTGTGTGTGTGCGTGTCCCTCCCTCGCTGTGTGTGTGCGTGTCCCTCCTTCGCTGTGTGTGTGCGTGTCCCTCCCTCGCTGTGTGTGTGCGTGTCGCTCCCTCGCTGTGTGTGTGTGTGTCCCTCCCTCGCTGTGTGTGTGCGTGTCTCTCCCTCGCTGTGTGTGTGTGTGTCCCTCCCTCGCTGTGTGTGTGTGTGTCCCTCCCTCGCTGTGTGTGTGTGTCCCTCCCTCGCAGTGTGTGCGTGTCCCTGCCTCGCTGTGTATGTGCGTGTCCCTCCCTCGCTGTGTGTGTGCGTGTCCCTCCCTCGCTGTGCATGTCCCTCCCTCGCTGTGTGTGTCCCTCCCTCGCTGTGTGTGTCCCTCCCTCGCTGTGTGTGTCGCTCCCTCGCTGTGCGTGTCGCTCCCTCGCTGTGCGTGTCGCTCCCTCGCTGTGTGTGTGCTTGTCCCTCCCTCGCTGTGTGTGTGCGTGTCCCTCCCTCGCTGTGTGTGTGCGTGTCTCTCCCTCGCTGTGTGTGTGCGTGTCTCTCCCTCGCTGTGTGTGTGCGTGTCTCTCCCTCGCTTTGTGTGCGTGTCTCTCCCTCGCTGTGTGTGTGTGTGTGCCCCTCCCTCGCAGTGTGTGCGTGTCACTCCCTCGCTGTGTGTGTGTGTGTGTGTGTGTGTGTCCCTCCCTCCCTGTGTGTGTGTGTGTCCCTCCCTCGCTGTGTGTGCGTGTCGCTCCCTCGCTGTGTGTGTGCGTGTCGCTCGCTCGCTGTGTGTGTGCGTGTCGCTCCCTCACTGTGTGTGTGTGTGTGTGTCCCTCCCTCCCTGTGTGCGTGTGTGTCCCACCCTCGCTGTGTGTGTGTGTGTCCCTCCCTCGCTGTGTGTGTGTGTGTGTCCCTCCCACGCTGTCTGTGTGTGTGTGTGTCCCTCCCTCCCTGTGTGTGTGTGTCCCTCCCTCGCTGTGTGTGTGTGTGTCGCTCCCTCGCTGTGTGTGTGTGTGCGTCCCTCCCTCCCTGTGTGTGTGTGTGTCCCTCCCTCGCTGTGTGTGTGTGTGTCCCTCCCTCGCTGAGTGTGTGTGTGTCCCTCCCTCGCTGTGTGTGTGCGTGTCCCTCCCTCGCTGTGTGTGTGTGTGTCCCTCCCTCGCTGTGTGTGTGTGTGTCGCTCCCTCGCTGTGTGTGTGTGTGCGTCCCTCCCTCCCTGTGTGTGTGTGTGTCCCTCCCTCGCTGTGTGTGTGTGTGTGTCCCTCCCTCGCTGAGTGTGTGTGTGTCCCTCCCTCGCTGTGTGTGTGTGTGTCCCTCCCTCGCTGTGTGTGTGCGTGTCGCTCCCTCGCTGTGTGTGTGCGTGTCGCTCCCTCGCTGTGTGTGTGCGTGTCCCTCCCTCGTTGTGTGAGTGCGTGTCCCTCCCTCGCTGTGTGTGTGTGTGTCCCTCCCTCGCTGTGTGTGTGCGTGTGGCTCCCTCGCTGTGTGCGTGCGTGTCCCTCCCTCGCTGTGTGTGTGTGTGTCCCTCTCTCGCTGAGTGTGTGTGTGTCCCTCCCTCGCTGTGTGTGTGCGTGTCCCTCCCTCGCTGTGTGTGTGCGTGTCGCTCCCTCGCTGTGTGTGTGCGTGTCGCTCCCTCGCTGTGTGTGTGCGTGTCCCTCCCTCGTTGTGTGAGTGCGTGTCCCTCCCTCGCTGTGTGTGTGTGTGTCCCTCCCTCGCTGTGTGTGTGCGTGTGGCTCCCGCGCTGTGTGCGTGCGTGTCGCTCCCTCGCTGTGTGCGTGCATGTCGCTCCCTCGCTGTGTGTGTGCGTGTCCCTCCCTCGCTGTGTGTGTGCGTGTCGCTCCCTCGCTGTGTGTGTGCGTGTCGCTCCCTCGCTGTGTGTGCGCGTGTCCCTCCCTCGCTGTGTGTGCGCGTGTCCCTCCCTCGCTGTGTGTGTGTGTGTGTCCCTCCCTCACTGTGTGTGTGTGTGTCTCTCCCTCGCTGTGTGTGTGCGTGTCTCTCCCTCGCTGTGTGTGTGCGTGTCTCTCCCTCGCGGTGTGTGTGCATGTCCCTCCCTCGCTGTGTGTGTGCGTGGCCCCCCCTCGCTGTGTGTGTGCGTGGCCCCCCCTCGCTGTGTGTGTGCGTGTCTCTCCCTCGCTGTGTGTGTGCGTGTCCCTCCCTCACTGTGTTTGTGTGTGTCCCTCCCTCGCTGTGTGTGTGCATGTCCCACCCTCGCTGTGTGTGTGCGTGTCCCTCGCTCGCTGTGTGTGTGTGTGTGTGTGTGTGTCCCTCCCTCGCTGTGTGTGTGCGTGTCCCTCCCTCGATGTGTGTGTGTGTGTGTGTGTGTCCCTCCCTCGCTGTGTGTGTGTGTGTGTGCGTGTCCCTCCCTCGCAGTGTGTGTGTGTGTCCCTCCCTCGCAGTGTGTGTGTGTGTCCCTCCCTCACTGTGTGTGTGTGTGTGTGTGTGCGTGTCCCTCCCTCGCTGTGTGTGTGCGTGTCCCTCCCTCGCTGTGTGTGTGCGTGTCCCTCCCTCGCTGTGTGTGTGCGTGTCCCTCCCTCGCTGTGTGTGTGCGTGTCGCTCCCTCGCGGTGTGTGTGCGTGTCCCTCCCTCGCTGTGTGTGTGCGTGTCGCTCCCTCGCTGTGAGTGTACGTGTCTCTCCCTCGCTGTGTGTGCGCGTGTCTCTCCCTCGCTGTGTGTGTGCGTGTCTCTCCCTCGCTGTGTGTGCGTGTCTCTCCCTAGCTGTGTGTGTGCGTGGCCCTCCCTCGCTGTGTCTGTGCGTGACCCTCCCTCGCTGTGTGTGTGCGTGGCCCTCCCTCGCTATGTGTGTGCGTGTCTCTCCCTCACAGTGTGTGTGCGTGCCCCTCCCTCACTGTGTGTGTGCGTGTCCCTCCCTCGCTGTGTGTGTGCGTGTCCCTCCCTCGCTGTGTGTGTGCGTGTCGCTCCCTCGCTGTGTGTGTGCGTGTCGCTCCCTCGCTGTGTGTGTGCGTGTCCCTTCCTCGTTGTGTGAGTGCGTGTCCCTCCCTCGCTGTGTGTGTGTGTGTCCCTCCCTCGCTGTGTGTGTGCGTGTGGTGCCTCGCTGTGTGCGTGCGTGTCCCTCCCTCGCTGTGTGTGTGCGTGTGGCTCCCTCGCTGTGTGCGTGCGTGTCCCTCCCTCGCTGTGTGCGTGCGTGTCGCTCCCTCGCTGTGTGCGTGCATGTCGCTCCCTCGCTGTGTGTGTGCGTGTCCCTCCCTCGCTGTGTGTGTGCGTGTCGCTCCCTCGCTGTGTGTGTGCGTGTCGCTCCCTCGCTGTGTGTGCGCGTGTCCCTCCCTCGCTGTGTGTGCGCGTGTCCCTCCCTCGCTGTGTGTGTGTGTGTGTCCCTCCCTCACTGTGTGTGTGTGTGTCTCTCCCTCGCTGTGTGTGTGCGTGTCTCTCCCTCGCTGTGTGTGTGCGTGTCTCTCCCTCGCGGTGTGTGTGCATGTCCCTCCCTCGCTGTGTGTGTGCGTGGCCTCCCCTCGCTGTGTGTGTGCGTGGCCCCCCCTCGCTGTGTGTGTGCGTGTCTCTCCCTCGCTGTGTGTGTGCGTGTCCCTCCCTCACTGTGTTTGTGTGTGTCCCTCCCTTGCTGTGTGTGTGCATGTCCCACCCTCGCTGTGTGTGTGCGTGTCCCTCGCTCGCTGTGTGTGTGTGTGTGTGTGTGTGTCCCTCCCTCGCTGTGTGTGTGCGTGTCCCTCCCTCGATGTATGTGTGTGTGTGTGTGTGTCCCTCCCTCGCTGTGTGTGTGTGTGTGTGCGTGTCCCTCCCTCGCTGTGTGTGTGCGTGTCCCTCCCTCGCTGTGTGTGTGCGTGTCCCTCCCTCGCTGTGTGTGTGCGTGTCCCTCCCTCGCTGTGTGTGTGCGTGTCGCTCCCTCGCGGTGTGTGTGCGTGTCCCTCCCTCGCTGTGTGTGTGCGTGTCGCTCCCTCGCTGTGAGTGTACGTGTCTCTCCCTCGCTGTGTGTGCGCGTGTCTCTCCCTCGCTGTGTGTGTGCGTGTCTCTCCCTCGCTGTGTGTGCGTGTCTCTCCCTAGCTGTGTGTGTGCGTGGCCCTCCCTCGCTGTGTCTGTGCGTGACCCTCCCTCGCTGTGTGTGTGCGTGGCCCTCCCTCGCTATGTGTGTGCGTGTCTCTCCCTCACAGTGTGTGTGCGTGCCCCTCCCTCACTGTGTGTGTGCGTGTCCCTCCCTCGCTGTGTGTGTGCGTGTCCCTCCCTCGCTGTGTGTGTGCGTGTCGCTCCCTCGCTGTGTGTGTGCGTGTCGCTCCCTCGCTGTGTGTGTGCGTGTCCCTCCCTCGTTGTGTGAGTGCGTGTCCCTCCCTCGCTGTGTGTGTGTGTGTCCCTCCCTCGCTGTGTGTGTGCGTGTGGTGCCTCGCTGTGTGCGTGCGTGTCCCTCCCTCGCTGTGTGTGTGCGTGTGGCTCCCTCGCTGTGTGCGTGCGTGTCCCTCCCTCGCTGTGTGCGTGCGTGTCGCTCCCTCGCTGTGTGCGTGCATGTCGCTCCCTCGCTGTGTGTGTGCGTGTCCCTCCCTCGCTGTGTGTGTGCGTGTCGCTCCCTCGCTGTGTGTGTGCGTGTCGCTCCCTCGCTGTGTGTGCGCGTGTCCCTCCCTCGCTGTGTGTGCGCGTGTCCCTCCCTCGCTGTGTGTGTGTGTGTGTCCCTCCCTCACTGTGTGTGTGTGTGTCTCTCCCTCGCTGTGTGTGTGCGTGTCTCTCCCTCGCTGTGTGTGTGCGTGTCTCTCCCTCGCGGTGTGTGTGCATGTCCCTCCCTCGCTGTGTGTGTGCGTGGCCCCCCCTCGCTGTGTGTGTGCGTGGCCCCCCCTCGCTGTGTGTGTGCGTGTCTCTCCCTCGCTGTGTGTGTGCGTGTCCCTCCCTCACTGTGTTTGTGTGTGTCCCTCCCTTGCTGTGTGTGTGCATGTCCCACCCTCGCTGTGTGTGTGCGTGTCCCTCGCTCGCTGTGTGTGTGTGTGTGTGTGTGTGTCCCTCCCTCGCTGTGTGTGTGCGTGTCCCTCCCTCGATGTATGTGTGTGTGTGTGTGTGTCCCTCCCTCGCTGTGTGTGTGTGTGTGTGCGTGTCCCTCCCTCGCAGTGTGTGTGTGTGTCCCTCCCTCGCAGTGTGTGTGTGTGTCCCTCCCTCACTGTGTGTGTGTGTGTGTGTGTGTGTGCGTGTCCCTCCCTCGCTGTGTGTGTGCGTGTCCCTCCCTCGCTGTGTGTGTGCGTGTCCCTCCCTCGCTGTGTGTGTGCGTGTCCCTCCCTCGCTGTGTGTGTGCGTGTCCCTCCCTCGCTGTGTGTGTGCGTGTCGCTCCCTCGCTGTGTGTGTGTGTCCCTCCCTCGCTGTGTGTGTGCGTGTCGCTCCCTCGCTGTGAGTGTGCGTGTCTCTCCCTCGCTGTGTGTGCGCGTGTCTCTCCCTCGCTGTGTGTGTGCGTGTCTCTCCCTCGCTGTGTGTGCGTGTCTCTCCCTAGCTGTGTGTGTGCGTGGCCCTCCCTCGCTGTGTCTGTGCGTGACCCTCCCTCGCTGTGTGTGTGCGTGGCCCTCCCTCGCTATGTGTGTGCGTGTCTCTCCCTCACAGTGTGTGTGCGTGCCCCTCCCTCACTGTGTGTGTGCGTGTCCCTCCCTCGCTGTGTGTGTGCGTGTCTCTCCCTCGCTGTGTGTGTGCGTGTCCCTCCCCCGCTGTGTGTTTGCGTGGCCCTCCCTCGCTGTGTGTGTGCGTGGCCCTCCCTCTCCCTGTGTGTGTGTGTCTCTCCCTCACTGTGTGTGTGGGTGTCACTCCCTCACTGTGTGTGTGTGTGCGTGTCCCTCCCTCGCTGTGTGCGTGCGTGTCCCTCCCTCGCTGTGTGTGTGTCCCTCCCTCACTGTGTGTGTGTGTGCCTCCCTCACTGTGTGTTTGTCTGTCCCTCCCTCACTGTGTGTGTGTGCGTGTCCCTCCCTCGCTGTGTGTGTGTGTGTCCCTCCCTCGCTGTGTGTGTGTGTGTCCCTCCCTCGCAGTGTGTGTGTGTGTCCCTCGCTGTGTGTGTGTGCGTGTCCCTCCCTCGCTGTGTGTGCGCGTGTCCCTCCCTCACTGTGTGTGTGTGTGTGTGTCCCTCCCTCGCTGTGTGTGTGCGTGTCCCTCCCTCGCTGTGTATGTGTGTGTCCCTGCCTCGCTGTGTTTGTGTGTGTCCCTCCCTCACTGTGTGTGCGTGTCCCTCCCTCGCTGTGTGTGTGCGTGTCCCTCCCTCGCTGTGTGTGTGCGTGTCCCTCCCTCGCTGTGTGTGTGCGTGTCCCTCCCTCGCTGTGTGTGTGCGTGTCCCTCCCTCGCTGGGTGTGTGTGTGTCCCTCCCTCGCTGTGTGTGTGCGTGTCTCTCCCTCGCTGTGCGTGTCGCTCCCTCGCTGTGTGTGTGTGTCCCTCCCTCGCTGTGTGTGTGCGTGTCCCTCCCTCGCTGTGTGTGTGCGTGTCCCACCCTCGCTGTGTGTGTGCGTGTCCCTCCCTCGCTGTGTGTGTGCATGTCGTTCACTCGCTGTGTGTGTGCGTGTCCCTCCCTCGCTGTGTGTGTGCGAATCCCTCCCTCGCTGTGTGTGTCGCTCCCTCGCTGTGTGTGTGCGTGTCGCTCCCTCGCTGTGCGTGTCGCTCCATCGCTGTGTGTGTGCGTGTCCCTCCCTCGCTGTGTGTGTGCGTGTTCCTCCCTCGCTGTGTGTGTGCGTGTCCCTCCCTCGCTGTGTGTGTCCCTCCCCCGCTGTGTGTGTCGCTCCCTCGCTGTGTGTGTGCGTGTCGCTCCCTCGCTGTGTGTGTGCATGTCCCTCCCTCGCTGTGTGTGTGTGTGTCCCTCCCTCGCTGTGTGTGTGCGTGTCTCTCCCTCGCTATGTGTGTGCGTGCCTCTCCCTTGCTATGTGTGTGTGTGTCTGTGCCCCTCCCTCGCAGTGTGCGCGTGTCTCTCCCTCGCTGTGTGTGTTTGTGTGTGTGTGTGTGTGTGTCCGTCCCTCCCTGTGTGTGTGTGTGTCCCTCCCTCGCTGTGTGTGTGCGCGTGTCGCTCCCTCGCTGTGTGTGTGCGTGTCGCTCCCTCGCTGTGTGTGTGCGTGTCGCTCCCTCGCTGTGTGTGTGCGTGTCGATCCCTCGCTGTGTGTGTGTGTGTCCCTCCCTCGCTGTGTGTGTGTGTGTGTGTCCCTCCCTCCCTGTGTGTGTGTCCCTCCCTCGCTGTGTGTGTGTGTGTCCCTCCCTCGCTGTGTGTGTGTGTGTGTCCCTCCCTCCCTGTATGTGTGTGTGTCCCTCCCTCGCTGTGTGTGTGCGTGTCGCTCCCTCGCTGTGTGTGTGCGTGTCGCTCCCTCGCTGTGTGTGTGTCCCTCCCTCGCTGTGTGTGTGTGTGTGTGTCCCTCCCTCCCTGTGTGTGTGTGTCCCTCCCTCGCTGTGTGCGTGCGTGTCGCTCCCTCGCTGTGTGTGTGCGTGTCGCTCCCTCGCTGTGTGTGTGTGTGTCCCTCCCTCGCTGTGTGTGTGTGTGCGTGTCCCTCCCTCATTGTGTGTGTGTGTCCCTCCCTCGCTGTATGTGTGTGTCTCTCCCTCACTGTGTGTGTGCGTGTCTCTCCCTCACTGTGTGTGTGCGTGTCTCTCCCTCACTGTGTGTGTGTGTGTGTGTGTCCCTCCCTCGCTGTGTGTGCGTGTGTGTGTGTGTGTCCCTCCCTCGCTGTGTGTGTGTGTGTGTCCCTCACTCTGTGTGTGTGTGTCCCTCACTGTGTGTGTGTGTGTCCCTCACTGTGTGTGTGTGTCCCTCCCTCACTGTGTGTGTGTGTGTCCCTCCCTCGCTGTGTGTGTGTGTGTCCCTCCATCGCTGTGTGTGTGTGTCCCTCGCTGTGTGTGTCCCTCCCTCACTGTGTGTGTGTCCCTCCCTCACTGTGTGTGTGCGTGTCTCTCCCTCACTGTGTGTGTGCGTGTCTCTCCCTCACTGTGTGTGTGTGTGTGTCCCTCCCTCGCTGTGTGTGCGTGTGTGTGTGTGTGTCCCTCCCTCGCTGTGTGTGTGTGTGTCCCTCACTCTGTGTGTGTGTGTCCCTCACTGTGTGTGTGTGTGTCCCTCACTGTGTGTGTGTGTCCCTCCCTCACTGTGTGTGTGTGTGTCCCTCCCTCGCTGTGTGTGTGTGTGTCCCTCCATCGCTGTGTGTGTGTGTCCCTCGCTGTGTGTGTCCCTCCCTCACTGTGTGTGTGTGTCCCTCCCTCACTGTGTGTGTGCGTGTACCTCCCTCACTGTGTGTGTGCGTGTCTCTCCCTCACTGTGTGTGTGCGTGTCTCTCCCTCACTGTGTGTGTGCGTGTCCGTCCCTCACTGTCTGTGTGCGTGTCCGTCCCTCACTGTCAGTGTGCGTGTCCCTCCCTCACTGTGTGTGTGTGTCCCTCCCTCGCTGTGTGTGCGTGTGTCCCTCCCTCACTGTGTGTGTGTGTGTCCCTCCCTCGCTGTGTGTGTGTGTGTCCCTCCCTCGCTGTGTATTTGTGTACCTCCATCGGTGTGTGTGTTCCTCCCTCACCGTGTGTGTGTGTGTCCCTCCCTCGCTGTGTGTGCGCGTGTCCCTCCCTCGCTGTGTATGTGTGTCCCTCCCTCACTGTGAGTGTGCGTGTCTCTCCCTCACTGTGTGTGTGCGTGTCCCTCCCTCACTGTGTGGGTGCGTGTCTCTCCCTCGCTGTGTGTGTGTGTCCCTCCCTCGCTGTGTGTGTGTGTGTCCCTCCCTCGCTGTGTGTGTGTCCCTCCCTCGCTGTGTGTGTGTGTGTCCCTCCCTCGCTGTGTGTGTGTGTGTGTGTGTGTGTCCCTCGCTCGCTGTGTGTGTGTGTGTGTGTGTCCCTCCCTCGCTGTGTGTGTGTGTGTGTGTCCCTCCCTCGCTGTGTGTGTGCGTGTCCCTCCCTCGCTGTGTGTGTGTGTCCCTCCCTCTGTGTGTGTGTGTGTCCCTCCCTCGCTGTGTGTGTCCCTCGCTGTGTGTGTGTCCCTCCCTCGCTGTGTGTGTCCCTCGCTGTGTGTGTATCCCTCCCTCACTGTGTGTGTGTGTCCCACCCTCGCTGTGTGTGTGTGTGTCCCTCCCTCACTGTGTGTGTCCCTCCCTCACTGTGTGTGTCCCTCCCTCACTGTGTGTGTGTGTGTGTGTGTGTGTCTCCATCGCTGTGTGTGTGTGTCCCCCTCGCTGTGTGTGTGTGTCCCTCGCTGTGTGTGTGTGTCCCTCGCTCTGTGTGCGTGTCCCTCGCTGTGTGTGTGTGTGTCCCTCGCTGTGTGTGTGTGTCCCTCCCTCACTGTGTGTGTGTGTGTGTGTGTGTCCCTCGCTGTGTGTGTGTGTGTGTCCCTCGCTGTGTGTGTGCGTGTCCCTCCCTCGCTGTGAGTGTGCGTGTCTCTCCCTCGCTGTGTGTGCGCGTGTCTCTCCCTCGCTGTGTGTGTGCGTGTCTCTCCCTCGCTGTGTGTGCGTGTCTCTCCCTAGCTGTGTGTGTGCGTGGCCCTCCCTCGCTGTGTCTGTGCGTGACCCTCCCTCGCTGTGTGTGTGCGTGGCCCTCCCTCGCTATGTGTGTGCGTGTCTCTCCCTCACAGTGTGTGTGCGTGCCCCTCCCTCACTGTGTGTGTGCGTGTCCCTCCCTCGCTGTGTGTGTGCGTGTCTCTCCCTCGCTGTGTGTGTGCGTGTCCCTCCCCCGCTGTGTGTTTGCGTGGCCCTCCCTCGCTGTGTGTGTGCGTGGCCCTCCCTCTCCCTGTGTGTGTGTGTCTCTCCCTCACTGTGTGTGTGGGTGTCACTCCCTCACTGTGTGTGTGTGTGCGTGTCCCTCCCTCGCTGTGTGCGTGCGTGTCCCTCCCTCGCTGTGTGTGTGTCCCTCCCTCACTGTGTGTGTGTGTGCCTCCCTCACTGTGTGTTTGTCTGTCCCTCCCTCACTGTGTGTGTGTGCGTGTCCCTCCCTCGCTGTGTGTGTGTGTGTCCCTCCCTCGCTGTGTGTGTGTGTGTCCCTCCCTCGCAGTGTGTGTGTGTGTCCCTCGCTGTGTGTGTGTGCGTGTCCCTCCCTCGCTGTGTGTGCGCGTGTCCCTCCCTCACTGTGTGTGTGTGTGTGTGTCCCTCCCTCGCTGTGTGTGTGCGTGTCCCTCCCTCGCTGTGTATGTGTGTGTCCCTGCCTCGCTGTGTTTGTGTGTGTCCCTCCCTCACTGTGTGTGCGTGTCCCTCCCTCGCTGTGTGTGTGCGTGTCCCTCCCTCGCTGTGTGTGTGCGTGTCCCTCCCTCGCTGTGTGTGTGCGTGTCCCTCCCTCGCTGTGTGTGTGCGTGTCCCTCCCTCGCTGGGTGTGTGTGTGTCCCTCCCTCGCTGTGTGTGTGCGTGTCTCTCCCTCGCTGTGCGTGTCGCTCCCTCGCTGTGTGTGTGTGTCCCTCCCTCGCTGTGTGTGTGCGTGTCCCTCCCTCGCTGTGTGTGTGCGTGTCCCACCCTCGCTGTGTGTGTGCGTGTCCCTCCCTCGCTGTGTGTGTGCATGTCGTTCACTCGCTGTGTGTGTGCGTGTCCCTCCCTCGCTGTGTGTGTGCGAATCCCTCCCTCGCTGTGTGTGTCGCTCCCTCGCTGTGTGTGTGCGTGTCGCTCCCTCGCTGTGCGTGTCGCTCCATCGCTGTGTGTGTGCGTGTCCCTCCCTCGCTGTGTGTGTGCGTGTTCCTCCCTCGCTGTGTGTGTGCGTGTCCCTCCCTCGCTGTGTGTGTCCCTCCCCCGCTGTGTGTGTCGCTCCCTCGCTGTGTGTGTGCGTGTCGCTCCCTCGCTGTGTGTGTGCATGTCCCTCCCTCGCTGTGTGTGTGTGTGTCCCTCCCTCGCTGTGTGTGTGCGTGTCTCTCCCTCGCTATGTGTGTGCGTGCCTCTCCCTTGCTATGTGTGTGTGTGTCTGTGCCCCTCCCTCGCAGTGTGCGCGTGTCTCTCCCTCGCTGTGTGTGTTTGTGTGTGTGTGTGTGTGTGTCCGTCCCTCCCTGTGTGTGTGTGTGTCCCTCCCTCGCTGTGTGTGTGCGCGTGTCGCTCCCTCGCTGTGTGTGTGCGTGTCGCTCCCTCGCTGTGTGTGTGCGTGTCGCTCCCTCGCTGTGTGTGTGCGTGTCGATCCCTCGCTGTGTGTGTGTGTGTCCCTCCCTCGCTGTGTGTGTGTGTGTGTGTCCCTCCCTCCCTGTGTGTGTGTCCCTCCCTCGCTGTGTGTGTGTGTCCCTCCCTCGCTGTGTGTGTGTGTGTGTCCCTCCCTCCCTGTATGTGTGTGTGTCCCTCCCTCGCTGTGTGTGTGCGTGTCGCTCCCTCGCTGTGTGTGTGCGTGTCGCTCCCTCGCTGTGTGTGTGTCCCTCCCTCGCTGTGTGTGTGTGTGTGTGTCCCTCCCTCCCTGTGTGTGTGTGTCCCTCCCTCGCTGTGTGCGTGCGTGTCGCTCCCTCGCTGTGTGTGTGCGTGTCGCTCCCTCGCTGTGTGTGTGTGTGTCCCTCCCTCGCTGTGTGTGTGTGTGCGTGTCCCTCCCTCATTGTGTGTGTGTGTCCCTCCCTCGCTGTATGTGTGTGTCTCTCCCTCACTGTGTGTGTGCGTGTCTCTCCCTCACTGTGTGTGTGCGTGTCTCTCCCTCACTGTGTGTGTGTGTGTGTGTGTCCCTCCCTCGCTGTGTGTGCGTGTGTGTGTGTGTGTCCCTCCCTCGCTGTGTGTGTGTGTGTGTCCCTCACTCTGTGTGTGTGTGTCCCTCACTGTGTGTGTGTGTGTCCCTCACTGTGTGTGTGTGTGTCCCTCACTGTGTGTGTGTGTCCCTCCCTCACTGTGTGTGTGTGTGTCCCTCCCTCGCTGTGTGTGTGTGTGTCCCTCCATCGCTGTGTGTGTGTGTCCCTCGCTGTGTGTGTCCCTCCCTCACTGTGTGTGTGTCCCTCCCTCACTGTGTGTGTGCGTGTCTCTCCCTCACTGTGTGTGTGCGTGTCTCTCCCTCACTGTGTGTGTGTGTGTGTCCCTCCCTCGCTGTGTGTGCGTGTGTGTGTGTGTGTCCCTCCCTCGCTGTGTGTGTGTGTGTGTCCCTCACTCTGTGTGTGTGTGTCCCTCACTCTGTGTGTGTGTGTCCCTCACTGTGTGTGTGTGTGTCCCTCACTGTGTGTGTGTGTCCCTCCCTCACTGTGTGTGTGTGTGTCCCTCCCTCGCTGTGTGTGTGTGTGTCCCTCCATCGCTGTGTGTGTGTGTCCCTCGCTGTGTGTGTCCCTCCCTCACTGTGTGTGTGTGTCCCTCCCTCACTGTGTGTGTGCGTGTACCTCCCTCACTGTGTGTGTGCGTGTCTCTCCCTCACTGTGTGTGTGCGTGTCTCTCCCTCACTGTGTGTGTGCGTGTCCGTCCCTCACTGTCTGTGTGCGTGTCCGTCCCTCACTGTCAGTGTGCGTGTCCCTCCCTCCCTGTGTGTGTGTGTCCCTCCCTCGCTGTGTGTGCGTGTGTCCCTCCCTCACTGTGTGTGTGTGTGTCCCTCCCTCGCTGTGTGTGTGTGTGTCCCTCCCTCGCTGTGTATTTGTGTACCTCCATCGGTGTGTGTGTTCCTCCCTCACCGTGTGTGTGTGTGTCCCTCCCTCGCTGTGTGTGCGCGTGTCCCTCCCTCGCTGTGTATGTGTGTCCCTCCCTCACTGTGAGTGTGCGTGTCTCTCCCTCACTGTGTGTGTGCGTGTCCCTCCCTCACTGTGTGGGTGCGTGTCTCTCCCTCGCTGTGTGTGTGTGTCCCTCCCTCGCTGTGTGTGTGTGTGTCCCTCCCTCGCTGTGTGTGTGTCCCTCCCTCGCTGTGTGTGTGTGTGTCCCTCCCTCGCTGTGTGTGTGTGTGTGTGTGTGTGTCCCTCGCTCGCTGTGTGTGTGTGTGTGTGTCCCTCCCTCGCTGTGTGTGTGTGTGTGTGTCCCTCCCTCGCTGTGTGTGTGCGTGTCCCTCCCTCGCTGTGTGTGTGTGTCCCTCCCTCTGTGTGTGTGTGTGTCCCTCCCTCGCTGTGTGTGTCCCTCGCTGTGTGTGTGTCCCTCCCTCGCTGTGTGTGTCCCTCGCTGTGTGTGTATCCCTCCCTCACTGTGTGTGTGTGTCCCACCCTCGCTGTGTGTGTGTGTGTCCCTCCCTCACTGTGTGTGTCCCTCCCTCACTGTGTGTGTCCCTCCCTCACTGTGTGTGTGTGTGTGTGTGTGTGTCTCCATCGCTGTGTGTGTGTGTCCCCCTCGCTGTGTGTGTGTGTCCCTCGCTGTGTGTGTGTGTCCCTCGCTCTGTGTGCGTGTCCCTCGCTGTGTGTGTGTGTGTCCCTCGCTGTGTGTGTGTGTCCCTCCCTCACTGTGTGTGTGTGTGTGTGTGTGTCCCTCGCTGTGTGTGTGTGTGTGTCCCTCGCTGTGTGTGTGCGTGTCCCTCCCTCGCTGTGTGTGTGCGTGTCCCTCCCTCGCTGTGTGTGTGTGTGTCCCTCCCTCACTGTGTGTGTGTGTGTGCGTGTCCCTCCCTCACTGTGTGTGTGCGTGTCCCTCCCTCGCTGTGTGTGTGTGTGTCCCTCCCTCACTGTGTGTGTGTCCCTCCCTCACTGTGTGTGTGTGTGTCCCTCCCTCACTGTGTGTGTGTGTGTGTCCCTCCCTCACTGTGTGTGTGTGTGTCCCTCCCTCACTGTGTGTGTGTGTCTCTCCCTCGCTGTGTGTGTGTGTCCCTCACTGTGTGTGTGTGTCCCTCCCTCACTGTGTGTGTGTGTGTGTGTGTCCCTCCCTCACTGTGTGTGCGTGTCCCTCCCTCACTGTGTGTGCGTGTCCCTCCCTCACTGTGTGTGTGCGTGTCCCTCCCTCACTCTGTGTGTGCGTGTCCCTCCCTCGCTGTGTGTGCGCGTGCCCCTCCCTCGCTGTGTGTGTGTGTGTCCCTCACTGTGTGTCCCTCCCTCACTGTGTGTGTGTCCCTCCCTCACTGTGTGTGTGTGTGTGTCCCTCCCTCACTGTGTGTGTGCGTGTGCCTCCCTCGCTGTGTGTGTGTGTCCCTCCCTCACTGTGTGTGTGTGTCCCTCCATCACTGTGTGTGTGTGTCCCTCGCTGTGTGTGTCCCTCCCTCACTGTGTGTGTGTGTCCCTCCCTCACTGTGTGTGTGTGTCCCTCCCTCACTGTGTGTGTGCGTGTCTCCCCCTCACTGTGTGTGTGCGTGTCTCTCCCTCACTGTGTGTGTGCGTGTCTCTTCCTCACTGTGTGTGTGTCCCTCCCTCACTGTGTGTGTGTGTCCCTCCCTCACTGTGTGTGTGCGTGTCCGCTTCTCACTGTCTGTGTGCGTGTCCCTCCCTCACTGTGTGTGCGTGTGTCCCTCCCTCGCTGTGTGTGCGTGTGTCCCTCCCTCGCTGTGTGTGTGTGTGTTCCTCCCTCGCTGTGTGTGTGTCCCTCCCTCGCTGTGTGTGTGTGTGTGTCCCTCCCTCACTGTGTGTGTGCTTGTCCGCTTCTCACTGTCTGTGTGAGTGTCCCTCCCTCACTGTGTGTGTGTGTCCCTCCCTCACTGTGTGTGTGTGTCCCTCCCTCGCTGTGTGTGTGTGTGTTCCTCCCTCGCTGTGTGTGTGTGTGTCTCTCCCTCACTGTCTGTGTGTGTGTCCCTCCCTCACTGTGTGTGTGTGTGTCCCTCCCTCGCTGTGTGTGTGTGTGTTCCTCCCTCGCTGTGTGTGTGTGTCCCTCCCTCGCTGTGTGTGTGTGTCCGTCCTTCGCTGTGTGTGCGTGTGTCCCTCCCTCGCTGTGTGTGCGTGTGTCCCTCCCTCACTGTGTGTGTGGGTGTCCCTCCCTCACTGTGTGTGTGTGTGTTCCTCCCTCGCTGTGTGTGTGTCCCTCCCTCGCTGTGTGTGTGTGTGTCTCTCCCTCACTGTCTGTGTGCGTGTCCCCCCCTCACTGTGTGTGTGTGTGTCCCTCCCTCGCTGTGTGTGTGTGTGTGTTCCTCCCTCGCTGTGTGTGTGTGTGTCCCTCCCTCACTGTGTGTGTGTCCCTCCCTCACTGTGTGTTTCCCTCCCTCACTGTGTGTGTGCGTGTCTCTCCCTCGCTGTGTGTGTGTGTCCCTCCCTCGCTGTGTGTGTGTGCGTGTCTCTCCCTCGCTGTGTGTGTGCGTGTCTCTCTCTCACTGTGTGTGTGTGCGTGTCCCTCCCTCCCTGTGTGTGTGTGTGCGTGTCTCTCCCTCGCTGCGTTTGTGTGTGTGTGTCCCGCCCTCGCTGTGTGCCTGTGTCCGTCTCTCCCTGTGTGTGTGTGTGTGTGTCCCTCCCTCGCTGTGTGTGTGTGTGTGTCCCTCCCTCGCTGTGTGTGCGTGTCCCTCCCTCGCTGTGTGTGTGTGTGTCTCCCTCCCTCGCTCTGTGTGTGTGTGTGTCCCTCCCTCGCTGTGTGTGAGTGTGTCCCTCACTCGCTGTGTGTGCATGTGTGTGTGTGTCCCTCCCTCGCTGTGTGTGTGTGTCCCTCTCTCCCTGTGTGTGTGTGTGTCCCTCCCTCGCTGTGTGTGCGTGTCCCTCCCTCGCTGTGTGTGTGTGTGTGTCCCTCCCTCGCTGTGTGTGTGTGTGTGTCCCTCCCTCGCTGTGTGTGAGTGTGTCCCTCACTCGCTGTGTGTGCATGTGTGTGTGTGTCCCTCCCTCGCTGTGTGTGTGTGTGTCCCTCCCTCGCTGTGTGTGTGTGTGTGTCCCTCCCTCGCTGTGTGTGTGTGCGTGTCCCTCCCTCGCTGTGTGTGTGTGTGTCCCTCCCTCACTGTGTGTCTGTGTCCCTCCCTCGCTGTGTGTATGTGTGTCCCTCCCTCGCTGTGTGTGTGTGTTTCCCTCCCTCACTGTGTGTGTGTGTGTGTTTCCCTCCCTCACTGTGTGTGTGCGTGTCTCTCCCTCACTGTGTGTGTGCGTGTCTCTCCCTCGCTGTGTGTGTGTGTCCCTCCCTCGCTGTGTGTGTGTGCGTGTCTCTCCCTCGCTGTGTGTGTGTGTCCCTCCCTCGCTGTGTGTGTGTGTGTCCCTCCCTCGCTGTGTGTGAGTGTGTCCCTCACTCGCTGTGTGTGCATGTGTGTGTGTGTCCCTCCCTCGCTGTGTGTGTGTGTGTGTGTGTCCCTCCCTCGCTGTGTGTGTGTGTGTGTGTGTGTGTCCCTCCCTCGCTGTGTGTGTGTGTGTGTCCCTCCCTCGCTGTGTGTGTGTCCCTCCCTCGCTGTGTGTGTGTGTGTTTCCCTCCCTGGCTGTGTGTGTGTGTGTGTCCCTCCCTCGCTGTGTGTGTGTGTCCCTCCCTCGCTGTGTGTGCGTGTGTCCCTCCCTCACTGTGTGTGTGTGTGTCTCTCCCTCACTGTCTGTGTGCGTGTCCCTCCCTCACTGTGCGCGTGTGTCCGTCCTTCGCTGTGTGCGCGTGTGTCCCTCCCTCGCTGTGTGTGCGTGTGTCCCTCCCTCACTGTGTGTGTGGGTGTCCCTCCCTCACTGTGTGTGTGCGTGTCTCTCCCTCGCTGTGTGTGTGTCCCTCCCTCACTGTGTGTCTGTGTCCCTCCCTCGCTGTGTGTGTGTGTGTCCCTCCCTCACTGTGTGTGTGTGTTTCCCTCCCTCACTGTGTGTGTGCGTGTCTCTCCCTCGCTGTGTGTGTGTGTCCCTCCCTCGCTGTGTGTGTGTGCGTGTCTCTCCCTCGCTGTGTGTGTGTGTGTGTCCCTCCCTCACTGTGTGTGTGTGTCCCTCCCTCACTGTGTGTGTGCGTGTCTCTCCCTCGCTGTGTGTGTGCGTGTCTCTCCCTCGCTGTGTGTGTGTGCGTGTCTCTCTCTCGCTGTGTGTGTGTGCGTGTCTCTCCCTCGCTGTGTGTGTGTGTGTGTCCCTCCCTCGCTGTGTGTGTGTGTCCCTCCCTCGCTGTGTGTGTGTGTGTGTGTGTGTCCCTCCCTGTGTGTGTCTGCGTGTCTCTCCCTCGCTGTGTGTGTGTGTGTCCCTCCCTCGCTGTGTATGTGTGTCCCTCCCTCCCTGTGTGTGTGTGTGTCCCTCCCTCGTTCTGTGTCCCTCCCTCCCTGTGTATGTGTGTGCGTGTCTCTCCCTCGCTGCGTGTGTGTGTGTGTGTCCCTCCCTCGCTGTGTGTGTGTGTCCCTCTCTCCCTGTGTGTGTGTGTGTGTCCCTCCCTCGCTGTGTGTGCGTGTCCCTCCCTCGCTGTGTGTGTCTCCCTCCCTCGCTGTGTGAGTGTGTCCCTCACTCGCTGTGTGTGCATGTGTGTGTGTGTCCCTCCCTCGCTGTGTGTGTGTGTGTGTGTGTGTCCCTCCCTCGCTGTGTGTGTGTGTGTGTCCCTCCCTCGCTGTGTGTGTGTGTGTCCCTCCCTCGCTGTGTGTGTGTGTGTCCCTCCCTCGCTGTGTGTGTGTGTGTCCCTCCCTCGCTGTGTGTGTGTGTGTGTGTGTCCCTCCCTCGCTGTGTGTGTGTGTGTCCCTCCCTCGCTGTGTGTGTGTGTGTGTGTGTCCCTCCCTCGCTGTGTGTGTGTGTGTCCCTCCCTCGCTGTGTGTGTGTGTGTGTCCCTCCCTCGCTGTGTGTGTGTGTCCCTCCCTCGCGGTGTGTGTGTGTCCCTCCCTCGCTGTGTGTGTGCGTGTCCCTCCCTCGCTGTGTGTGTGCGTGTCCCTCCCTCGCTGTGTGTGTGCGTGTCTCTCCCTCGCTGTGTGTGCGTGTGTGTCCCTCCCTCGCTGTGTGTGTGTGTGTGTCCCTCCCTCGCTGTGTGTGTGTGTGTGTGTCCCTCGCTGTGTGTGTGTGCGTGTCTCTCCCTCGCTTTGTGTGTGTGTGTGTGTGTCCCTCCCTCCCTGTGTGTGTGTGTGTCCCTCCCTCCCTGTGTGTGTGTGTGTGTCCCTCCCTCACTGTGTGTATGCGTGTCCATCCCTCACTGTGTGTGTGCGTGTCTCTCCCTCGCTGTGTGTGTGTCCCTCCCTCACTGTGTGTGTGCGTGTCTCTCCCTCGCTGTGTGTGTGTGTGTGTGTCCCTCCCTCGCTGTGTGTGTGTGTGTGTCCCTCCCTCGCTGTGTGTGTGTGTGTGTCCCTCGCTGTGTGTGTGTGCGTGTCCCTCCCTCACTGTGTGTGTGTGCGTGTCTCTCCCTCGCTGTGTGTGTGTCCCTCCCTCACTGTGTGTGTGCGTGTCTCTCCCTCGCTGTGTGTGTGTGTGTGTCCCTCCCTCGCTGCGTGTGTGTGTGTCCCTCCCTCGCTGTGTGTGTGTGTGTGTGTGTCCCTCGCTGTGTGTGTGTGTGCGTGTCCCTCCCTCGCTGTGTGTGTTTGCGTGTCTCTCCCTCGCTGTGTTTGTGTGTAACCTCCCTCACTGTGTGTGTGTGTGTGTCCCTCCCTCACTGTGTGTGTGAGTGTCCCTCCCTCGCTGTGTGTGTGCGTGTCTCTCGCTCGCTGTGCGTGTGCGTGTCTCTCCCTCGCTGTGTGTGTGTGTGTGTCCCTCCCTCGCTGTGTGTGTGTGTGTGTGTGTGTGTGTGTCCCTCGCTGTGTGTGTGCGTGTCTCTCCCTCGCTGTGTGTGTGTGTGTGTGTCCCTCCCTCCCTGTGTGTGTGCGTGTGTCCCTCACTCCCTGTGTGTGTGTGTCCCTCCCTCACTGTGTGTCTGTGTGTCCCTCCCTCCCTGTGTTTGTGTGTGTGTGTCCCTCCCTCGCTGTGTGTCTGTGTGTCCCTCCCTCCCTGTGTGTGTGTGTGTGTGTCCCTCCCTCGCTGTGTGTGTGCGTGTCCCTCGCTCGCTGTGTGTGTGCGTGTCCCTCCCTCGCTGTGTGTGTGCGTGTCTCTCCCTCGCTGTGTGTGTGCGTGTCTCTCCCTCGCTGTGTGTGTGTGTCCCTCCCTCCCTGTGTGTGTGTGTCCCTCCCTCCCTGTGTGTGTGTCCCTCCCTCACTGTGTGTGTGTGTGTCCCTCCCTCACTGTGTGTGTGCGTGTCTCTCACTCGCTGTGCGTGTGCGTGTCTCTCCCTCGCTGTGTGTGTGTGTGTGTCCCTCCCTCGCTGTGTGTGTGTGTGTGTGTGTGTGTGTGTCCCTCGCTTTATGTGTGCGTGTCTCTCCCTCGCTGTGTGTGTGTGTGTGTCCCTCCCTCCCTGTGTGTGTGCGTGTGTCCCTCCCTCCCTGTGTGTGTGTGTCCCTCCCTCACTGTGTGTGTGCGTGTCCCTCCCTCCCTGTGTGTCTGTGTGTCCCTCCCTCCCTGTGTGTGTGTGTGTGTCCCTCCCTCTCTGTGTGTGTGTGTGTCTCTCCCTCGCTGTGTGTGTGCGTGTCTCTCCCTCGCTGTTTGTGTGTGCGTGTCTCTCCCTCGCTGTTTGTGTGTGCGTGTCTCTCCCTCGCTGTGTGTGTCCCTCCCTCGCTGTGTGTGTGTGTGTGTCCCTCCCTCGCTGTGTGTGTGTGTCCCACCCACCCTGTGTGTGTGTGTCCGCCTCCCTCCCTGTGTGTGTGTGTGTCCCTCCCTCCCTGTGTGTGTGTGTGTGTGTGTCCCTCCCTCGCTGTGTGTGTGTGTCCCTCCCTCCGTGTGTGTGTGCATGTCTCTACCTCGCTGTGTGTGTGTGTGTGTCCCTCCCTCGCTGTGTGTGTGTGTGTCCCTCCCTCGCTGTGTGTGTGTGTCCCTCCCTCCCTGTGTGTGTGTGTGTCCCTCCCTCGCTGTGTGTGTGTGTCCCTCCCTCGCTGTGTGTGTGTGTCCCTCCCTCCCTGTGTGTGTGTGTGTGTCCCTCCCTCCCTGAGTGTGTCTGTGTCCCTCCCTCGCTGTGTGTGTGTGTCCCTCCCTCGCTGTGTGTGTGTGTGTCCCTCCCTCGCTGTGTGTGTGTGTCCCTCCCTCGCTGTGTGTGTATGTGTGTCCCTCCCTCGCTGTGTGTGTGTCTGTGCCCCTCCCTCGCTGTGTGTGTGTGTGTGTCCCTCCCTCGCTGTGTGTGTGTGTCCGTCCCTCCCTGTGTGTGTGTGTGTCCCTCCCTCCCTGTGTGTGTGTGTGTCCCTCCCTCCCTGTGTGTGTGCGTGTCCCTCCCTCCCTGTGTGTGTGCGTGTCCCTCCCTCGCTGTGTGTGCGTGTCCCTCCCTCGCTGTGTGTGTGTCCCTCCCTCGCTGTGTGTGTGTGTGTGTGTGTGTGTGTGTCCCTCCCTCGCTGTGTGTGTGTGTGTCCCTCCCTCGCTTTGTGTGTGTGTGTCCCAGCCTCGCTGTGTGTGTGTGTGTCTCTCCCTCGCTGTGTGTGTGTGTGCGTGTCCCTCCCTCGCTGTGTGTGTGTCCCTCCCTCGCTGTGTGTGTGCGTGTCCCTCCCTCGCTGTGTGTGTGTGTGTCCCTCCCTCGCTGTGTGTGTGTGTGTCCCTCCCTCGCTGTGTGTGTGTGTGTGTCCCTCCCTCCCTGTGTGTGTGTGTCCCCCTCCCTCCCTGTGTGTGTGTGTGTCCCTCCCTCCCTGTGTGTGTGTGTGTGTGTGTCCCTCCCTCGCTGTGTGTGTGTGTCCCTCCCTCCGTGTGTGTGTGCGTGTCTCTACCTCGCTGTGTGTGTGTGTGTGTCCCTCCCTCGCTGTGTGTGTGTGTGTCCCTCCCTCGCTGTGTGTGTGTGTCCCTCCCTCGCTGTGTGTGTGCGTGTCCCTCCCTCGCTGTGTGTGTGCGTGTCTCTCCCTCGCTGTGTGTGTGTGTGTGTCCCTCCCTCGCTGTGTGTGTGTGTGTGTCCCTCCCTCGCTGTGTGTGTGTGTGTGTGTCCCTCGCTGTGTGTGTGTGCGTGTCTCTCCCTCGCTTTGTGTGTGTGTGTGTGTGTCCCTCCCTCCCTGTGTGTGTGTGTGTCCCTCCCTCCCTGTGTGTGTGTGTGTGTCCCTCCCTCACTGTGTGTATGCGTGTCCATCCCTCACTGTGTGTGTGCGTGTCTCTCCCTCGCTGTGTGTGTGTCCCTCCCTCACTGTGTGTGTGCGTGTCTCTCCCTCGCTGTGTGTGTGTGTGTGTGTCCCTCCCTCGCTGTGTGTGTGTGTGTGTCCCTCCCTCGCTGTGTGTGTGTGTGTGTCCCTCGCTGTGTGTGTGTGCGTGTCCCTCCCTCACTGTGTGTGTGTGCGTGTCTCTCCCTCGCTGTGTGTGTGTCCCTCCCTCACTGTGTGTGTGCGTGTCTCTCCCTCGCTGTGTGTGTGTGTGTGTGTCCCTCCCTCGCTGCGTGTGTGTGTGTCCCTCCCTCGCTGTGTGTGTGTGTGTGTGTGTCCCTCGCTGTGTGTGTGTGTGCGTGTCCCTCCCTCGCTGTGTGTGTTTGCGTGTCTCTCCCTCGCTGTGTTTGTGTGTAACCTCCCTCACTGTGTGTGTGTGTGTGTCCCTCCCTCACTGTGTGTGTGAGTGTCCCTCCCTCGCTGTGTGTGTGCGTGTCTCTCCCTCGCTGTGCGTGTGCGTGTCTCTCCCTCGCTGTGTGTGTGTGTGTGTCCCTCCCTCGCTGTGTGTGTGTGTGTGTGTGTGTGTGTGTGTGTCCCTCGCTGTGTGTGTGCGTGTCTCTCCCTCGCTGTGTGTGTGTGTGTGTCCCTCCCTCCCTGTGTGTGTGCGTGTGTCCCTCACTCCCTGTGTGTGTGTGTCCCTCCCTCACTGTGTGTCTGTGTGTCCCTCCCTCCCTGTGTTTGTGTGTGTGTGTCCCTCCCTCGCTGTGTGTCTGTGTGTCCCTCCCTCCCTGTGTGTGTGTGTGTGTGTCCCTCCCTCGCTGTGTGTGTGCGTGTCCCTCGCTCGCTGTGTGCGTGCGTGTCCCTCCCTCGCTGTGTGTGTGCGTGTCTCTCCCTCGCTGTGTGTGTGCGTGTCTCTCCCTCGCTGTGTGTGTGTGTCCCTCCCTCCCTGTGTGTGTGTGTCCCTCCCTCCCTGTGTGTGTGTCCCTCCCTCACTGTGTGTGTGTGTGTCCCTCCCTCACTGTGTGTGTGCGTGTCTCTCACTCGCTGTGCGTGTGCGTGTCTCTCCCTCGCTGTGTGTGTGTGTGTGTCCCTCCCTCCCTGTGTGTGTGCGTGTGTCCCTCCCTCCCTGTGTGTGTGTGTCCCTCCCTCACTGTGTGTGTGCGTGTCCCTCCCTCCCTGTGTGTCTGTGTGTCCCTCCCTCCCTGTGTGTGTGTGTGTGTCCCTCCCTCTCTGTGTGTGTGTGTGTCTCTCCCTCGCTGTGTGTGTGCGTGTCTCTCCCTCGCTGTTTGTGTGTGCGTGTCTCTCCCTCGCTGTTTGTGTGTGCGTGTCTCTCCCTCGCTGTGTGTGTCCCTCCCTCGCTGTGTGTGTGTGTGTGTCCCTCCTTCGCTGTGTGTGTGTGTCCCACCCACACTGTGTGTGTGTGTCCCCCTCCCTCCCTGTGTGTGTGTGTGTCCCTCCCTCCCTGTGTGTGTGTGTGTGTGTCCCTCCCTCGCTGTGTGTGTGTGTCCCTCCCTCCGTGTGTGTGTGCATGTCTCTACCTCGCTGTGTGTGTGTGTGTGTCCCTCCCTCGCTGTGTGTGTCTGTGTCCCTCCCTCGCTGTGTGTGTGTGTCCCTCCCTCCCTGTGTGTGTGTGTGTCCCTCCCTCGCTGTGTGTGTGTGTCCCTCCCTCGCTGTGTGTGTGTGTCCCTCCCTCCCTGTGTGTGTGTGTGTGTCCCTCCCTCCCTGAGTGTGTCTGTGTCCCTCCCTCGCTGTGTGTGTGTGTCCCTCCCTCGCTGTGTGTGTGTGTCCCTCCCTCGCTGTGTGTGTGTGTGTCCCTCCATCGCTGTGTGTGTGTGTCCCTCCCTCGCTGTGTGTGTATGTGTGTCCCTCCCTCGCTGTGTGTGTGTGTCTGTGCCCCTCCCTCGCTGTGTGTGTGTGTGTGTCCCTCCCTCGCTGTGTGTGTGTGTCCGTCCCTCCCTGTGTGTGTGTGTGTCCCTCCCTCCCTGTGTGTGTGTGTGTCCCTCCCTCCCTGTGTGTGTGCGTGTCCCTCCCTCCCTGTGTGTGTGCGTGTCCCTCCCTCGCTGTGTGTGCGTGTCCCTCCCTCGCTGTGTGTGTGTCCCTCCCTCGCTGTGTGTGTGTGTGTGTGTGTGTGTGTGTGTCCCTCCCTCGCTGTGTGTGTGTGTGTCCCTCCCTCGCTTTGTGTGTGTGTGTCCCAGCCTCGCTGTGTGTGTGTGTGTCTCTCCCTCGCTGTGTGTGTGTGTGCGTGTCCCTCCCTCGCTGTGTGTGTGTCCCTCCCTCGCTGTGTGTGTGCGTGTCCCTCCCTCGCTGTGTGTGTGTGTGTCCCTCCCTCGCTGTGTGTGTGTGTGTCCCTCCCTCGCTGTGTGTGTGTGTGTGTCCCTCCCTCCCTGTGTGTGTGTGTCCCCCTCGCTCCCTGTGTGTGTGTGTGTCCCTCCCTCCCTGTGTGTGTGTGTGTGTGTGTGTCCCTCCCTCGCTGTGTGTGTGTGTCCCTCCCTCCGTGTGTGTGTGCGTGTCTCTACCTCGCTGTGTGTGTGTGTGTGTCCCTCCCTCGCTGTGTGTGTGTGTGTGTCCCTCCCTCGCTGTGTGTGTGTGTCCCTCCCTCCCTGTGTGTGTGTGTGTCCCTCCCTCGCTGTGTGTGTGTGTCCCTCCCTCGCTGTGTGTGTGTGTCCCTCCCTCGCTGTGTGTGTGCGTGTCCCTCCCTCGCTGTGTGTGTGTGTCCCTCCCTCGCTGTGTGTGTGTGTGTCCCTCCCTCGCTGTGTGTGTGTGTGTCCCTCCCTCGCTGTGTGTGTGTGTCCCTCCCTCGCTGTGTGTGTGTGTGTGTGTCCCTCCCTCGCTGTGTGTGTGTGTCTGTGCCCCTCCCTCGCTGTGTTTGTGTGTGTGTCCCTCCCTCGCTGTGTGTGTGTGTCCCTCCCTCCCTGTGTGTGTGCGTGTCCCTCCCTCCCTGTGTGTGTGCGTGTCCCTCCCTCGCTGTGTGTGCGTGTCTCTCCATCGCTGTGTGTGCGTGTCCCTCCCTCGCTGTGTGTGTGTCCCTCCCTCGCTGTGTGTGTGTGTGTGTGTGTGTGCGTGTCCCTCCCTCGCTGTGTGTGTGTGTGTCCCTCCCTCGCTGTGTGTGTGTGTGTCCCAGCCTCGCTGTGTGTGTGTGTGTCTCTCCCTCGCTGTGTGTGTGTGTGCGTGTCCCTCCCTCGCTGTGTGTGTGTCCCTCCCTCGCTGTGTGTGTGCGTGTCCCTCCCTCGCTGTGTGTGTGTGTGTGTCCCTCCCTCGCTGTGTGTGTGTGTCCTTCCCTCGCTGTGTGTGTGTGTGTCCCTCCCTCGCTGTGTGTGTGTGTGTGTGTCCCTCCCTCGCTGTGTGTGTGTGTGTCCCTCCCTCCCACGCTGGGTGTGTGTGTCCCTCCCTCCCTGTGTGTGTGTGTCCCTCCCTCGCTGTGTGTGTGCGTGTCCCTCCCTCCCTGTGTGTGTGCGTGTCCCTCCCTCGCTGTGTGTGTGTGTCCCTCCCTCGCTGTGTGTGTGTGTCCCTCCCTCGCTGTGTGTGCGTGTCCCTCCCTCGCTGTGTGTGTGCGTGTCCCTCCCTCGCTGTGTGTGTGCGTGTCCCTCCCTCGCTGTGTGTGTGCGTGTCCCTCCCTCGCTGTGTGTGTGCGTGTCTCTCCCTCGCTGTGTGTGTGTGTGTCCCTCCCTCGCTGTGTGTGTGTGTGTGTGTGTGTGTCCCTCGCTGTGTGTGTGCGTGTCTCTCCCTCGCTGTGTGTGTGTGTGTGTCCCTCCCTCCCTGTGTGTGTGTGTGTCCCTCCCTCCCTGT
Source organism: Chiloscyllium plagiosum (assembly GCF_037043375.1). Taxonomy (NCBI): domain Eukaryota; kingdom Metazoa; phylum Chordata; class Chondrichthyes; order Orectolobiformes; family Hemiscylliidae; genus Chiloscyllium; species Chiloscyllium plagiosum. The sequence goes on from NW_028270151.1 coordinate 121,032,439, forward strand.
GTGTGTGTGTCCCTCACTCACTGTGTGTGTGCGTGTCCCTCCCTCACTGTGTGTGAGCGTGTCCCTCCCTCCCTGTGTGTCTGTGTGTCCCTCCCTCCCTGTGTGTGTGTGTCCCTCCCTCGCTGTGTGTGTGCGTGTCCCTCGCTCGCTGTGTGTGTGCGTGTCCCTCCCTCGCTGTGTGTGTGCGTGTCTCTCCCTCGCTGTGTGTGTGCATGTCTCTCCCTCGCTGTGTGTGTGTGTGTGTGTCCGTCCCTCACTGTGTGCGTGCGTGTCTCTCCCTCGCTGTGTGTGTGCGTGTCTCTCCCTCGCTGTTTGTGTGTGCGTGTCTCTCCCTCGCTGTGTGTGTGTGTGTGTCCCTCCCTCGCTGTGTGTGTGTGTGTGTCCCTCCCTCGCTGTGTGTGTGTGTGTGTGTCCCTCCCTCCCTGTGTGTGTGTGTCTCCCTCCCTCCCTGTGTGTGTGTGTGTGTCCCTCCCTCGCTGTGTGTGTGTGTCCCTCCCTCCCTGTGTGTGTGTGCGTGTCTCTCCCTCGCTGTGTGTGTGTGTCCCTCCCTCCCTGTGTGTGTGTGTACCTCCCTCGCTGTGGATGTGTGTCCCTCCCTCCCTGTGTGTGTGTGTGTGTCCCTCCCTCTCTGTGTGTGTGTGTGTGTGTGTGTCCCTCCCTCACTGTGTGTGTGTGTCCCTCCCTCCATGTGTGTGTGTGTGTGTCACTCCCTCGCTGTGTGTGTGTGTGTCCCTCCCTCGCTGTGTGTGTGTGTGTCCCTCCCTCGCTGTGTGTGTGTGTGTGTCCCTCCCTCGCTGTGTGTGTGTGTGTGTCCCTCCCTCGCTGTGTGTGTGTGTCTGTGTCCCTCCCTCGCTGTGTGTGTGTGTGTGTGTGTGTGTGTATCCCTCCCTCGCTGTGTGTGTGTCCCTCCCTCCCTGAGTGTGTGCGTGTCCATCCCTCCCTGTGTGTGTGCGTTCCCTCCCTCGCTGTGTGTGTGTGTCCCTCCCTCGCTGTGTGTGTGTCACTCGCTCGCTGTGTGTGTGTGTGTGTGCGTGTCCCTCCCTCGCTGTGTGTGTGTGTGTCCCTCCCTCGCTGTGTGTGTGTGTGTCTCTCCCTCGCTGTGTGTGTGTGTGTGTGTCCCTCCCTCGCGGCGTGTGTGTGTGTCCCTCCCTCGCTGTGTGTGTGCGTGTCCCTCCCTCGCTGCGTGTGTGCGTGTCCCTCCCTCGCTGTGTGTGTGCGTGTCCCTCCCTCGCTGTGTGTGTGTCCCTCCCTCGCTGTGTGTGTGTGTCGTACCCTCGCTGTGTGTGTGTGTCCCTCACTCGCTGTGTGTGTGTGTCCCTCCCTCGCTGTGTGTGTGTGTCCCTCCCTCCCTGTGTGTGTGTGTCCCTCCCTCGCTGTGTGTGTGTGCGTGTCCCTCCCTCGCTGTGTGTGTGTGTTCCTCCCTCGCTGTGTGTGCGTGTCCCTCCTTCGCTCTGTGTGTGCGTGTCCCTCCCTGGCTGTGTGTGTGCGTGTCCCTCCCTCGCTGTGTGTGTGCGTGTCCCTCCCTCGCTGTGTGTGCGTGTCCCTCCCTCGCTGTGTGTGCGTGTCCCTCCCTCGCTGTGTGTGTGCGTGTCCCTCCCTCGCTGTGTGTGTGCGTGTCCCTCCCTCCCTGTGTGTGTGCGTGTCCCTCCCTCGCGGTGTGTGTGCGTGTCCCTCCCTCGCTGTGTGTGTGCGTGTCCCTCCCTCGCTGTGTGTGTGTGCGTGTCCCTCCCTCACGGCGTGTGTGCGTGTCCCTCCCTCACGGCGTGTGTGCGTGTCCCTCCATCGCTGCGTGTGTGCGTGTCCCTCCCTCGCTGCGTGTGTGCGTGTCCCTCCCTCGCTGTGTGTGCGTGTCTCTCCATCGCTGTGTGTGTGTGTCCCTCCCTCGCTGTGTGTGTGTGTGTGTGTGTGTGCGTGTCCCTCCCTCGCTGTGTGTGTGCGTGTCCCTCCCTCGCTGTGTGTGTGCGTCCCTCCCTCGCTGTGTGTGTGCGTGTCCCTCCCTCGCTGTGTGTGTGTCCGTGTGACCCTTCCCTCGCTGTGTGTGTGTGTGTGTCCCTCCCTCGCTGTGTGTGTGTGTGTCCCTCCCTCGCTGTGTGTGTGTGTGTCCCTCCCTCGCTGTGTGTGTGTGTGTGTCCCTCCCTCGCTTTGTGTGTGTGTCCCTCCCTCGATGTGTGTGTGTGTGTCCCTCCCTCGCTGTGTGTGTGTGTCCCTCCCTCGCTGTGTGTGTGTCCCTCCCTCACTGTGTGTGTGCGTGTCCCTCCCTCGCTGTGTGTGTGTGTCCCTCCATCGCTGTGTGTGTGTGTCCCTCCCTCACTGTGTGTGTGTGTCCCTCCCTCACTGTGTGTGTGCGTGTCCCTCCCTCGCTGTGTGTGTGTCCCTCCCTCGCTGTGTGTGTGTCCCCCCCTCGCTGTGTGTGTGTGTCCCTCCCTCGCTGTGTGTGTGTGTGTCCCTCCCTCGCTGTGTGTGTGTGTGTGTGTACCTCCCTCGCTGTGTGTGTGCGTGTCCCTCCCTCACTATGTGTGTGCGTGTCTCTCCCTCGCTGTGTGTGTGCGTGTGTGTGTCCCTCCCTCGCTGTGTGTGTGCGTGTGTGTGTCCGTCCCTCGCTGTGTGTGTGTGTGTGTGTGTCCCTCCCTCGCTGTGTGTGTGTGTTTGTGTGTCCCTCCCTCGCTGTGTGTGTGTGTGTGTCCCTCCCTCGCTGTGTGTGTGTGTGTCCCTCCCTCGCTGTGTGTGCGTGTCCCTCCCTCGCTGTGTGTGTGTGTGTCCCTCTCTCGCTGTGTGTGTGTGTGTCCCTCCCTCGCAGTGTGTGCGCGTGTCCCTCCCTCGCTGTGTGTGCGTGTCCCTCCCTCGCTGTGTGTGCGTGTCCCTCCCTCGCTGTGTGTGCGTGTCCCTCCCTCGCTGTGTGTGCGTGTCCCTCCTTCGCAGTGTGTGCGTGTCCCTCCCTCGCTGTGTGTGCGTGTCCCTCCCTCGCTGTGTGTGCGTGTCCCTCCCTCGCAGTGTGTGCGTGTCCCTCCCTCGCTGTGTGTGTGTGTGTCCCTCCCTCGCTGTGTGTGTGTGCGTGTCTCTCCCTCGCTGTGTGTGTGTGTAGCTCCCTCCCTGTGTGTGTGTGTGTCCCTCCCTCCCTGTGTGTGTGTGTGTCCCTCCCTCGCTGTGTGTGTATGTGTCCCTCCCTCACTGTGTGTGTGCGTGTCTCTCCCTCGCTGTGTGTGTGTGAGTGCGTGTCTCTCCCTCGCTGTGTGTGTGTGTGTGTGTGTCCCTCCCTCACTGTGTGTGTGTGTGTCCCTCCCTCACTGTGTGAGTGCGTGTCTCTCCCACGCTGTGTGTGTGTGTGTCCCTCCCTCGCTGTGTGTGTGTGTGTGTGTGTGTGTCCCTCGCTGTGTGTGTGCGTGTCTCTCCCTCGCTGTGTGTGTGTGTGTGTGTGTCCCTCTCTCCCTGTGTGTGTGTGTGTCCCTCCCTCCCTGTGTGTGTGTGTGTGTGTGTCCCTCCCTCGCTGTGTGTGAGTGTGTGTGTGTCCCTCCCTCGCTGTGTGTGAGTGTGTGTGTGTCCCTCCCTCGCTGTGTGTGTGTGTCCCTCCCTCACTGTGTGTGTGTCTCTCCCTCGGTGTGTGTGTGCGTGTCTCTCCCTCGCTGTGTGTGTGTGTGTGTCCCTCCCTCGCTGTGTGTGTGTGTGTGTCCCTCCCTCGCTGTGTGTGTGTGTGTCCCTCCCTCACTGTGTGTGCGTGTCCCTCCCTCGCTGTGTGTGTGCGTGTCCCTCCCTCGCTGTGTGTGTGTGTGTGTGTGTGTGTGTGTCCCTCCCTCACTGTGTGTGTGTGTGTCCCTCCCTCACTGTGTGTGTGCGTGTTCCTCCCTCGCTGTGTGTGTGCGTGTCTCTCCCTCGCTGTGTGTGTGCGTGTCTCTCCCTCGCTGTGTGTGTGTGTGTGTCCCTCCCTCGCTGTGTGTGTGTGTCCCTCGCTGTGTGTGTGTGCGTGTCTCTCCCTCGCTGTGTGTGTGTGTGTGTGTGTCCCTCCCTCCCTGTGTGTGTGTGTGTCCCTCCCTCCCTGTGTGTGTGTGTGTCCCTCCCTCACTGTGTGTGCGCGTGTCCCTCCCTCCCTGTGTGTGTGTGTGTGTCCCTCCCTCCCTGTGTGTGTGTGTGTGTCCCTCCCTCGTTGTGTGTGTGCGTGTCCCTCCCTCGCTGTGTGTGTGCGTGTCTCTCCCTCGCTGTGTGTGTGTGTGTGTCTCTCCCTCGCTGTGTGTGTGCGTGTGTGTCCCTCCCTCGCTGTGTGTGTGTGTGTGTCCCTCCCTCGCTGTGTGTGTGTGTGTGTGTGTGTCCCTCGCTGTGTTTGTGTGCGTGTCTCTCCCTCGCTGTGTGTCTGTGTTTGTCCCTCCCTCCCTGTGTGTGTGACCCTCCCTCCCTGTGTGTGTTTGTCCCTCCCTCCCTGTGTGTGTGTGTGTGTGTCCCTCCCTCGGTCTGTATGTGTGTCCCTCCCTCGCAGTGTGTGCGTGTGTCCCTCCCTCGCAGTGTGTGTGCGTGTCCCTCCCTCTCAGTGTGTGTGCGTGTCCCTCCCTCGCAGTGTGTGTGCGTGTCCCTCCCTCGCTGTGTGTGTGTCCCTCCCTCGCTCTGTGTGTGTGTCCCTCCCTCGCAGTGTGTGCGTGTGTCCCTCCCTCGCTGTGTGTGTGTCCCTCCCTCGCTCTGTGTGTGTGTCCCTCCCTCGCTCTGTGTGCGTGTCCCTCCCTCGCTGTGTGTGTGCGTGTCCCTCCCTCTGTGTGTGTGCGTGTCCCTCCCTCGCAGTGTGTGTGCGTGTCCCTCCCTCGCTGTGTGTGTGTGTGTCCCTCCCTCCCTGTGTGTGCGTGTGTCCCTCCCTCGCAGTGTGTGCGTGTGTCCCTCCCTCGCAGTGTGTGTGCGTGTCCCTCCCTCGCTGTGTGTGTGTCCCTCCCTCGCTGTGTGTGTGTGTGTCCCTCCCTCCCTGTGTGTGTGCGTGTCCCTCCCTCGCTGTGTGTGTGTGCGTGTCCCTCCCTCGCTGTGTGTGTGTGCGTGTCTCTCCCTCGCTGTGTGTGTGTGTGTGTCCCTCCCTCCCTGTGTGTGTGTCCCTCCCTCCCTGTGTGTGTGTGTGTCCCTCCCTCGCTGTGTGTGTGTGTGTGTGTCCCTCCCTCGCTGTGTGTGTCCCTCCCTCGCTGTGTGTGTGTGTGTGTCCCTCCCTGTGTGTGTGTGTCCCTCCCTCCCTGTGTGTGTGTGCGTGTCCCTCCCTCGCTGTGTGTGTGCGTGGCCCTCCCTCGCTGTGTGTGTGCGTGTCCCTTCCACGCTGTGTGTGTGCGTGTCCCTCCCTCGCTGTGTGTGTGTGCGTGTTCCTCCCTCGCTGTGTGTGTGCGCATCCCTCCCTCGCTGTGTGTGTGCGTGTCCCTCCTTCGCTGTGTGTGCGAGTCTCTCCCTCGCTGTGTGTGTGCGTGTCCCTCCCTCGCTGTGTGTGTTCGTGTCCCTCCCTCGCTGTGTGTGTGCGTGTCTCTCCCTCGCTGTGTGTGTGCGTGTCCCTCCCTCGCTGTGTGTGTGGGTGTCCCTCCCTCGCTGTGTGTGTGCGTGTCCCTCCCTCGCTGTGTGTGTGCGTGTCCCTCCCTCGCTGTGTGTGTGCGTGTCCCTCCCTCGCTGTGTGTGTGCGTGTCCCTCCCTCGCTGTGTGTGTGTGTCCCTCCCTCGCTGTGTGTGCGCGTGTCCCTCCCTCGCTGTGTGTGTGTCGCTGCCTCGCTGTGAGTGTGTGTGTCCCTCCCTCGCTGTGTGTGTGTCCCTCCCTCGCAGTGTGTGTGTGTGTCCCTCCCTCGCTGTGTGTGTGTGTGTGTCCCTCCCTCGCAGTGTGTGCGTGTGTCCCTCCCTCGCAGTGTGTGCGCGTGTCCCTCCCTCGCTGTGTGTGTGTGTCCCTCCCTCGCAGTGTGTGCGTGTGTCCCTCCCTCGCTGTGTGTGTGCGTGTCCCTCCCTCCCTGTGTGTGTGCGTGTCCCTCCCTCGCTGTGTGTGTGTGTCCCTCCCTCGCTGTGTGTGTGTGTCCCTCCCTCGCAGTGTGTGTGTGTGTCCCTCCCTCGCTGTGTGTGTGTGTCCCTCCCTCGCTGTCTGTGTGTCCCTCCCTTGCTGTGTGTGTGTCCCTCCCTCGCTGTGTGTGTGTGTGTCCCTCCCTCGCTGTGTGTGTCCCTCCCTCGCTGTGTGCGCGTGTGTCCCTCCCTCGCAGTGTGTGTGCGTGTCCCTCCCTCTCAGTGTGTGTGCGTGTCCCTCCCTCGCTGTGTATGCGTGTGTCCCTCCCTCTCAGTGTGTGCGTGTGTCCCTCCCTCGCAGTGTGCGCGTGTGTCCCTCCCTCGCAGTGTGTGTGCGTGTCCCTCCCACGCTGTGTGTGTGTCCCTCCCTCGCTGTGTGTGTGTGTCCCTCCCTCGCTGTGTGTGTGCGTGTCCCTCCCTCGCTGTGTATGTGTGCGTGTCCCTCCCTCGCTGTGTGTGTGTGCGTGTCTCTCCCTCGCTGTGTGTGTGTGTGTGTGTCCCTCCCTCGCTGTGTGTGTGCGTGTCCCTCCCTCGCTGTGTGTGTGTGCGTGTCCGTCCCTCGCTGTGTGTGTGCGTGTCCCTCCCTCGCTGTGTGTGTGTGTGTGTGTGTCCCTCCCTCACTGTGCGTGTGTGTGTCCCTCCCTCACTGTGTGTGTGCGTGTTCCTCCCTCGCTGTGTGTGTGCGTGTCTCTCCCTCGCTGTGTGTGTGCGTGTCTCTCCCTCGCTGTGTGTGTGTGTGTCCCTCCCTCGCTGTGTGTGTGTGTCCCTCGCTGTGTGTGTGTGCGTGTCTCTCCCTCGCTGTGTGTGTGCGTGTGTGTGTCCCTCCCTCCCTGTGTGTGTGTGTGTCCCTCCCTCCCTGTGTGTGTGTGTGTCCCTCCCTCACTGTGTGTGCGCGTGTCCCTCCCTCCCTGTGTGTGTGTGTGTGTCCCTCCCTCCCTGTGTGTGTGTGTGTGTCCCTCCCTCGTTGTGTGTGTGCGTGTCCCTCCCTCGCTGTGTGTGTGCGTGTCTCTCCCTCGCTGTGTGTGTGTGTCTCTCCATCGCTGTGTGTGTGCGTGTGTGTCCCTCCCTCGCTGTGTGTGTGTGTGTGTGTCCCTCCCTCGCTGTGTGTGTGTGTGTGTGTCCCCCTCGCTGTGTTTGTGTGCGTGTCTCTCCCTCGCTGTGTGTCTGTGTGTGTCCCTCCCTCCCTGTGTGTGTGTCCCTCCCTCCCTGTGTGTGTGTGTCCCTCCCTCCCTGTGTGTGTGTGTGTGTGTCCCTCCCTCGCTCTGTGTGTGTGTCCCTCCCTCGCAGTGTGTGCGTGTGTCCCTCCCTCGCAGTGTGTGTGCGTGTCCCTCCCTCTCAGTGTGTGTGCGTGTCCCTCCCTCGCAGTGTGTGTGCGTGTCCCTCCCTCGCTGTGTGTGTGTCCCTCCCTCGCTCTGTGTGTGTGTCCCTCCCTCGCAGTGTGTGCGTGTGTCCCTCCCTCGCTGTGTGTGTGTCCCTCCCTCGCTCTGTGTGTGTGTCCCTCCCTCGCTCTGTGTGCGTGTCCCTCCCTCGCTGTGTGTGTGCGTGTCCCTCCCTCTGTGTGTGTGCGTGTACCTCCCTCGCAGTGTGTGTGCGTGTCCCTCCCTCGCTGTGTGTGTGTGTGTCCCTCCCTCCCTGTGTGTGCGTGTGTCCCTCCCTCGCAGTGTGTGCGTGTGTCCCTCCCTCGCAGTGTGTGTGCGTGTCCCTCCCTCGCTGTGTGTGTGTCCCTCCCTCGCTGTGTGTGTGTGTCCCTCCCTCCCTGTGTGTGTGCGTGTCCCTCCCTCGCTGTGTGTGTGTGCGTGTCCCTCGCTCGCTGTGTGTGTGTGCGTGTCTCTCCCTCGCTGTGTGTGTGTGTGTGTGTGTCCCTCCCTCCCTGTGTGTGTGTCCCTCCCTCCCCGTGTGTGTGTGTGTCCCTCCCTCGCTGTGTGTGGGTGTGTGTCCCTCCCTCGCTGTGTGTGTCCCTCCCTCGCTGTGTGTGTGTGTGTGTCCCTCCCAGTGTGTTTGTGTCCCTCCCTCCCTGTGTGTGTGTGCGTGTCCCTCCCTCGCTGTGTGTGTGCGTGGCCCTCCCTCGCTGTGTGTGTGCGTGTCCCTTCCACGCTGTGTGTGTGCGTGTCCCTCCCTCGCTGTGTGTGTGTGCGTGTTCCTCCCTCGCTGTGTGTGTGCGCGTCCCTCCCTCGCTGTGTGTGTGCGTGTCCCTCCCTCGCTGTGTGTGCGAGTCTCTCCCTCGCTGTGTGTGTGCGTGTCCCACCCTCGCTGTGTGTGTGCGTGTCCCTCCCTCGCTGTGTGTGTGCGTGTCTCTCCCTCGCTGTGTGTGTGCGTGTCCCTCCCTCGCTGTGTGTGTGCGTGTCCCTCCCTCGCTGTGTGTGTGCGTGTCCCTCCCTCGCTGTGTGTGTGCGTGTCCCTCCCTCGCTGTGTGTGTGCGTGTCCCTCCCTCGCTGTGTGTGTGTGTCCCTCCCTCGCTGTGTGTGCGCGTGTCCCTCCCTCGCTGTGTGTGTGTCGCTGCCTCGCTGTGAGTGTGTGTGTCCCTCCCTCGCTGTGTGTGTCCCTCCCTCGCAGTGTGTGTGTGTGTCCCTCCCTCGCTGTGTGTGTGTGTGTCCCTCCCTCGCAGTGTGTGCGTGTGTCCCTCCCTCGCAGTGTGTGCGCGTGTCCCTCCCTCGCTGTGTGTGTGTGTCCCTCCCTCGCAGTGTGTGCGTGTGTCCCTCCCTCGCTGTGTGTGTGCGTGTCCCTCCCTCCCTGTGTGTGTGCGTGTCCCTCCCTCGCTGTGTGTGTGTGTCCCTCCCTCGCTGTGTGTGTGTGTCCCTCCCTCGCAGTGTGTGTGTGTGTCCCTCCCTCGCTGTGTGTGTGTGTCCCTCCCTCGCTGTGTGTGTGTCCCTCCCTTGCTGTGTGTGTGTCCCTCCCTCGCTGTGTGTGTGTGTGTCCCTCCCTCGCTGTGTGTGTGTCCCTCCCTCGCTGTGTGTGCGTGTGTCCCTCCCTCGCAGTGTGTGCGTGTGTCCCTCCCTCGCTGTGTGTGTGCGTGTCCCTCCCTCTCAGTGTGTGTGCGTGTCCCTCCCTCGCTGTGTGTGCGTGTGTCCCTCACTCTCAGTGTGTGCGTGTGTCCCTCCCTCGCAGTGTGTGCGTGTGTCCCTCCCTCGCAGTGTGTGTGCGTGTCCCTCCCTCTCAGTGTGTGTGCGTGTCCCTCCCTCGCAGTGTGTGTGCGTGTCCCTCCCTCGCTGTGTGTGTGTCCCTCCCTCGCTCTGTGTGTGTGTCCCTCCCTCGCAGTGTGTGCGTGTGTCCCTCCCTCGCTGTGTGTGTGTCCCTCCCTCGCTCTGTGTGTGTGTCCCTCCCTGGCTCTGTGTGCGTGTCCCTCCCTCGCTGTGTGTGTGCGTGTCCCTCCCTCTGTGTGTGTGCGTGTCCCTCCCTCGCAGTGTGTGTGCGTGTCCCTCCCTCGCTGTGTGTGTGTCCCTCCCTCCCTGTGTGTGCGTGTGTCCCTCCCTCGCAGAGTGTGCGTGTGTCCCTCCCTCGCAGTGTGTGTGCGTGTCCCTCCCTCGCTGTGTGTGTGTCCCTCCCTCGCTGTGTGTGTGTGTGTCCCTCCCTCCCTGTGTGTGTGCGTGTCCCTCCCTCGCTGTGTGTGTGTGCGTGTCCCTCCCTCGCTGTGTGTGTGTGCGTGTCTCTCCCTCGCTGTGTGTGTGTGTGTGTCCCTCCCTCCCTGTGTGTGTGTCCCTCCCTCCCTGTGTGTGTGTGTGTCCCTCCCTCGCTGTGTGTGTGTGTGTGTCCCTCCCTCGCTGTGTGTGTCCCTCCCTCGCTGTGTGTGTGTGTGTGTCCCTCCCTGTGTGTGTGTGTCCCTCCCTCCCTGTGTGTGTGTGCGTGTCCCTCCCTCGCTGTGTGTGTGCGTGGCCCTCCCTCGCTGTGTGTGTGCGTGTCCCTTCCACGCTGTGTGTGTGCGTGTCCCTCCCTCGCTGTGTGTGTGTGCGTGTTCCTCCCTCGCTGTGTGTGTGCGCATCCCTCCTTCGCTGTGTGTGTGCGTGTCCCTCCTTCGCTGTGTGTGCGAGTCTCTCCCTCGCTGTTTGTGTGCGTGTCCCTCCCTCGCTGTGTGTGTTCGTGTCCCTCCCTCGCTGTGTGTGTGCGTGTCTCTCCCTCGCTGTGTGTGTGCGTGTCCCTCCCTCGCTGTGTGTGTGGGTGTCCCTCCCTCGCTGTGTGTGTGCGTGTCCCTCCCTCGCTGTGTGTGTGCGTGTCCCTCCCTCGCTGTGTGTGTGCGTGTCCCTCCCTCGCTGTGTGTGTGCGTGTCCCTCCCTCGCTGTGTGTGTGTGTCCCTCCCTCGCTGTGTGTGCGCGTGTCCCTCCCTCGCTGTGTGTGTGTCGCTGCCTCGCTGTGAGTGTGTGTGTCCCTCCCTCGCTGTGTGTGTGTCCCTCCCTCGCAGTGTGTGTGTGTGTCCCTCCCTCGCTGTGTGTGTGTGTGTGTCCCTCCCTCGCAGTGTGTGCGTGTGTCCCTCTCTCGCTGTGTGTGTGTGTCCCTCCCTCGCTGTGTGTGTGCGTGTCCCTCCCTCCCTGTGTGTGTGCGTGTCCCTCCCTCGCTGTGTGTGTGTGTCCCTCCCTCGCTGTGTGTGTGTGTCCCTCCCTCGCAGTGTGTGTGTGTGTCCCTCCCTCGCTGTGTGTGTGTGTCCCTCCCTCGCTGTGTGTGTGTCCCTCCCTTGCTGTGTGTGTGTCCCTCCCTCGCTGTGTGTGTGTGTGTCCCTCCCTCGCTGTGTGTGTATCCCTCCCTCGCTGTGTGTGCGTGTGTCCCTCCCTCGCAGTGTGTGCGTGTGTCCCTCCCTCGCAGTGTGTGTGCGTGTCCCTCCCTCTCAGTGTGTGTGCGTGTCCCTCCCTCGCTGTGTGTGCGTGTGTCCCTCACTCTCAGTGTGTGCGTGTGTCCCTCCCTCGCAGTGTGTGCGTGTGTCCCTCCCTCGCAGTGTGTGTGCGTGTCCCTCCCTCTCAGTGTGTGTGCGTGTCCCTCCCTCGCAGTGTGTGTGCGTGTCCCTCCCTCGCTGTGTGTGTGTCCCTCCCTCGCTCTGTGTGTGTGTCCCTCCCTCGCAGTGTGTGCGTGTGTCCCTCCCTCGCTGTGTGTGTGTCCCTCCCTCGCTCTGTGTGTGTGTCCCTCCCTGGCTCTGTGTGCGTGTCCCTCCCTCGCTGTGTGTGTGCGTGTCCCTCCCTCTGTGTGTGTGCGTGTCCCTCCCTCGCAGTGTGTGTGCGTGTCCCTCCCTCGCTGTGTGTGTGTCCCTCCCTCCCTGTGTGTGCGTGTGTCCCTCCCTCGCAGAGTGTGCGTGTGTCCCTCCCTCGCAGTGTGTGTGCGTGTCCCTCCCTCGCTGTGTGTGTGTCCCTCCCTCGCTGTGTGTGTGTGTGTCCCTCCCTCCCTGTGTGTGTGCGTGTCCCTCCCTCGCTGTGTGTGTGTGCGTGTCCCTCCCTCGCTGTGTGTGTGTGCGTGTCTCTCCCTCGCTGTGTGTGTGTGTGTGTCCCTCCCTCCCTGTGTGTGTGTCCCTCCCTCCCTGTGTGTGTGTGTGTCCCTCCCTCGCTGTGTGTGTGTGTGTGTCCCTCCCTCGCTGTGTGTGTCCCTCCCTCGCTGTGTGTGTGTGTGTGTCCCTCCCTGTGTGTGTGTGTCCCTCCCTCCCTGTGTGTGTGTGCGTGTCCCTCCCTCGCTGTGTGTGTGCGTGGCCCTCCCTCGCTGTGTGTGTGCGTGTCCCTTCCACGCTGTGTGTGTGCGTGTCCCTCCCTCGCTGTGTGTGTGTGCGTGTTCCTCCCTCGCTGTGTGTGTGCGCATCCCTCCCTCGCTGTGTGTGTGCGTGTCCCTCCTTCGCTGTGTGTGCGAGTCTCTCCCTCGCTGTTTGTGTGCGTGTCCCTCCCTCGCTGTGTGTGTTCGTGTCCCTCCCTCGCTGTGTGTGTGCGTGTCTCTCCCTCGCTGTGTGTGTGCGTGTCCCTCCCTCGCTGTGTGTGTGGGTGTCCCTCCCTCGCTGTGTGTGTGCGTGTCCCTCCCTCGCTGTGTGTGTGCGTGTCCCTCCCTCGCTGTGTGTGTGCGTGTCCCTCCCTCGCTGTGTGTGTGCGTGTCCCTCCCTCGCTGTGTGTGTGTGTCCCTCCCTCGCTGTGTGTGCGCGTGTCCCTCCCTCGCTGTGTGTGTGTCGCTGCCTCGCTGTGAGTGTGTGTGTCCCTCCCTCGCTGTGTGTGTGTCCCTCCCTCGCAGTGTGTGTGTGTGTCCCTCCCTCGCTGTGTGTGTGTGTGTGTCCCTCCCTCGCAGTGTGTGCGTGTGTCCCTCCCTCGCTGTGTGTGTGTGTCCCTCCCTCGCTGTGTGTGTGTGTGTGTCCCTCCCTCGCTGTGTGTGTGTGTCCCTCCCTCGCTGTGTGTGTGTGTCCCTCCCTCGCTGTGTGTGTGTCCCTCCCTCGCTGTGTGTGCGTGTGTCCCTCCCTCGCAGTGTGTGCGTGTGTCCCTCCCTCGCAGTGTGTGTGCGTGTCCCTCCCTCTCAGTGTGTGTGCGTGTCCCTCCCTCGCTGTGTGTGCGTGTGTCCCTCACTCTCAGTGTGTGCGTGTGTCCCTCCCTCGCAGTGTGTGCGTGTGTCCCTCCCTCGCAGTGTGTGTGCGTGTCCCTCCCTCTCAGTGTGTGTGCGTGTCCCTCCCTCGCAGTGTGTGTGCGTGTCCCTCCCTCGCTGTGTGTGTGTCCCTCCCTCGCTCTGTGTGTGTGTCCCTCCCTCGCAGTGTGTGCGTGTGTCCCTCCCTCGCTGTGTGTGTGTCCCTCCCTCGCTCTGTGTGTGTGTCCCTCCCTCGCTCTGTGTGCGTGTCCCTCCCTCGCTGTGTGTGTGCGTGTCCCTCCCTCTGTGTGTGTGCGTGTCCCTCCCTCGCAGTGTGTGTGCGTGTCCCTCCCTCGCTGTGTGTGTGTGTGTCCCTCCCTCCCTGTGTGTGCGTGTGTCCCTCCCTCGCAGAGTGTGCGTGTGTCCCTCCCTCGCAGTGTGTGTGCGTGTCCCTCCCTCGCTGTGTGTGTGTCCCTCCCTCGCTGTGTGTGTGTGTGTCCCTCCCTCCCTGTGTGTGTGCGTGTCCCTCCCTCGCTGTGTGTGTGTGCGTGTCCCTCCCTCGCTGTGTGTGTGTGCGTGTCTCTCCCTCGCTGTGTGTGTGTGTGTGTCCCTCCCTCCCTGTGTGTGTGTCCCTCCCTCCCTGTGTGTGTGTGTGTCCCTCCCTCGCTGTGTGTGTGTGTGTGTCCCTCCCTCGCTGTGTGTGTCCCTCCCTCGCTGTGTGTGTGTGTGTGTCCCTCCCTGTGTGTGTGTGTCCCTCCCTCCCTGTGTGTGTGTGCGTGTCCCTCCCTCGCTGTGTGTGTGCGTGGCCCTCCCTCGCTGTGTGTGTGCGTGTCCCTTCCACGCTGTGTGTGTGCGTGTCCCTCCCTCGCTGTGTGTGTGTGCGTGTTCCTCCCTCGCTGTGTGTGTGCGCATCCCTCCCTCGCTGTGTGTGTGCGTGTCCCTCCTTCGCTGTGTGTGCGAGTCTCTCCCTCGCTGTTTGTGTGCGTGTCCCTCCCTCGCTGTGTGTGTTCGTGTCCCTCCCTCGCTGTGTGTGTGCGTGTCTCTCCCTCGCTGTGTGTGTGCGTGTCCCTCCCTCGCTGTGTGGGTGGGTGTCCCTCCCTCGCTGTGTGTGTGCGTGTCCCTCCCTCGCTGTGTGTGTGCGTGTCCCTCCCTCGCTGTGTGTGTGCGTGTCCCTCCCTCGCTGTGTGTGTGCGTGTCCCTCCCTCGCTGTGTGTGTGTGTCCCTCCCTCGCTGTGTGTGCGCGTGTCCCTCCCTCGCTGTGTGTGTGTCGCTGCCTCGCTGTGAGTGTGTGTGTCCCTCCCTCGCTGTGTGTGTGTCCCTCCCTCGCAGTGTGTGTGTGTGTCCCTCCCTCGCTGTGTGTGTGTGTGTGTCCCTCCCTCGCAGTGTGTGCGTGTGTCCCTCCCTCGCAGTGTGTGCGCGTGTCCCTCCCTCGCTGTGTGTGTGTGTCCCTCCCTCGCAGTGTGTGCGTGTGTCCCTCCCTCGCTGTGTGTGTGCGTGTCCCTCCCTCCCTGTGTGTGTGCGTGTCCCTCCCTCGCTGTGTGTGTGTGTCCCTCCCTCGCTGTGTGTGTGTGTCCCTCCCTCGCAGTGTGTGTGTGTGTCCCTCCCTCGCTGTGTGTGTGTGTCCCTCCCTCGCTGTCTGTGTGTCCCTCCCTTGCTGTGTGTGTGTCCCTCCCTCGCTGTGTGTGTGTGTGTCCCTCCCTCGCTGTGTGTGTGTCCCTCCCTCGCTGTGTGTGCGTGTGTCCCTCCCTCGCAGTGTGTGCGTGTGTCCCTCCCTCGCAGTGTGTGTGCGTGTCCCTCCCTCTCAGTGTGTGTGCGTGTCCCTCCCTCGCTGTGTGTGCGTGTGTCCCTCCCTCTCAGTGTGTGCGTGTGTCCCTCCCTCGCAGTGTGCGCGTGTGTCCCTCCCTCGCAGTGTGTGTGCGTGTCCCTCCCACGCTGTGTGTGTGTCCCTCCCTCGCTGTGTGTGTGTGTGTCCCTCCCTCGCTGTGTGTGTGCGTGTCCCTCCCTCGCTGTGTATGTGTGCGTGTCCCTCCCTCGCTGTGTGTGTGTGCGTGTCTCTCCCTCGCTGTGTGTGTGTGTGTGTCCCTCCCTCGCTGTGTGTGTGTGTGTCCCTCCCTCACTGTGTGTGCGTGTCCGTCCCTCGCTGTGTGTGTGCGTGTCCCTCCCTCGCTGTGTGTGTGTGTGTGTGTGTCCCTCCCTCACTGTGCGTGTGTGTGTCCCTCCCTCACTGTGTGTGTGCGTGTTCCTCCCTCGCTGTGTGTGTGCGTGTCTCTCCCTCGCTGTGTGTGTGCGTGTCTCTCCCTCGCTGTGTGTGTATGTGTCCCTCCCTCGCTGTGTGTGTGTGTCCCTCGCTGTGTGTGTGTGCGTGTCTCTCCCTCGCTGTGTGTGTGTGTGTGTGTGTCCCTCCCTCCCTGTGTGTGTGTGTGTCCCTCCCTCCCTGTGTGTGTGTGTGTCCCTCCCTCACTGTGTGTGCGCGTGTCCCTCCCTCCCTGTGTGTGTGTGTGTGTCCCTCCCTCCCTGTGTGTGTGTGTGTGTCCCTCCCTCGTTGTGTGTGTGCGTGTCCCTCCCTCGCTGTGTGTGTGCGTGTCTCTCCCTCGCTGTGTGTGTGTGTCTCTCCATCGCTGTGTGTGTGCGTGTGTGTCCCTCCCTCGCTGTGTGTGTGTGTGTGTGTCCCTCCCTCGCTGTGTGTGTGTGTGTGTGTCCCCCTCGCTGTGTTTGTGTGCGTGTCTCTCCCTCGCTGTGTGTCTGTGTGTGTCCCTCCCTCCCTGTGTGTGTGTCCCTCCCTCCCTATGTGTGTGTGTCCCTCCCTCCCTGTGTGTGTGTGTGTGTGTCCCTCCCTCGCTCTGTGTGTGTGTCCCTCCCTCGCAGTGTGTGCGTGTGTCCCTCCCTCGCAGTGTGTGTGCGTGTCCCTCCCTCTCAGTGTGTGTGCGTGTCCCTCCCTCGCAGTGTGTGTGCGTGTCCCTCCCTCGCTGTGTGTGTCCCTCCCTCGCTCTGTGTGTGTGTCCCTCCCTCGCAGTGTGTGCGTGTGTCCCTCCCTCGCTGTGTGTGAGTCCCTCCCTCGCTCTGTGTGTGTGTCCCTCCCTCGCTCTGTGTGCGTGTCCCTCCCTCGCTGTGTGTGTGCGTGTCCCTCCCTCTGTGTGTGTGCGTGTACCTCCCTCGCAGTGTGTGTGCGTGTCCCTCCCTCGCTGTGTGTGTGTGTGTCCCTCCCTCCCTGTGTGTGCGTGTGTCCCTCCCTCGCAGTGTGTGCGTGTGTCCCTCCCTCGCAGTGTGTGTGCGTGTCCCTCCCTCGCTGTGTGTGTGTCCCTCCCTCGCTGTGTGTGTGTGTGTGTCCCTCCCTCCCTGTGTGTGTGCGTGTCCCTCCCTCGCTGTGTGTGTGTGCGTGTCCCTCGCTCGCTGTGTGTGTGTGCGTGTCTCTCCCTCGCTGTGTGTGTGTGTGTGTGTGTCCCTCCCTCCCTGTGTGTGTGTCCCTCCCTCCCCGTGTGTGTGTGTGTCCCTCCCTCGCTGTGTGTGGGTGTGTGTCCCTCCCTCGCTGTGTGTGTCCCTCCCTCGCTGTGTGTGTGTGTGTGTCCCTCCCAGTGTGTTTGTGTCCCTCCCTCCCTGTGTGTGTGTGCGTGTCCCTCCCTCGCTGTGTGTGTGCGTGGCCCTCCCTCGCTGTGTGTGTGCGTGTCCCTTCCACGCTGTGTGTGTGCGTGTCCCTCCCTCGCTGTGTGTGTGTGCGTGTTCCTCCCTCGCTGTGTGTGTGCGCGTCCCTCCCTCGCTGTGTGTGTGCGTGTCCCTCCCTCGCTGTGTGTGCGAGTCTCTCCCTCGCTGTGTGTGTGCGTGTCCCACCCTCGCTGTGTGTGTGCGTGTCCCTCCCTCGCTGTGTGTGTGCGTGTCTCTCCCTCGCTGTGTGTGTGCGAGTCCCTCCCTCGCTGTGTGTGTGCGTGTCCCTCCCTCGCTGTGTGTGTGCGTGTCCCTCCCTCGCTGTGTGTGTGCGTGTCCCTCCCTCGCTGTGTGTGTGCGTGTCCCTTCCTCGCTGTGTGTGTGTGTCCCTCCCTCGCTGTGTGTGCGCGTGTCCCTCCCTCGCTGTGTGTGTGTCGCTGCCTCGCTGTGAGTGTGTGTGTCCCTCCCTCGCTGTGTGTGTCCCTCCCTCGCAGTGTGTGTGTGTGTCCCTCCCTCGCTGTGTGTGTGTGTGTGTCCCTCCCTCGCAGTGTGTGCGTGTGTCCCTCCCTCGCAGTGTGTGCGCGTGTCCCTCCCTCGCTGTGTGTGTGTGTCCCTCCCTCGCAGTGTGTGCGTGTGTCCCTCCCTCGCTGTGTGTGTGCGTGTCCCTCCCTCCCTGTGTGTGTGCGTGTCCCTCCCTCGCTGTGTGTGTGTGTCCCTCCCTCGCTGTGTGTGTGTGTCCCTCCCTCGCAGTGTGTGTGTGTGTCCCTCCCTCGCTGTGTGTGTGTGTCCCTCCCTCGCTGTGTGTGTGTCCCTCCCTTGCTGTGTGTGTGTCCCTCCCTCGCTGTGTGTGTGTGTGTCCCTCCCTCGCTGTGTGTGTGTCCCTCCCTCGCTGTGTGTGCGTGTGTCCCTCCCTCGCAGTGTGTGCGTGTGTCCCTCCCTCGCAGTGTGTGTGCGTGTCCCTCCCTCTCAGTGTGTGTGCGTGTCCCTCCCTCGCTGTGTGTGCGTGTGTCCCTCACTCTCAGTGTGTGCGTGTGTCCCTCCCTCGCAGTGTGTGCGTGTGTCCCTCCCTTGCAGTGTGTGTGCGTGTCCCTCCCACGCTGTGTGTGTGTCCCTCCCTCGCTGTGTGTGTGTGTCCCTCCCTCGCTGTGTGTGTGCGTGTCCCTCCCTCGCTGTGTATGTGTGCGTGTCCCTCCCTCGCTCTGTGTGTGTGCGTGTCTCTCCCTCGCTGTGTGTGTGTGTGTGTGTCCCTCCCTCCCTGTGTGTGTGTGTCCCTCCCTCGCTGTGTGTGTGTGTGTCCCTCCCTCGCTGTGTGTGTGTGTGTCCCTCCCTCCCTGTGTGTGCGTGTGTCCCTCCCTCGCAGTGTGTGCGTGTGTCCCTCCCTCGCAGTGTGTGTGCGTGTCCCTCCCTCGCTGTGTGTATGTCCCTCCCTCGCTGTGTGTGTCCCTCCCTCCCTGTGTGTGTGCGTGTCCCTCCCTCGCTGTGTGTGTGTTCGTGTCCCTCCCTCGCTGTGTGTGTGTGCGTGTCTCTCCCTCGCTGTGTGTGTGTGTGTGTGAGTCCCTCCCTCCCTGTGTGTGTGTCCCTCCCTCGCTGTGTGTGTGTGTGTGTGTCCCTCCCTCCCTGTGTGTGTCCCTCCCTCCCTGTGTGTGTGTGTCCCTCCCTCCCTGTGTGTGTGTGTGTGTCCCTCCCTCCCTGTGTGTGTGTGCGTGTGTCCCTCCCTCCCTGTGTGTGTGTCCCTCCCTCCCTGTGTGTGTGTGTGTCCCTCCCTCGCTGTGTGTGTCCCTCCCTCCCTGTGTGTGTGTGTGTGTCCCTCCCTCGCTGTGTGTGCATGTCCCTACCTCGCTGTGTGTGTGTGTGCGTGTGTGTGTGTCCCTCCCTCGCTGTAAGTGTGTGTGTGTGTGTGTCCCTCCCTCGCTGTGTGTGTGCGTGTCCCTCCCTCGATGTGTGTGTGCGTGTCCCTCCCTCGCTGTTTGTGTGTGCGTGTCCCTCCCTCGCTGTTTGTGTGTGTGTGTCCCTCCCTAGCTGTGTGTGTGTGTGTCCCTCCTTGGCTGTGTGTGTGTGTGTGTGTCCCTCCCTCGCTGTGTGTGTGTGTGTGTCCCTCCCTCGCTGTGTGTGTGTGTCCCTCCCTCGCTGTGTGTGTGTGTGTGTCCCTCCCTCGCTGTGTGGGTGTGTGTCCCTCCCTCGCTGTGTGTGTGTGTCCCTCCCTCGCTGTGTGTGTGTGTGTCCCTCCCTCGCTGTGTGTGTGTGTGTGTGTCCCTCCCTCACTCTGTGTGTGTGTGTCTCCCTCCCTCTCTGTGTGTGTGTGTGTGTCCCTCCCTCGCTGTGTGTGTGTGTGTGTGTCCCTCCCTCGCTGTGTGTGTGTGTGTCCCTCCCTCGCTGTGTGTGTGTGTGTGTGTGTCCCTCCCTCGCTGTGTGTGTGTGGGTCCCGCCCTCGCTGTGTGTGTGCGTCCCTCCCTCGCTGTGTGTGTGTGTCGCTCCCTCGCTGTGTGTGTGTGTGTCCCTCCCTCGCTGTGTGTGTGCGTGTCCCTCCCTCGCTGTGTGTGTGCGTGTCCCTCCCTCGCTGTGTGTGTGCGTGTCTCTCCCTCGCTGTGTGTGTGCATGTCTCTCCCTCGCTGTGTGTGTGCGTGTCCCTCCCTCGCTGTGTGTGTGTGTGTGTCCCTCCCTCGCTGTGTGTGTGTCCCTCCCTCGCTGTGTGTGTGGGTCCCTCCCTCGCTGTGTGTGTGTGTCCCTCCCTCGCTGTGTGTGTGTGTCCCTCCCTCGCTGTGTGTGTGTCCCTTCCTCCCTGTGTGTGTGTGTCCCTCCCTCCCTGTGTGTGTGCGTGTCTCTCCCTCGCTGTGTGTGCGCGTGTGTGTGTCCCTCCCTCGCTGTGTGTGTGTGTGTTTGTGTCCCTCCCTCGCTGTGTGTGTGCGTGTCCCTCCCTCGCTGTGTGTGTGCGTGTCTCTCCCTCGCTGTGTGTGTGCCTGTCGCTACCTCGCTGTGTGTGTGCGTGTCCCTCCCTCGCTGTGTGTGCGTGTCCCTCCCTCGCTGTGCGTCTGCGTGTCCCTCCCTCGCTGCGTGTGCGTGTCCCTCCCTCGCTGTGTGTGTGTGTGCGTGTCCCTCCCTCGCTGTGTGTGTGAGTCCCTCCCTCGCTGTGAGTGCGTGTGTCCCTCCCTCGCTGTGAGTGCGTGTGTCCCACCCTCGCAGTGTGTGCGTGTGTCCCACCCTCGCAGTGTGTGCGTGTGTCCCTCCCTCGCAGTGTGTGCGTGCGTGTCCCTCCCTCGCTGTGTGTGTGTGTGTGTGTCCCTCCCTCCCTGTGTTTGTGCGTGTCCCTCCCTCGCTGTGTGTGTGTCCCTCCCTCGCTGTGTGTGTGTGTGTCCCTCCCTCGCTGTGTGTGTGTGTGTCCCTCCCTCGCTGTGTGTGTGTGTCCCTCCCTCGCTGTGTGTGTGTCCCTCCCTCGCTGTGTGTGTGTGTCCCTCCCTCCCTGTGTGTGTGTGTCCCTCCCTCCCTGTGTGTGTGCGTGTCTCTCCCTCGCTGTGTGTGTGCGTGTCTCTCCCTCGCTGTGTGTGTGCGTGTCTCTCCCTCGCTGTGTGTGCGCGTGTGTGTGTCCCTCCCTCGCTGTGTGTGTGTGTGTGTTTGTGTCCCTCCCTCGCTGTGTGTGTGCGTTTCCCTCCCTCGCTGTGTGTGTGCTTGTCTCTCCCTCGCTGTGTGTGTGCGTGTCCCCACCTCGCTGTGTGTGTGCGTGTCCCTCCCTCGCTGTGTGTGCGTGTCCCTCCCTCGCTGTGTGTGTGCGTGTCCCTCCCTCGCTGTGTGTGCGTGTCCCTCCCTCGCTGTGTGTGCGTGTCCCTCCCTCGCTGTGTGTGTGTGTCCCTCCCTCGCTGTGTGTGCGTGTGTCCCTACCTCGCTGTGAGTGTGTGTCCCACGCTCGCAGTGTGTGCGTGTGTCCCTCCCTCGCAGTGTGTGCGTGTGTCCCTCCCTCGCAGTGTGTGCGTGTGTCCCTCCCTCGCAGTGTGTGTGTGTGTCCCTCCTTCGCAGTGTGTGTGCGTGTCCCTCCCTCGCTGTCTGTGTGTGCGTGTCCATCCCTCGCTGTGTGTGTGTGTGTGTGTCCCTCCCTCCCTGTGTTTGTGCGTGTCCCTCCCTCGCTGTGTGTGTGTGTGTCCCTCCCTCGCTGTGTGTGTGTGTGTCCCTACCTCGCTGTGAGTGTGTGTCCCTCCCTCGCAGTGTGTGCGTGTGTCCCTCCCTCGCTGTGTGTGTGCGTGTGTCCCTCCCTCGCTGTGTGTGTGTTTGTGTCCCTCCCTCGCTTTGTGTGCGTGTCTCTCCCTCGCTGTGTGTGTGTGTGTCCCTCCCTCGCTGTGTGTGTGCGTGTCCCTCCCTCGCTGTGTGTGTGTGTCCCTCCCTCGCTGTGTGTGCGCGTGTCCCTCCCTCGCTGTGTGTGTGTCGCTGCCTCGCTGTGAGTGTGTGTGTCCCTCCCTCGCTGTGTGTGTCCCTCCCTCGCAGTGTGTGTGTGTGTCCCTCCCTCGCTGTGTGTGTGTGTGTCCCTCCCTCGCAGTGTGTGCGTGTGTCCCTCCCTCGCAGTGTGTGCGCGTGTCCCTCCCTCGCTGTGTGTGTGTGTCCCTCCCTCGCAGTGTGTGCGTGTGTCCCTCCCTCGCTGTGTGTGTGCGTGTCCCTCCCTCCCTGTGTGTGTGCGTGTCCCTCCCTCGCTGTGTGTGTGTGTCCCTCCCTCGCTGTGTGTGTGTGTCCCTCCCTCGCAGTGTGTGTGTGTGTCCCTCCCTCGCTGTGTGTGTGTGTCCCTCCCTCGCTGTGTGTGTGTCAATCCCTTGCTGTGTGTGTGTCCCTCCCTCGCTGTGTGTGTGTGTGTCCCTCCCTCGCTGTGTGTGTGTCCCTCCCTCGCTGTGTGTGCGTGTGTCCCTCCCTCGCAGTGTGTGCGTGTGTCCCTCCCTCGCAGTGTGTGTGCGTGTCCCTCCCTCTCAGTGTGTGTGCGTGTCCCTCCCTCGCTGTGTGTGCGTGTGTCCCTCACTCTCAGTGTGTGCGTGTGTCCCTCCCTCGCAGTGTGTGCGTGTGTCCCTCCCTTGCAGTGTGTGTGCGTGTCCCTCCCACGCTGTGTGTGTGTCCCTCCCTCGCTGTGTGTGTGTGTGTCCCTCCCTCGCTGTGTGTGTGCGTGTCCCTCCCTCGCTGTGTATGTGTGCGTGTCCCTCCCTCGCTCTGTGTGTGTGCGTGTCTCTCCCTCGCTGTGTGTGTGTGTGTGTGTCCCTCCCTCCCTGTGTGTGTGTGTCCCTCCCTCGCTGTGTGTGTGTGTGTCCCTCCCTCGCTGTGTGTGTGTGTGTCCCTCCCTCCCTGTGTGTGCGTGTGTCCCTCCCTCGCAGTGTGTGCGTGTGTCCCTCCCTCGCAGTGTGTGTGCGTGTCCCTCCCTCGCTGTGTGTATGTCCCTCCCTCGCTGTGTGTGTCCCTCCCTCCCTGTGTGTGTGCGTGTCCCTCCCTCGCTGTGTGTGTGTTCGTGTCCCTCCCTCGCTGTGTGTGTGTGCGTGTCTCTCCCTCGCTGTGTGTGTGTGTGTGTGAGTCCCTCCCTCCCTGTGTGTGTGTCCCTCCCTCGCTGTGTGTGTGTGTGTGTGTCCCTCCCTCCCTGTGTGTGTCCCTCCCTCCCTGTGTGTGTGTGTCCCTCCCTCCCTGTGTGTGTGTGTGTGTCCCTCCCTCACTCTGTGTGTGTGTGTCTCCCTCCCTCTCTGTGTGTGTGTGTGTGTCCCTCCCTCGCTGTGTGTGTGTGTGTGTGTGTCCCTCCCTCGCTGTGTGTGTGTGTGTCCCTCCCTCGCTGTGTGTGTGTGTGTGTGTGTCCCTCCCTCGCTGTGTGTGTGTGGGTCCCGCCCTCGCTGTGTGTGTGCGTCCCTCCCTCGCTGTGTGTGTGTGTCGCTCCCTCGCTGTGTGTGTGTGTGTCCCTCCCTCGCTGTGTGTGTGCGTGTCCCTCCCTCGCTGTGGGTGTGCGTGTCCCTCCCTCGCTGTGTGTGTGCGTGTCTCTCCCTCGCTGTGTGTGTGCATGTCTCTCCCTCGCTGTGTGTGTGCGTGTCCCTCCCTCGCTGTGTGTGTGTGTGTGTCCCTCCCTCGCTGTGTGTGTGTCCCTCCCTCGCTGTGTGTGTGGGTCCCTCCCTCGCTGTGTGTGTGTGTCCCTCCCTCGCTGTGTGTGTGTGTCCCTCCCTCGCTGTGTGTGTGTCCCTTCCTCCCTGTGTGTGTGTGTCCCTCCCTCCCTGTGTGTGTGCGTGTCTCTCCCTCGCTGTGTGTGCGCGTGTGTGTGTCCCTCCCTCGCTGTGTGTGTGTGTGTTTGTGTCCCTCCCTCGCTGTGTGTGTGCGTGTCCCTCCCTCGCTGTGTGTGTGCGTGTCTCTCCCTCGCTGTGTGTGTGCCTGTCGCTACCTCGCTGTGTGTGTGCGTGTCCCTCCCTCGCTGTGTGTGCGTGTCCCTCCCTCGCTGTGCGTCTGCGTGTCCCTCCCTCGCTGCGTGTGCGTGTCCCTCCCTCGCTGTGTGTGTGTGTGCGTGTCCCTCCCTCGCTGTGTGTGTGAGTCCCTCCCTCGCTGTGAGTGCGTGTGTCCCTCTCTCGCTGTGAGTGCGTGTGTCCCACCCTCGCAGTGTGTGCGTGTGTCCCACCCTCGCAGTGTGTGCGTGTGTCCCTCCCTCGCAGTGTGCGCGTGCGTGTCCCTCCCTCGCTGTGTGTGTGTGTGTGTGTCCCTCCCTCCCTGTGTTTGTGCGTGTCCCTCCCTCGCTGTGTGTGTGTCCCTCCCTCGCTGTGTGTGTGTGTGTCTCTCCCTCGCTGTGTGTGTGTGTGTCCCTCCCTCGCTGTGTGTGTGTGTCCCTCCCTCGCTGTGTGTGTGTCCCTCCCTCGCTGTGTGTGTGTGTCCCTCCCTCCCTGTGTGTGTGTGTCCCTCCCTCCCTGTGTGTGTGCGTGTCTCTCCCTCGCTGTGTGTGTGCGTGTCTCTCCCTCGCTGTGTGTGTGCGTGTCTCTCCCTCGCTGTGTGTGCGCGTGTGTGTGTCCCTCCCTCGCTGTGTGTGTGTGTGTGTTTGTGTCCCTCCCTCGCTGTGTGTGTGCGTTTCCCTCCCTCGCTGTGTGTGTGCTTGTCTCTCCCTCGCTGTGTGTGTGCGTGTCCCCACCTCGCTGTGTGTGTGCGTGTCCCTCCCTCGCTGTGTGTGCGTGTCCCTCCCTCGCTGTGTGTGTGCGTGTCCCTCCCTCGCTGTGTGTGCGTGTCCCTCCCTCGCTGTGTGTGCGTGTCCCTCCCTCGCTGTGTGTGTGTGTCCCTCCCTCGCTGTGTGTGCGTGTGTCCCTACCTCGCTGTGAGTGTGTGTCCCACCCTCGCAGTGTGTGCGTGTGTCCCTCCCTCGCAGTGTGTGCGTGTGTCCCTCCCTCGCAGTGTGTGCGTGTGTCCCTCCCTCGCAGTGTGTGTGTGTGTCCCTCCTTCGCAGTGTGTGTGCGTGTCCCTCCCTCGCTGTCTGTGTGTGCGTGTCCCTCCCTCGCTGTGTGTGTGTGTGTGTGTCCCTCCCTCCCTCTGTTTGTGCGTGTCCCTCCCTCGCTGTGTGTGTGTGTGTCCCTCCCTCGCTGTGTGTGTGTGTGTCCCTACCTCGCTGTGAGTGTGTGTCCCTCCCTCGCAGTGTGTGCGTGTGTCCCTCCCTCGCTGTGTGTGTGCGTGTGTCCCTCCCTCGCTGTGTGTGTGTTTGTGTCCCTCCCTCGCGTTGTGTGCGTGTCTCTCCCTCGCTGTGTGTGTGTGTGTCCCTCCCTCGCTGTGTGTGTGCGTGTCCCTCCCTCGCTGTGTGCGTGTCCCTCCCTCGCTGTGTGTGTGCGTGTCTCTCCCTCGCTGTGTGTGTGCGTGTCTCTCCCTCGCTGTGTGTGTGCGTGTCTCTCCCTCGCTGTGTGTGTGCGTGTCCCTCCCTCGCTGTGTGTGTGCGTGTCCCTCCCTCGCTGTGTGTGTGCGCGTGTCCCTCCCTCGCTGTGTGTGTGTGTGCATGTCCCTCCCTCGCTTTGTGTGTGTGTGTGTGTCCCTCCCTCGCTGTGTGTGTGTGTGCGTGTCCCTCCCTCGCTGTGTGTGTGTGCGTGTCCCTCCCTCGCAGTGTGTGCGTGTGTCCCTCCCTCCCTGTGTGTGTGCGTGTCCCTCCCTCGCTGTGTGTGTGTGTGTGTCCCTCCCTCGCTGTGTGTGTGCGTGTCTCTCCCTCGCTGTGTGTGTGTGTCCCTCCCTCCATGTGTGTGTGTGTGTCCCTCCCTCCCTGTGTGTGTGTGTGTCCCTCCCTCGCTGTGTGTGTGTGTCCCTCCCTCGCTGTGTGTGTGTGTCCCTCCCTCGCTGTGTGTGTGTCCCTCCCTCGCTGTGTGTGTGTGTCCCTCCCTCACTGTGTGTGTGTGTGTCCCTCCCTCGCTGTGTGTGTGTGTGTCCCTCCCTCGCTGTGTGTGTGTCCCTCCCTCGCAGTCTGTGCGTGTGTCCCTCCCTCGCTGTGTGTGTGTGTCCCTCCCTCGCTGTGTGTGTGCGTGTCTCTCCCTCGCTGTGTGTGTGCGTGTTTCTCCCTCGCTGTGTGCGTGCGTGTCCCTCCCTCGCTGTGTGCGTGTCCCTCCCTCGCTGTGTGTGTGCGTGTCTCTCCCTCGCTGTGTGTGTGCGTGTCTCTCCCTCGCTGTGTGTGTGCGTGTCTCTCCCTCGCTGTGTGTGTGCGTGTCTCTCCCTCGCTGTGTGTGTGCGTGTCCCTACCTCGCTGTGTGTGTGCGTGTCCCTCCCTCGCTGTGTGTGTGCGTGTCTCTCCCTCGCTGTGTGTGTGTGTCCCTCCCTCTCTGTGTGTGTGTGCCTCCCTCCCTGTGTGTGTGTGTGTCCCTCCCTCGCTGTGTGTGTGTGTCCCTCCCTCGCTGTGTGTGTGTCCCTCCCTCGCTGTGTGTGTGTGTCCCTCCCTCGCTGTGTGTGTGTGTGTCCCTCCCTCGCTGTGAGTGTGTGTCCCTCCCTCGCAGTGTGTGCGTGTGTCCCTCCCTCGCTGTGTGTGCGTGTGTCCCTCCCTCGCTGTGTGTGTGTGTGTCCCTCCCTCGCTGTGTGTGCGTGTCTCTCGCTCGCTGTGTGTGTGCGTGTCCCTCCCTCGCTGTGTGTGTGCGTGTCTCTCCCTCGCTGAGTGTGTGTGTGTGTGTGCGTGTCCCTCCCTCGCTGTGTGTGTGTGCGTGTCCCTCCCTCGCTGTGTGTGTGCGTGTCCCTCCCTCGCTGTGTGTGTGCGTGTCCCTCCCTCGCTGTGTGTGTGTGTGTCCCTCCCTCGCTGTGTGTGTGTGTTTGTCCCTCCCTCGCTGTGTGTGTGTGTCCCACCCTCGCTGTGTGTGTGCGTGTCCCTCCCTCGCTGTGTGTGTGCGTGTCCCTCCCTGGCTGTGTGTGTGCGTGTCCCTCCCTCGCTGTGTGTGTGTGTGTCCCTCCCTCGCTGTGTGTGTGTGTTTGTCCCTCCCTCGCTGTGTGTGTGTGTGTCCCTCCCTCGCTGTGTGTGTGTGTGTGTCCCTCCCTCGCTGTGCGTGTGCGTGTCCCTCCTTCGCAGTATGTGTGCGTGTCCCTCCCTCGCTGTGTGTGTGTGTGTCCCTCCCTCGCTGTGTGAGTGTGTCCCTCCCTCGCTGTGTGTGTGTCCCTCCCTCGCTGTGAGTGTGTGTCCCTCCCTCGCAGTGTGTGCGTGTGTCCCTCCCTCGCTGTGTGTGTGCGTGTGTCCCTCCCTCGCTGTGTGTGTGTGTGTCCGTCCCTCGCTGTGTGTGCGTGTCTCTCCCTCGCTGTGTGTGTGCGTGTCTCTCCCTCGCTGTGTGCGTGTCCCTCCCTCGCTGTGTGTGTGCGTGTCTCTCCCTCGCTGTGTGTGTGTGTGTCCCTCCCTCGCTGTGTGTGTGTGCGTGTCCCTCCCTCGCTGTGTGTGTGCGTGTCCCTCCCTCGCTGTGTGTGCGTGTCCCTCCCTCGCTGTGTGTGTGCGTGTCTCTCCCTCGCTGAGTGTGTGTGTGTGTGTGCGTGTCCCTCCCTCGCTGTGTGTGTGTGCGTGTCCCTCCCTCGCTGTGTGTGTGTGTGCGTGTCCCTCCCTCGCTGTGTGTGTGTGTGCGTGTCCCTCCCTCGCTGTGTGTGTGTGTGTTTGTGCGTGTCCCTCCCTCGCTATGTCTGTGTGCGTGTCCCTCCCTCGCTGTGTGTGTGCGTGTCCCTCCCTCGCTGTGTGTGCGTGTCCCTCCCTCGCTGTGTGTGTGCGTGTCTCTCCCTCGCTGAGTGTGTGTGTGTGTGTGCGTGTCCCTCCCTCGCTGGGTGTGTGTGCGTGTCCCTCCCTCGCTGTGTGTGTGTGTGCGTGTCCCTCCCTCGCTGTGTGTGTGTGTGCGTGTCCCTCCCTCGCTGTGTGTGTGTGTCCCTCCCTCGCTGTGTGTGTGTGTTTGTCCCTCCCTCGCTGTGTGTGTGTGTCCCACCCTCGCTGTGTGTGTGCTTGTCCCTCCCTCGCTGTGTGTGTGTGTGTCCCTCCCTCGCTGAGTGTGTGCGTGTCCCTCCCTCGCTGTGTGTGTGTGTGTCCCTCCCTCGCTGTGTGTGTGTGTTTGTCCCTCCCTCGCTGTGTGTGTGTGTGTCCCTCCCTCGCTGTGTGTGTGTGCGTGTCCCTCCCTCGCTGTGTGTGTGCGTGTCCCTCCCTCGCTGTGTGTGTGTGCGTGTCCCTCCCTCGCTGTGTGTGTGCGTGTCCCTCCCTCGCTGTGTGTGTGCTTGTCCCTCCCTCGCTGTGTGTGTGCGTGTCCCTTCCTCGCTGTGTGTGTGCGTGTCCCTTCCTCGCTGTGTGTGTGCGTGTTCCTCCCTCGCTGTGTTTGTGTGTGTCCCTTCCTCGCTGTGTGTGTGTGTCCCTCCCACGCTGTGTGTGTGTGTCTCTCCCACGCTGTGTGTGTGTGTGTGTCCCTCCCTCGCTGTGTGTGCGTGTCCCTCCCTCGCTGTGTGTGTGTGTGTGTGTGTGCGTGTCCCTCCCTCGCTGTGTGTGTGTGTGTGTCCCTCCCTCGCTGTGTGTGTGTGTGTGTGTGTGTGTGTGCGTGTCCCTCCCTCGCTGTGTGTGTGTGTGTCCCTCCCTCGCTGTGTGTGTGCGTGTCCCTCCCTCGCTGTGTGTGTGTGTGCGTGTCCCTCCCTCGCTGTGTGTGTGTGTGCGTGTCCCTCCCTCGTTGTGTGTGTGCGTGTCCCTCCCTCGCTGTGTGTGTGCGTGTCCCTCCCTCGTTGTGTGTGTGTGTGCGTGTCTCTCCCTCGCTGTGTGTGTTCCTCCCTCACTGTGTGTGTGTGTCCCTCCCTCGCTGTGTGTGTGTGTGTCTCTCCCTCGCTGTGTGTGTGCGTGTCCCTCCCTCGCTGTGTGTGTGTGCGTGTCCCTCCCTCGCTGTGTGTGTGCGTGTCTCTCCCTCGCTGTGTGTGTGCGTGTCCCTCCCTCGCTGTGTGTGTGCGTGTCCCTCCCTCGCTGTGTGTGTGCGTGTCCCGCCCTCGCTGTGTGTGTGAGTGTCCCTCCCTCGCTGTGTGTGTGCGTGTCCCTCCCTCGCTGTGTGTGCGTGTCCCTCCCTCGCTGTGTGTTTGCGTGTCCCTCCCTCGCTGTGTGTGTGCGTGTCCCTCCCTCGCAGTGTGTGTGTCCCTCCCTCGCTGTGTGTGTGTGTCCCTCCCTCGCTGTGTGTGTCTGTCCCTCCCTCGCTGTGTGTGTGTCCCTCCCTCACTGTGTGTGCGTGTCCCTCCCTCGCTGTGTGTGTGCGTGTCCCTCCCTCGCTGTTTGTGTGCGTGTCCCTGCCTCGCTGTGTGTGTGCGTGTCCCTCCCTCGCTGCGTGTGTGCGTGTCTCTCCCTCGCTGAGTGTGTGTGAGTGTGTGCGTGTCCCTCGCTCGCTGTCTGTGTGTGTGCGTGTCCCTCCCTCGCTGTGTGTGTGTGTGCGTGTCCCTCCCTCGCTGTGTGTGCGTGTCCCTCCCTCGCTGTGTGTGTGTCCCCCTCCCTCGCTGTGTGTGTGTGTGTCCCTCCCTCGCTGTGTGTGTGTGTTTGTCCCTCCCTCGCTGTGTGTGTGTCCCCCTCCCTCGCTGTGTGTGTGCGTGTCCCTCCCTCGCTGTGTGTGTGCGTGTCCCTCCCTCGCTGTGTGTGTGTGTGTCCCTCCCTCGCTGTGTGTGTTTGTCCCTCCCTCGCTGTGTGTGTGTGTGTCCCTCCCTCGCTGTGTGTGTGTGCGTGTCCCTCCCTCGCTGTGTGTGTGTGCGTGACCCTCCCTCGCTGTGTGTGTGCGTGTCCCTCCCTCGCTGTGTGTGTGTGCGTGTCCCTCCCTCGCTGTGTGTGTGCGTGTCCCTCCCTCGCTGTGTGTGTGCGTGTCCCTCCCTCGCTGTGTGTGTGCTTGTCCCTCCCTCGCTGTGTGTGTGCGTGTCCCTTCCTCGCTGTGTGTGTGCGTGTCCCTTCCTCGCTGTGTGTGTGCGTGTCCCTCCCTCGCTGTGTGTGTGTGTGTGTGTGTCCCTCCCTCGCTGTGTGCGTGTCCCTCCCTCGCTGTGTGTGTGCGTGTCCCTCCCTCGCTGTGTGTGCGTGTCCCTCCCTCGCTGTGTGTGTGTGTGTCTCTCCCACGCTGTGTGTGTGTGTCTCTCCATCGCTGTGTGTGTGTGTGTCTCTCCCACGCTGTGTGTGTGCGTGTCCCTCCCTCGCTGTGTGTGTGCGTGTCTCTCCGTCGCTGTGTGTGCGTGTCCTTCCTTCGCTGTGTGTGTGTGTGTGTGTCCCTCCCTCGCTGTGTGCGTGTCCCTCCCTCGCTGTGTGTGTGCGTGTCCCTCCCTCGCTGTGTGTGCGTGTCCCTCCCTCGTTGTGTGTGTGTGTCTCTCCCACGCTGTGTGTGTCTGTCTCTCCATCGCTGTGTGTGTGTGTGTCTCTCCCACGCTGTGTGTGTGCGTGTCCCTCCCACGCTGTGTGTGTGTGTGTCCCTCCCTCGCTGTGTGTGCGTGTCCTTCCCTTGCTGTGTGTGTGTGTGTGTGTGTCCCTCCCTCGCTGTGAGTGTGTGTGTGTGTGTGTGTGTCCCTCCCTCGCTGTGTGTGTGCGTGTCCCTCCCTCGCTGTGTGTGTGCGTGTCCCTCCCTCGCTGTGTGTGTGCGTGTCCCTCCCTCGCTGTGTGTGTGCGTGTCCCTCCCTCGCTGTGTGTGTGCGTGTCCCTCCCTCGCTGTGTGTGTGCGTGTCTCTCCGTCGCTGTGTGTGTGCGTGTCTCTCCCTCGCTGTGTGTGTGCGTGTCTCTCCCTCGCTGTGTGTGTGCGTGACTCTCCCTCGCTGTGTGTGTGCGTGTCTCTCCCTCGCTGTGTGTGTGCGTGTCCCTCCCTCGCTGTGTGTGTGTGTGCGTGTCCCTCCCTCGCTGTGTGTGTGCGTGTCCCTCCCACGCTGTGTGTGTGCGTGTCCCTCCCTCGCTGTGTGTGTGTGCGTGTCCCACCCTCGCTGTGTGTGTGCGTTTCCCTCCCTCTCTGTGTGTGTGCGTGTCCCTCCCTCGCTGTGTGTGCGAGTCTCTCCCTCGCTGTGTGTGTGCGTGTCCGTCCCTCGCTGTGTGTTTGTCCCTCCCTCGCTCTGTGCGTGTGTCCCTCCCTCGCAGTGTGTGCGTGTGTCCCTCCCTCGCTGTGTGTGTGTCGCTGCCTCGCTGTGAGTGTGTGTGTCCCTCCCTCGCTGTGAGTGTGTGTCCCTCCCTCGCAATGTGTGTGTGTGTCCCTCCCTCGCAGTGTGTGCGTGTGTCCCTCCCTCGCAGTGTGTGCGCGTGTCCCTCCCACACTGTGTGTGTGTGTGTCCCTCCCTCGCTGTGTGTGGGTGTCCTCCCTCGCTGTGTGTGCGCGTGTCCCTCCCTCGCTGTGTGTGTGTCGCTGCCTCGCTGTGAGTGTGTGTGTCCCTCCCTCGCTGTGAGTGTGTGTCCCTCCCTCACTGTGTGTGTGTGTGTACCTCCCTCGCAGTGTGTGCGTGTGTCCCTCCCTTGCAGTGTGTGTGCGTGTCCCTCCCTCGCTGAGTGTGTGTGTCCCTCCCTCCCTGTGTGTGTGCGTGTCCCTCCCTCCCTGTGTGTGTGCGTGTCCCTCCCTCGCTGTGTGTGTGTGTCCCTCCCTCGCTGTGTGTGTGTGTCCCTCCCTCGCAGTGTGTGTGTGTGTCCCTCCCTCGCAGTGTGTGCGTGTGTCCCTCCCTCGCAGTGTGTGTGTGTGTCCCTCCCTCGCTGTGTGTGTGTGTCCCTCCCTCGCTGTGTGTGTGTCCCTCCCTCACTGTGTGTGTGTGTGTCCCTGCCTCGCTGTGTGTGTGTCCCTCCCTCGCTCTGTGCGTGTGTCCCTCCCTCGCAGTGTGTGCGTGTGTCCCTCCCTCGCAGTGTGTGCGTGTGTCCCTCCCTCGCAGTGTGTGTGTGTCCTTCCCTCGCTGTGTGTGTGCGTGTCCCTCCCTCTCAGTGTGTGTGCGTGTCCCTCCCTCGCAGTGTGTGTGCGTGTCACTCCCTCGCAGTGTGTGTGCGTGTCCCTCCCTCGCTGTGTGTGTGTGTGTGTCCCTCCCTCCCTGTGTGTGCGTGTGTCCCTCCCTCGCAGTGTGTGTGCGTGTCCCTCCCTCGCTGTGTGTGTGTCCCTCCCTCGCTGTGTGTGTGTGTGTCCCATCCTCCCTGTGTGTGTGCGTGTCCCTCCCTCGCTGTGTGTGTGTGCGTGTCCCTCCCTCGCTGTGTGTGTGTGCGTGTCTCTCCCTCGCTGTGTGTGTGTGTGTGTGTGTCCCTCCCTCTCTGTGTGTGTGTGTCCCTCCCTCCCTGTGTGTGTGTGTCCCTCCCTCGGTGTGTGTGTGTGTGTGTCCCTCCCTCGCTGTGTGTGTCCCTCCCTCGCTGTGTGTGTGTGTGTCCCTCCCTCGCTGTGTGTGTCCCTCCCTCCCTGTGTGTGTGTGTGTCCCTCCCTCGCTGTGTGTGTCCCTCCCTCGCAGTGTGTGTGTGTGTGTCCCTCCCTCGCTGTGTGTGTCCCTCCCTCGCAGTGTGTTTGCGTGTCGCTCCCTCGCTGTGTGTGTGTCCCTCCCTCGCTGTGTGTGTGTGTGTCCCTCCCTCCCTGTGTGTGTGCGTGTCCCTCCCTCGCTGTGTGTGTGTGCGTGTCCCTCCCTCGCTGTGTGTGTGTGCGTGTCTCTCCCTCGCTGTGTGTGTGTGTGTGTCCCTCCCTCCCTGTGTGTGTGTGTCCCTCCCTCCCTGTGTGTGTGTGTCCCTCCCTCCCTGTGTGTGTGTGTCCCTCCCTCGCTGTGTGTGTGTGTGTGTCCCTCCCTGTGTGTGTGCGTGTCCCTCCCTCGCTGTGTGTGTGCGTGTCCCTCCCACAATGTGTGTGTGCGTGTCCCTCCCTCGCAGTGTGTGCGTGTCCCTCCCTCGCAGTGTGTGCGCGTGTTCCTCCCTCGCAGTGTGTGCGCGTGTCCCTCCCTCGCTGTGTGTGTGTGTCCCTCCCTCGCAGTGTGTGCGTGTGTCCCTCCCTTGCAGTGTGTGTGCGTGTCCCTCCCTCGCTGTGTGTGTGTGTGTGTCCCTCCCTCCCTGTGTGTGTGCGTGTCCCTCCCTCGCTGTGTGTGTGTGTCCCTCCCTCGCTGTGTGTGTGTGTCCCTCCCTCGCAGTGTGTGTGTGTGTCCCTCCCTCGCAGTGTGTGCGTGTGTCCCTCCCTTGCAGTGTGTGCGTGTCCCTCCCTCGCTGTGTGTGTGTGTGTGTCCCTCCCTCCCTGTGTGTGTGCGTGTCCCTCCCTCGCTGTGTGTGTGTCCCTCCCTCGCTGTGTGTGTGTGTCCCTCCCTCGCAGTGTGTGTGTGTATCCCTCCCTCGCAGTGTGTGCGTGTGTCCCTCCCTCGCAGTGTGTGTGTGTGTGTCCCTCCCTCGCTGTGTGTGTGTGTCCCTCCCTCACTGTGTGTGTGTGTGTCCCTCCCTCGCAGTGTGTGCGTGTGTCCCTCCCTCGCTCTGTGCGTGTGTCCCTCCCTCGCAGTGTGTGCGTGTGTCCCTCCCTCGCAGTGTGTGTGCGTGTCCCTCCCTCGCAGTGTGTGTGCGTGTCCCTCCCTCGCAGTGTGTGTGCGTGTCCCTCCCTCGCTGTGTGTGTGTGTGTGTCCCTCCCTCCCTGTGTGTGCGTGTGTCCCTCCCTCGCAGTGTGTGCGTGTGTCCCTCCCTCGCAGTGTGTGTGCGTGTCCCTCCCTCGCTGTGTGTGTGTCCCTCCCTCGCTCTGTGTGTGTGTGTCCCTCCCTCCCTGTGTGTGTGCGTGTCCCTCCCTCGCTGTGTGTTTGTGCGTGTCCCTCCCTCGCTGTGTGTGTGTGCGTGTCTCTCGTTCGCTGTGTGTGTGTGTGTGTGTCCCTCCCTCCCTGTGTGTGTGTGTCCCTCCCTCGCTGTGTGTGTGTGTGTGTCACTCCCTCGCTGTGTGTGTCCCTCCCTCCCTGTGTGTGTGTGTCCCTCCCTCCCTGTGTGTGTGTGTGTGTGTCCCTCCCTCCCTGTGTGTGTGTGTCCCTCCCTCCCTGTGTGTGTGTGTCCCTCCCTCGCTGTGTGTGTCCCTCCCTCCCTGTGTGTGTGTGTGTCCCTCCCTCCCTGTGTGTGTGTGTCCCTCCCTCGCTGTGTGTGTCCCTCCCTCCCTGTGTGTGTGTGTGTCCCTCCCTCCCTGTGTGTGTGTGTCCCTCCCTGTGTGTGTGTGTGTCCCTCCCTCCCTGTGTGTGTGTGTCCCTCCCTCGCTGTGTGTGTCCCTCCCTCCCTGTGTGTGTGTGTGTGTGTGTGTCTCCCTCGCTGTGTGTGCGTGTCCCTACCTCGCTGTGTGTGTGTGTGTGTGTGTGTCCCTCCTTCGCTGTGTGTGTGTGTCCCTCCCTCACTGTGTGTGTGCGTGTGTGTGTGTGTGTGTGTGTGTCCCTCCCTCGCTGTGTGTGTGTGTGTGTCCCTCCCTCGCTGTGTGTGTGCGTGTCCCTCCCTCGCTGTGTGTGTGCGTGTCCCTCCCTCGCTGTGTGTGTGTGTGTCCCTCCTTGGCTGTGTGTGTGTGTGTGTCCCTCCCTCGCTGTGTGTGTGTGTGTGTCCCTCCCTCGCTGTGTGTGTGCGTGTCCCTCCCTCGCTTTGTGTGTGTGTGTCCCTCCCTCGCTGTGTGTGTGTGTGTCCCTCCCTCGCTGTGTGTGTGTGTGTCCCTCCCTCGCTGTGTGTGTGTGTGTCCCTCCCTCGCTGTGTGTGTGTGTCCCTCCCTCGCTGTGTGTGTGTGTGTGTGTCCCTCCCTCGCTGTGTGTGTGTGTCCCTCCCTCGCTGTGTGTGTGTATGTGTCCCTCCCTCGCTGTGTGGGTGTGTGTCCCTCCCTCGCTGTGTGTGTGTGTCCCTCTCTCGCTGTGTGTGTGTGTCCCTCCCTCCCTGTGTGTGTGTGTCCCTCCCTCGCTGTGTGTGTGTGTGTGTGTCCCTCCCTCACTCTGTGTGTGTGTGTGTCCCTCCCTCGCTGTGTGTGTGTGTTTCTCCCTCCCTCTCTGTGTGTGTTTGTGTGTGTCCCTCCCTCGCTGTGTGTGTGTGTGTCCCTCCCTCGCTGTGTGTGTGTGTGTCCCTCCCTCGCTGTGTTTGTGTGTGTCCCTCCCTCGCTGTGTGTGTGTGTGTGTGTGTGTGTCCCTCCCTCTCTGTGTGTGTTTGTGTGTCCCTCCCTCGCTGTGTGTGTGTCCCTCCCTCGCTGTGTGTGTGTGTGTCCCGCCCTCGCTGTGTGTGTGTGTGTCCCTCCCTCGCTGTGTGTGTGCGTCCCTCCCTCGCTGTGTGTGTGTGTCGCTCCCTCGCTGTGTGTGTGTGTGTCCCTCCCTCCCTGTGTGTGTGTGTCTCTCCCTCTCTGTGTGTGTGCGTGTGTGTGTCCCTCCCTCGCTGTGTGTGTGTGTCTCTCCCTCGCTGTGTGTGTGCGTGTGCGTGTCCCTCCCTCGCTGTGTGTGTGAGTCCCTCCCTCGCTGTGTGTGTGTGTCCCTCCCTCCCTGTGTGTGTGTGTGTCCCTCCCTCCCTGTGTGTGTGCGTGTCTCTCCCTCGCTGTGTGTGTGTGCGTGTCTCTCCCTCGCTGTGTGTGTGCGTGTGTGTGTCCCTCCCTCGCTGTGTGAGTGTGTGTGTTTGTGTCCCTCCTTCGCTATGTGTGTGCGTGTCCCTCCCTCGCTGTGTGTGTACGTGTCTCTCCCTCGCTGTGTGTGTGTGTGTCCCTCCCTCGCTGTGTGTACGTGTCTCTCCCTCGCTGTGTGTGTGTGTGTCCCTCCCTCGCTGTGTGTGCGTGTCTCTCCCTCGCTGTGTGTGTGAGTGTCCCTACCTCGCTGTGTGTGTGCGTGTCCCTCCCTCGCTGTGTGTGCGTGTTCCTCCCTCGCTGTGTGTGTGCGTGTCCCTCCCTCGCTGTGTGTGCGTGTCCCTCCCTCGCTGTGTGTGTGTGTGCGTGTCTCTCCCTCGCTGTGTGTGTGTGTCCCTCCCTCGCTGTGTGTGTGTGTCCCTCCCTCGCAGTTTGTGCGTGTGTCCCTCCCTCGCAGTGTGTGTGTGTCCCTCCCTCGCACTGTGTGCGTGTGTCAATCCCTCGCAGTGTGTGCGTGTGTCCCTCCCTCGCAGTGTGTGCGTGTGTCCCTCCCTCGCAGTGTGTGTGCGTGTCCCTCCCTCGCTGTGTGTGTGTGCGTGTCCCTCCCTCGCTGTGTGTGTGTGTGTGTCCCTCCCTCCCTGTGTGTGTGCGTGTCCCTCCCTCGCTGAGTGTGTGTGTGTCCCTCCCTCGCTGTGTGTGTGTGTGTCCCTCCCTCGCTGTGTGTGTGTGTGTCCCTCCCTCGCTGTGTGTGCGTGTCCCTCCCTCGCTGTGTGTGTGTCCCTCCCTCGCTGTGTGTGTGTGTCCCTCCCTCGCTGTGTGTGTGTGTGTCCCTCCCTCCCTGTGTGTGTGCGTGTCCCTCCCTCGCTGTGTGTGCGTGTCCCTCCCTCGCTGTATGTGTGCGTGTCCCTCCCTCGCTGTGTGTGTGCGTGTCCCTCCCTCGCTGTGTGTGTGCGTGTCCCTCCCTCGCTGTGTGTGTGCGTGTCCCTCCCTCGCTGTGTGTGTGCGTGTCCCTCCCTCGCTGTGTGTGTGTGTGCGTGTCCATCCCCCGCGCTGTGTGTACATGTCCCTCCCTCGCTGTGTGTGCGTGTCCCTCCCTTGCTGTGTGTGTGTGTGCGTGTCCCTCCCTCGCTGTGTGTGCGTGTGTCCCTCCCTCGCTGTGTGTGTGTGTGTGTCCCTCCCTCGCAGTGTGTGCGTGTGTCCCTCCCTCCCTGTGTGTGTGCGTGTCCCTCCATCGCTGCGTGTGCGTGTCCCTCCCTTGCTGTGTGTGTGTGTGTGTGTCCCTCCCTCGCTGTGTGTGCGTGTGTCCCTCCCTCGCTGTGTGTGTGTGCGTGTCCCTCCCTCGCAGTGTGTGTGTGTGTCCCTCCCTCCCTGTGTGTGTGCGTGTCCCTCCCTCGCTGTGTGTGTGTCCCTCTCTCCCTGTGTGTGTGTGTGTCACTCCCTCCCTGTGTGTGTGTGTGTGTCCCTCCCTCGCTGTGTGTGTGTGTCCCTCCCTCGCTGTGTGTGTCCCTCCCTCGCTGTGTGTGTGTCCCTCCCTCGCTGTGTGTGTGTGTCCCTCCCTCGCTGTGTGTGTGCGTGTCTCTCCCTCGCTGTGAGTGTGTGTCCCTCCCTCGCTGTGTGTGTGCGTGTCCCTCCCTCGCTGTGTGTGAGCGTGTCTCTCCCTCGCTGTGTGTGTGCGTGTCCCTCCCTCGCTGTGTGTGTGCGTGTCCCTCCCTCGCTGTGTGTGTGCGTGTCCCTCCCTCGCTGTGTGTGTGCGTGTTCCTCCCTCGCTCTGTGTTTGGGTGTCCCTCCCTCGCTGTGTGTGTGTGTGTCCCTCCCTCGCTGTGTGTGTGCGTGTCCCTCCCTCGCTGTGTGAGTGCGTGTTCCTCCCTCGCTGTGTGTGTGTGTGTCCCTCCCTCGCTGTGTGTGTTCGTGTCCCTCCCTCGCTGTGTGTGGGTGTCCCTCCCTCGCTGTGTGTGTGCGTGTCCCTCCCTCGCTGTGTGTGTGTGTGTCCCTCCCTCGCTGTGTGTGTGCGTGTCCCTCCCTCGCTGTGTGAGTGCGTGTTCCTCCCTCGCTGTGTGTGTGTGTGTCCCTCCCTCGCTGTGTGTGTGCGTGTCCCTCCCTCGCTGTGTGTGTGCGTGTCCCTCCCTCGCTGTGTGTGTGCGTGTTCCTCCCTCGCAGTGTGTGTGTGTGTCCCTCCCTCGCTGTGTGTGCGTGTGTCCCTCCCTCGCAGTGTGTGCGCGTGTCCCTCCCTCACTGTGTGTGTGTGTGTCCCTCCCTCGCAGTGTGTGCGTGTGTCCCTCCCTTGCAGTGTGTGTGCGTGTCCCTCCCTCGCTGTGTGTGTGTGTGTGTCCCTCCCTCCCTGTGTGTGTGCGTGTCCCTCCCTCGCTGTGTGTGTGTGTCCCTCCCTCGCTGTGTGTGTGTGTCCCTCCCTCGCAGTGTGTGTGTGTGTCCCTCCCTCCCTGTGTGTGCGTGTGTCCCTCCCTCGCAGTGTGTGTGCGTGTCACTCCCTCGCTGTGTGTGTGTGTGTCCCTCCCTCGCTGTGTGTGTGTGTGTCCCTCCCTCCCTGTGTGTGTGCGTGTCCCTCCCTCGCTGCGTGTGTGTGCGTGTCCCTCCCTCGCTGTGTGTGTGTGCGTGTCTCTCCCTCTGTGTGTGTGTGTGTGTGTGTGTCCCTCCCTCCCTGTGTGTGTGTGTCCCTCCCTCCCTGTGTGTGTGTGTCCCTCCCTCGCTGTGTGTGTGTGTGTGTCCCTCCCTCGCTGTGTGTGTCCCTCCCTCGCTGTGTGTGTGTGTGTGTCCCTCCCTCGCTGTGTGTGTCCCTCCCTCCCTGTGTGTGTGTGTGTCCCTCCCTCGCTGTGTGTGTCCCTCCCTCTCAGTGTGTGTGCGTGTCCCTCCCTCGCTGTGTGTGTGTCCCTCCCTCGCTGTGTGTGTGTGTGTGTCCCTCCCTCCCTGTGTGTGTTCGTGTCCCTCCCTCGCTGTGTGTGTGTGCGTGTCCCTCCCTCGCTGTGTGTGTGTGCGTGTCTCTCCCTCGCTGTGTGTGTGTGTGTGTCCCTCCCTCCCTGTGTGTGTGTGTCCCTCCCTCCCTGTGTGTGTGTGTCCCTCCCTCGCTGTGTGTGTGTGTGTGTCCCTCCCTGTGTGTGTGTGTCCCTCCCTCGCTGTGTGTGTGCGTGTCCCTCCCTGTGTGTGTGTGCGTGTCCCTCCCTCGCTGTGTGTGTGCGTGTCCCTCCCACGCTGTGTGTGTGCGTGTCCCTCCCTCGCAGTGTGTGCGTGTCCCTCCCTCGCAGTGTGTGCGCGTGTCCCTCCCTCGCAGTGTGTGCGCGTGTCCCTCCCTCGCTGTGTGTGTGTGTCCCTCCCTCGCAGTGTGTGCGTGTGTCCGTCCCTTGCAGTGTGTGTGCGTGTCCCTCCCTCGCTGTGTGTGTGTGTGTGTGTGTGTCCCTCCCTCTCTGTGTGTGTTTGTGTGTCCCTCCCTCGCTGTGTGTGTGTGTGTCCCTCCCTCGCTGTGTGTGTGTGTGTCCCGCCCTCGCTGTGTGTGTGTGTGTCCCTCCCTCGCTGTGTGTGTGCGTCCCTCCCTCGCTGTGTGTGTGTGTCGCTCCCTCGCTGTGTGTGTGTGTGTCCCTCCCTCCCTGTGTGTGTGTGTCTCTCCCTCTCTCTGTGTGTGCGTGTCTCTCCCTCGCTGTGTGTGTGCGTGTCTCTCCCTCGCTGTGTGTGTGCGTGTGCGTGTCCCTCTATCGCTGTGTGTGTGTGTCCCTCCCTCGCTGTGTGTGTGTGTCCCTCCCTCCCTGTGTGTGTGTGTCCCTCCCTCCCTGTGTGTGTGTGTGTCCCTCCCTCCCTGTGTGTGTGCGTGTCTCTCCCTCGCTGTGTGTGTGTGCGTGTCTCTCCCTCGCTGTGTGTGTGCGTGTGTGTGTCCCTCCCTCGCTGTGTGTGTGTGTGTGTTTGTGTCCCTCCTTCGCTATGTGTGTGCGTGTCCCTCCCTCGCTGTGTGTGTACGTGTCTCTCCCTCGCTGTGTGTGTGTGTGTCCCTCCCTCGCTGTGTGTACGTGTCTCTCCCTCGCTGTGTGTGTGTGTGTCCCTCCCTCGCTGTGTGTGCGTGTCTCTCCCTCACTGTGTGTGTGCGTGTCCCTACCTCGCTGTGTGTGTGCGTGTCCCTCCCTCGCTGTGTGTGCGTGTTCCTCCCTCGCTGTGTGTGTGCGTGTCCCTCCCTCGCTGTGTGTGCGTGTCCCTCCCTCGCTGTGTGTGTGTGTGCGTGTCTCTCCCTCGCTGTGTGTGTGTGTCCCTCCCTCGCTGTGTGTGTGTGTCCCTCCCTCGCAGTGTGTGCGTGTGTCCCTCCCTCGCAGTGTGTGTGTGTCCCTCCCTCGCAGTGTGTGCGTGTGTCAATCCCTCGCAGTGTGTGCGTGTGTCCCTCCCTCGCAGTGTGTGCGTGTGTCCCTCCCTCGCAATGTGTGTGCGTGTCCCTCCCTCGCTGTGTGTGTGTGCGTGTCCCTCCCTCGCTGTGTGTGTGTGTGTGTGTCCCTCCCTCCCTGTGTGTGTGCGTGTCCCTCCCTCGCTGTGTGTGTGTGTGTCCCTCCCTCGCTGTGTGTGTGTGTGTCCCTCCCTCGCTGTGTGTGTGTGTGTCCCTCCCTCGCTGTGTGTGCGTGTCCCTCCCTCGCTGTGTGTGTGTCCCTCCCTCGCTGTGTGTGTGTGTCCCTCCCTCGCTGTGTGTGTGTGTCCCTCCCTCGCTGTGAGTGTGTGTCCCTCCCTCGCAGTATGTGCGTGTGTCCCTCCCTCGCTGTGTGTGTGTGTGTGTCCCTCCCTCGCTGTGTGTGCGTGTCTCTCCCTCGCTGTGTGTGTGCGTGTCTCTCCCTCACTGTGTGTGTGCGTGTCTCTCCCTCGCTGTGTGTGTGCGTGTCCCTCCCTCGCTGTATGTGTGCGTGTCCCTCCCTCGCTGTGTGTGTGCGTGTCCCTCCCTCGCTGTGTGTGTGCGTGTCCCTCCCTCGCTGTGTGTGTGCGTGTCCCTCCCTCGCTGTGTGTGTGCGTGTCCCTCCCTCGCTGTGTGTGTGTGTGCGTGTCCCTCCCGCGCTGTGTGTACATGTCGCTCCCTCGCTGTTTGTGCGTGTCCCTCCCTTGCTGTGTGTGTGTGTGCGTGTCCCTCCCTCGCTGTGTGTGCGTGTGTCCCTCCCTCGCTGTGTGTGTGTGTGTGTCCCTCCCTCGCAGTGTGTGCGTGTGTTCCTCCCTCCCTGTGTGTGTGCGTGTCCCTCCCTCGCTGTGTGTGTGTGTGCGTATCCCTCCCGCGCTGTGTGTGCATGTCCCTCCCTCGCTGTGTGTGCGTGTCCCTCCCATGCTGTGTGTGTGTGTGCGTGTCTCTCCCTCGCTGTGTGTGCGTGTGTCCCTCCCTCGCTGTGTGTGTGTGCGTGTCCCTCCCTCGCAGTGTGTGTGTGTGTGTCCCTCCCTCCCTGTGTGTGTGCGTGTCCCTCCCTCGCTGTGTGTGTGTGTGTGTCCCTCTCTCCCTGTGTGTGTGTCACTCCCTCCCTGTGTGTGTGTGTGTCCCTCCCTCGCTGTGTGTGTGTGTCCCTCCCTCGCTGTGTGTGTGTGTCCCTCCCTCGCTGTGTGTGTGCGTGTCTCTCCCTCGCTGTGAGTGTGTGTCCCTCCCTCGCTGTGTGTGTGCGTGTCCCTCCCTCGCTGTGTGTGAGCGTGTCTCTCCCTCGCTGTGTGTGTGCGTGTCCCTCCCTCGCTGTGTGTGTGCGTGTCCCTCCCTCGCTGTGTGTGTGCGTGTTCCTCTCTCGCTGTGTGTGTGCGTGTCCCTCCCTCGCTGTGTGTGTGTGTGTCCCTCGCTCGCTGTGTGTGTGCGTGTCCCTCCCTCGCTGTGTGTGTGCGTGTTCCTCCCTCGCTGTGTGTGTGTGTGTCCCTCCCTCGCTGTGTGTGTTCGTGTCCCTCCCTCGCTGTGTGTGGGTGTCCCTCCCTCGCTGTGTGTGCGCGTGTCCCTCCCTCGCTGTGTGTGTGTCGCTGCCTCGCTGTGAGTGTGTGTGTCCCTCCCTCGCTGTGAGTGTGTGTCCCTCCCTCGCAGTGTGTGTGTGTGTCCCTCACTCGCAGTGTGTGCGTGTGTCCCTCCCTCGCAGTGTGTGCGCGTGTCCCTCCCTCACTGTGTGTGTGTGTGTCCCTCCCTCGCAGTGTGTGCGTGTGTCCCTCCCTTGCAGTGTGTGTGCGTGTCCCTCCCTCGCTGTGTGTGTGTGTGTGTCCCTCCCTCCCTGTGTGTGTGCGTGTCCCTCCCTCGCTGTGTGTGTGTCTCCATCCCTCGCTGTGTGTGTGTGTCCCTCCCTCGCAGTGTGTGTGTGTGTCCCTCCCTCGCAGTGTGTGCGTGTGTCCCTCCCTCGCAGTGTGTGTGTGTGTCCCTCCCTCGCTGTGTGTGTGTGTCCCTCCCTCGCTGTGTGTGTGTCCCTCCCTCACTCTGTGTGTGTGTGTCCCTCCCTCGCTCTGTGCGTGTGTCCCTCCCTCGCAGTGTGTGCGTGTGTCCCTCCCTCGCAGTGTGTGCGTGTGTCCCTCCCTCGCAGTGTGTGTGTGTCCCTCCCTCGCTGTGTGTGTGTGTGTGTCCCTCCCTCGCTGTGTGTGTGCGTGTTCCTCCCTCGCTGTGTGTGTGCGTGTCCCTCCCTCGCTGTGTGTGTGTGTGTCCCTCGCTCGCTGTGTGTGTGCGTGTCCCTCCCTCGCTGTGTGTGTGCGTGTTCCTCCCTCGCTGTGTGTGTGTGTGTCCCTCCCTCGCTGTGTGTGTTCGTGTCCCTCCCTCGCTGTGTGTGGGTGTCCCTCCCTCGCTGTGTGTGCGCGTGTCCCTCCCTCGCTGTGTGTGTGTCGCTGCCTCGCTGTGAGTGTGTGTGTCCCTCCCTCGCTGTGAGTGTGTGTCCCTCCCTCGCAGTGTGTGTGTGTGTCCCTCACTCGCAGTGTGTGCGTGTGTCCCTCCCTCGCAGTGTGTGCGCGTGTCCCTCCCTCACTGTGTGTGTGTGTGTCCCTCCCTCGCAGTGTGTGCGTGTGTCCCTCCCTTGCAGTGTGTGTGCGTGTCCCTCCCTCGCTGTGTGTGTGTGTGTGTCCCTCCCTCCCTGTGTGTGTGCGTGTCCCTCCCTCGCTGTGTGTGTGTGTCCCTCCCTCGCTGTGTGTGTGTGTCCCTCCCTCGCAGTGTGTGTGTGTGTCCCTCCCTCGCAGTGTGTGCGTGTGTCCCTCCCTCGCAGTGTGTGTGTGTGTCCCTCCCTCGCTGTGTGTGTGTGTCCCTCCCTCGCTGTGTGTGTGTCCCTCCCTCACTCTGTGTGTGTGTGTCCCTCCCTCGCTCTGTGCGTGTGTCCCTCCCTCGCAGTGTGTGCGTGTGTCCCTCCCTCGCAGTGTGTGCGTGTGTCCCTCCCTCGCAGTGTGTGTGTGTCCCTCCCTCGCTGTGTGTGTGCGTGTCCCTCCCTCTCAGTGTGTGTGCATGTCCCTCCCTCGCAGTGTGTGTGCGTGTCCCTCCCTCGCAGTGTGTGTGCGTGTCCCTCCCTCGCTGTGTGTGTGTGTGTGTCCCTCCCTCCCTGTGTGTGCGTGTGTCCCTCCCTCGCAGTGTGTGTGCGTGTCCCTCCCTCGCTGTGTGTGTGTGTGTCCCTCCCTCGCTGTGTGTGTGTGTGTCCCTCCCTCCCTGTGTGTGTGCGTGTCCCTCCCTCGCTGCGTGTGTGTGCGTGTCCCTCACTCGCTGTGTGTGTGTGCGTGTCTCTCCCTCGCTGTGTGTGTGTGTGTGTGTGTCCCTCCCTCCCTGTGTGTGTGTGTCCCTCCCTCCCTGTGTGTGTGTGTCCCTCCCTCGCTGTGTGTGTGTGTGTGTGTCCCTCCCTCGCTGTGTGTGTGTGTGTCCCTCCATTGCTGTGTGTGTGTGTCCCTCCCTCGCTGTGTGTGTCCCTCCCTCCCTGTGTGTGTGTGTGTCCCTCCCTCGCTGTGTGTGTCCCTCCCTCGCAGTGTGTGTGTGTGTGTCCCTCCCTCGCTGTGTGTGTCCCTCCCTCTCAGTGTGTGTGCGTGTCCCTCCCTCGCTGTGTGTGTGTCCCTCCCTCGCTGTGTGTGTGTGTGTCCCTCCCTCCCTGTGTGTGTGCGTGTCCCTCCCTCGCTGTGTGTGTGTGCGTGTCCCTCCCTCGCTGTGTGTGTGTGCGTGTCTCTCCCTCGCTGTGTGTGTGTGTGTGTCCCTCCCTCCCTGTGTGTGTGTGTCCCTCCCTCCCTGTGTGTGTGTGTCCCTCCCTCCCTGTGTGTGTGTGTCCCTCCCTCGCTGTGTGTGTGTGTGTGTCCCTCCCAGTGTATGTGTGTGTCCCTCCCTCGCTGTGTGTGTGCGTGTCCCTCCCTGTGTGTGTGTGCGTGTCCCTCCCTCGCTGTGTGTGTGCGTGTCCCTCCCACGCTGTGTGTGTGCGTGTCCCTCCCTCGCAGTGTGTGCGTGTCCATCCCTCGCAGTGTGTGCGCGTGTCCCTCCCTCGCAGTGTGTGCGCGTGTCACTCCCTCGCTGTGTGTGTGTGTCCCTCCCTCGCAGTGTGTGCGTGTGTCCCTCCCTTGCAGTGTGTGTGCGTGTCCCTCCCTCGCTGTGTGTGTGTGTGTGTCCCTCGCTCCCTGTGTGTGTGCGTGTCCCTCCCTCGCTGTGTGTGTGTGTCCCTCCCTCGCTGTGTGTGTGTGTCCCTCCCTCGCAGTGTGTGTGTGCGTGTCCCTCCCTCGCAGTGTGTGCGTGTGTCCCTCCCTCGCAGTGTGTGTGTGTGTGTCCCTCCCTCGCTGTGTGTGTGTGTCCCTCCCTCACTGTGTTTGT
This sequence comes from Chiloscyllium plagiosum, assembly GCF_037043375.1. Classification (NCBI taxonomy): domain Eukaryota; kingdom Metazoa; phylum Chordata; class Chondrichthyes; order Orectolobiformes; family Hemiscylliidae; genus Chiloscyllium; species Chiloscyllium plagiosum. Next base: position 121,075,182 of record NW_028270151.1, read on the forward strand.
GTGTGTCCCTCCCTCGCTGTGTGTGTGTCCCTCCCTCGCTCTGTGCGTGTGTCCCTCCCTCGCAGTGTGTGCGTGTGTCCCTCCCTCGCAGTGTGTGTGCGTGTCCCTCCCTCGCAGTGTGTGTGCGTGTCCCTCCCTCGCAGTGTGAGTGCGTGTCCCTCCCTCGCAGTGTGTGTGCGTGTCCCTCCCTCGGTGTGTGTGTGTGCGTGTCCCTCCCTCCCTGTGTGTGCGTGTGTCCGTCCCTCGCAGTGTGTGCGTGTGTCCCTCCCTCGCAGTGTGTGTGCGTGTCCCTCCCTCGCTGTGTGTGTGTGTGTGTGTGTGTGTGTCCCTCCCTCCCTGTGTGTGTGTGTCCCTCCCTCGCTGTGTGTGTGTGTGTGTCACTCCCTCGCTGTGTGTGTCCCTCCCTCCCTGTGTGTGTGTGTCCCTCCCTCCCTGTGTGTGTGTGTGTGTCCCTCCCTCCCTGTGTGTGTGTGTGTCCCTCCCTCCCTGTGTGTGTGTGTCCCTCCCTCGCTGTGTGTGTCCCTCCCTCCCTGTGTGTGTGTGTGTCCCTCCCTCCCTGTGTGTGTGTGTCCCTCCCTCGCTGTGTGTGTCCCTCCCTCCCTGTGTGTGTGTGTGTCCCTCCCTCCCTGTGTGTGTGTGTCCCTCCCTCGCTGTGTGTGTCCCTCCCTCCCTGTGTGTGTGTGTGTCCCTCCCTCGCTGTGTGTGCGTGTCCCTACGTCGCTGTGTGTGTGTGTGTGTGTGTGTCCCTCCTTCGCTGTGTGTGTGTCCCTCCCTCGCTGTGTGTGTGCGTGTGTGTGTGTGTGTGTATGTGTCCCTCCCTGGCTGTGTGTGTGTGTGTGTCCCTCCCTCGCTGTGTGGGTGCGTGTCCCTCCCTCGCTGTGTGTGTGCGTGTCCCTCCCTCGCTGTGAGTGTGCGTGTCTCTCCCTCGCTGTGTGTGTGCGTGTCCCTCCCTCGCTGTGTGTGTGTGTGTCCCTCCCTCGCTGTGTGTGTGCGTGTCCCTCCCTCGCTGTGAGTGAGCGTGTCTCTCCCTCGCTGTGTGTGTGCGTGTCCCTCCCTCGCTGTGTGTGTGCGTGTCCCACCCTCGCTGTGTGTGTGCGTGTCCCTCCCTCGCTGTGTGTGTGTGTGTCCCTCCCTCGCTGTGTGTGTGCGTGTCCCTCCCTCGCTGTGTGTGTGTGTCCCTCCCTCGCTGTGTGTGTGTGTCCGTCCCTCGCAGTGTGTGTGTGTGTCCCTCCCTCGCAGTGTGTGCGTGTGTCCCTCCCTCGCAGTGTGTGTGTGTGTCCCTCCCTCGCTGTGTGTGCGTGTCCCTCCCTCGCTGTGTGTGTGTCCCTCCCTCACTGTGTGTGTGTGTGTCCCTCCCTCGCTGTGTGTGTGTCCCTCCCTCGCTCTGTGCGTGTGTCCCTCCCTCGCAGTGTGTGCGTGTGTCCCTCCCTCGCAGTGTGTGCGTGTGTCCCTCCCTCGCAGTGTGTGTGTGTCCCTCCCTCGCTGTGTGTGTGCGTGTCATTCCCTCTCAGTGAGTGTGCGTGTCCCTCCCCCGCAGTGTGTGTGCGTGTCCCTCCCTCGCAGTTTGTGTGCGTGTCCCTCCCTCGCTGTGTGTGTGTGTGTGTCCCTCCCTCCCTGTGTGTGCGTGTGTCCCTCCCTCGCAGTGTGTGTGCGTGTCCCTCCCTCGCTGTGTGTGTGTCCCTCCCTCGCTGTGTGTGTGTGTGTCCCTCCCTCCCTGTGTATGTGCGTGTCCCTCCCTCGCTGTGTGTGTGTGCGTGTCCCTCCCTCGCTGTGTGTGTGTGCGTGTCTCTCCCTCGCTGTGTGTGTGTGTGTGTGTCCCTCCCTCCCTGTGTGTGTGTGTCCCTCCCTCCCTCTGTGTGTGTGTCCCTCCCTCGCTGTGTGTGTGTGTGTCCCTCCCTCGCTGTGTGTGTGTGTCCCTCCCTCGCTGTGTGTGTGTGTCCCTCCCTCGCTGTGTGTGTCCCTCCCTCCCTGTGTGTGTGTGTGTCCCTCGATCGCTGTGTGTGTCCCTCCCTCGCAGTGTGTGTGTGTGTCCATCCCTCGCTGTGTGTGTCCCTCCCTCGCAGTGTGTGTGCGTGTCCCTCCCTCGCTGTGTGTGTGTCCCTCCCTCGCTGTGTGTGTGTGTGTCCCTCCCTCCCTGTGTGTGTGCGTGTCCCTCCCTCGCTGTGTGTGTGTGCGTGTCCCTCCCTCGCTGTGTGTGTGTGTGCGTGTCTCTCCCTCGCTGTGTATGTGTGTGTGTCCCTCCCTCCCTGTGTGTGTGTGTCCCTCCCTCCCTGTGTGTGTGTGTCCCTCCCTCCCTGTGTATGTGTGTCCCTCCCTCGCTGTGTGTGTGTGTGTGTCCCTCCCTGTGTGTGTGTGTGTCCCTCCCTCGCTGTGTGTGTGCGTGTCCCTCCCTGTGTGTGTGTGCGTGTCCCTCCCTCGCTGTGTGTGTGCGTGTCCCTCCCACGCTGTGTGTGTGCGTGTCCCTCACTCGCAGTGTGTGCGTGTCCCTCCCTCGCAGTGTGTGCGCGTGTCCCTCCCTCGCAGTGTGTGCGTGTGTCCCTCCCTCGCTGTGTGTGTGTGTCCCTCCCTCGCAGTGTGTGCGTGTGTCCCTCCCTTGCAGTGTGTGTGCGTGTCCCACCCTCGCTGTGTGTGTGTGTTCCTCCCTCGCTGTGTGTGTGTGTCCCTCCCTCGCAGTGTGTGTGTGTGTCCCTCCCTCGCAGTGTGTGCGTGTGTCCCTCCCTCGCAGTGTGTGTGTGTGTGTCCCTCCCTCGCTGTGTGTGTGTGTCCCTCCCTCACTGTGTGTGTGTGTGTCCCTACCTCGCTGTGTGTGTGTCCCTCCCTCGCTCTGTGCGTGTGTCCCTCCCTCGCAGTGTGTGCGTGTGTCCCTCCCTCGCAATGTGTGTGCGTGTCCCGCCCTCGCAGTGTGTGTGCGTGTCCCTCCCTCGCAGTGTGTGTGCGTGTCCCTCCCACGCTGTGTGTGTGTGTGTGTGTCCCTCCCTCCCTGTGTGTGCGTGTGTCCCTCCCTCGCAGTGTGTGCGTGTGTCCCTCCCTCGCAGTGTGTGTGCGTGTCCCTCCCTCGCTGTGTGTGTGTCCCTCCCTCGCTCTTTGTGTGTGTGTCCCTCCCTCCCTGTGTGTGTGCGTGTCCCTCCCTCGCTGTGTGTGTGTGCGTGTCCCTCCCTCGCTGTGTGTGTGTGCGTGTCTCTCCCTCGCTGTGTGTGTGTGTGTGTGTGTGTCCCTCCCTCCCTGTGTGTGTGTGTGTCCCTCCCTCGCTGTGTGTGTGTGTGTGTGTCACTCCCTCGCTGTGTGTGTCCCTCCCTCCCTGTGTGTGTGTGTCCCTCCCTCCCTGTGTGTGTGTGTGTGTCCCTCCCTCCCTGTGTGTGTGTGTGTCCTTCCCTCCCTGTGTGTGTGTGTCCCTCCCTCGCTGTGTGTGTCCCTCCCTCCCTGTGTGTGTGTGACCCTCCCTCCCTGTGTGTGTGTGTCCCTCCCTCGCTGTGTGTGTCCCTCCCTCCCTGTGTGTGTGTGTGTCCCTCCCTCCCTCTGTGTGTGTGTCCCTCCCTCCCTGTGTGTGTGTGTGTCCCTCCCTCCCTGTGTGCGTGTGTCCCTCCCTCGCTGTGTGTGTCCCTCCCTCCCTGTGTGTGTGTGTGTGTGTCCCTCCCTCGCTGTGTGTGCGTGTCCTTACCTCGCTGTGTGTGTGTGTGTGTGTGTGTCCCTCCTTCGCTGTGTGTGTGTGTCCCTACCTCGCTGTGTGTGTGCGTGTGTGTGTGTGTGTGTGTCCCTCCCTCGCTGTGTGTGTGTGTGTGTGTCCCTCCCTCGCTGTGTGGGTGCGTGTCCCTCGCTCGCTGTGTGTGTGCGTGTCCCTCCCTCGCTTTGTGTGTGTGTGTCCCTCCTTGGCAGTGTGTGTGTGTGTCCCTCCCTCGCTGTGTGTGTGTGTGTGTCCCTCCCTCGCTGTGTGTGTGCGTGTCCCTCCCTCGCTGTGTGTGCGTGTCCCTCCCTCGCTGTGTGTGTGTGTGTCCCTCCCTCGCTGTGTGTGTGTGTGTCCCTCCCTCGCTGTGTGTGTGTGTGTCCCTCCCTCGCTGTGTGTGTGTGTCCCTCCCTCGCTGTGTGTGTGTGTGTGTCCCTCCCTCGCTGTGTGTGTGTGTCCCTCCCTCGCTGTGTGGGTGTGTGTCCCTCCCTCGCTGTGTGTGTGTGTCCCTCTCTCGCTGTGTGTGTGTGTCCCTCCCTCCCTGTGTGTGTGTGTCCCTCCCTCGCTGTGTGTGTGTGTGTGTGTCCCTCCCTCACTCTGTGTGTGTGTGTATCCCTCCCTCGCTGTGTGTGTGTGTGTCTCCCTCCCTCTCTGTGTGTGTTTGTGTGTGTCCCTCCCTCGCTGTGTGTGTGTGTGTCCCTCCCTCGCTGTGTGTGTGTGTGTCCCTCCCTCGCTGTGTGTGTGTGTCCCTCCCTCGCTGTGTGTGTGTGTGTGTGTGTCCCTCCCTCTCTGTGTGTGTTTGTGTGTCCCTCCCTCGCTGTGTGTGTGTGTGTCCCTCCCGCGCTGTGTCTGTGTGTGTCCCGCCCTCGCTGTGTGTGTGTGTGTCCCTCCCTCGCTGTGTGTGTGCGTCCCTCCCTCGCTGTGTGTGTGTGTCGCTCCCTCGCTGTGTGTGTGTGTGTCCCTCCCTCACTGTGTGTGTGTGTGTGTGTGTGTGTCCCTCCCTCTCTGTGTGTGTTTGTGTGTCCCTCCCTCGCTGTGTGTGTGTGTGTCCCTCCCTCGCTGTGTCTGTGTGTGTCCCTCCCTCCCTGTGTGTGTGTGTCTCTCCCTCTCTTTGTGTGTGTGTGTCCCTCCCTCGCTGTGTGTGTGTGTGTGTGTCACTCCCTCGCTGTGTGTGTCCCTCCCTCCCTGTGTGTGTGTGTCCCTCCCTCCCTGTGTGTGTGTGTGTGTCCCTCCCTCCCTGTGTGTGTGTGTGTCCTTCCCTCCCTGTGTGTGTGTGTCCCTCCCTCGCTGTGTGTGTCCCTCCCTCCCTGTGTGTGTGTGTGTGTCCCTCCCTCCCTGTGTGTGTGTGTCCCTCCCTCGCTGTGTGTGTCCCTCCCTCCCTGTGTGTGTGTGTGTCCCTCCCTCCCTGTGTGTGTGTGTCCCTCCCTCCCTGTGTGTGTGTGTGTCCCTCCCTCCCTGTGTGTGTGTGTCCCTCCCTCGCTGTGTGTGTCCCTCCCTCCCTGTGTGTGTGTGTGTGTGTCCCTCCCTCGCTGTGTGTGCGTGTCCTTACCTCGCTGTGTGTGTGTGTCCCTCCTTCGCTGTGTGTGTGTGTCCCTACCTCGCTGTGTGTGTGCGTGTGTGTGTGTGTGTGTGTGTCCCTCCCTCGCTGTGTGTGTGTGTGTGTGTCCCTCCCTCGCTGTGTGGGTGCGTGTCCCTCGCTCGCTGTGTGTGTGCGTGTCCCTCCCTCGCTTTGTGTGTGTGTGTCCCTCCTTGGCAGTGTGTGTGTGTGTCCCTCCCTCGCTGTGTGTGTGTGTGTGTCCCTCCCTCGCTGTGTGTGTGCGTGTCCCTCCCTCGCTGTGTGTGCGTGTCCCTCCCTCGCTGTGTGTGTGTGTGTCCCTCCCTCGCTGTGTGTGTGTGTGTCCCTCCCTCGCTGTGTGTGTGTGTCCCTCCCTCGCTGTGTGTGTGTGTGTGTCCCTCCCTCGCTGTGTGTGTGTGTCCCTCCCTCGCTGTGTGTTTGTGTGTGTCCCTCCCTCGCTGTGTGGGTGTGTGTCCCTCCCTCGCTGTGTGTGTGTGTCCCTCTCTCGCTGTGTGTGTGTGTCCCTCCCTCCCTGTGTGTGTGTGTGTCCCTCCCTCGCTGTGTGTGTGTGTGTGTGTCCCTCCCTCACTCTGTGTGTGTGTGTATCCCTCCCTCGCTGTGTGTGTGTGTGTCTCCCTCCCTCTCTGTGTGTGTTTGTGTGTGTCCCTCCCTCGCTGTGTGTGTGTGTGTCCCTCCCTCGCTGTGTGTGTGTGTGTCCCTCCCTCGCTGTGTGTGTGTGTCCCTCCCTCGCTGTGTGTGTGTGTGTGTGTGTCCCTCCCTCTCTGTGTGTGTTTGTGTGTCCCTCCCTCGCTGTGTGTGTGTGTGTCCCTCCCTCGCTGTGTCTGTGTGTGTCCCGCCCTCGCTGTGTGTGTGTGTGTCCCTCCCTCGCTGTGTGTGTGCGTCCCTCCCTCGCTGTGTGTGTGTGTCGCGCCCTCGCTGTGTGTGTGTGTGTCCCTCCCTCGCTGTGTGTGTGTGTGTGTGTGTGTGTGTCCCTCCCTCTCTGTGTGTGTTTGTGTGTCCCTCCCTCGCTGTGTGTGTGTGTGTCCCTCCCTCGCTGTGTCTGTGTGTGTCCCTCCCTCCCTGTGTGTGTGTGTCTCTCCCTCTCTTTGTGTGTGCGTGTCTCTCCCTCGCTGTGTGTGTGCGTGTCTCTCCCTCGCTGTGTGTGTGCGTGTGCGTGTCCCTCCCTCGCTGTGTGTGTGTGTCCCTCCCTCGCTGTGTGTGTGTGTCCCTCCCTCCCTGTGTGTGTGTGTCCCTCCCTCCCTGTGTGTGTGTGTCCCTCCCTCCCTGTGTGTGTGCGTGTCTCTCCCTCGCTGTGTGTGTGCGTGTCTCTCCCTCGCTGTGTGTGTGCGTGTGTGTGTCCCTCCCTCGCTGTGTGTGTGTGTGTGTTTGTGTCCCTCCTTCGCTGTGTGTGTGCGTGTCCCTCCCTCGCTGTGTGTGTACGTGTCTCTCCCTCGCTGTGTGTGTGTGTGAGACCCTCCCTCGCTGTGTGTACGTGTCTCTCCCTCGCTGTGTGTGTGTGTGTCCCTCCCTCGCTGTATGTGCGTGTCTCTCCCTCGCTGTGTGTGTGCGTGTCCCTACCTCACTGTGTGTGTGCGTGTCCCTCCCTCGCTGTGTGTGCGTGTTCCTCCCTCGCTGTGTGTGTGCGTGCCCCTCCCTCGCTGTGTGTGCGTGTCCCTCCCTCGCTGTGTGTGTGTGTGCGTGTCTCTCCCTCGCTGTGTGTGTGTGTCCCTCCCTCGCTGTGTGTGTGTGTGTCCCTCCCTCGCTGTGTGTGTGTGTCCCTCCCTCGCTGTGTGTGTGTGTGTGTGTGTGTGTCCCTCCCTCTCTGTGTGTGTTAGTGTGTCCCTCCCTCGCTGTGTGTGTGTGTCCCTCCCTCGCTGTGTCTGTGTGTGTCCCGCCCTCGCTGTGTGTGTGTGTGTCCCTCCCTCGCTGTGTGTGTGCGTCCCTCCCTCGCTGTGTGTGTGTGTCGCTCCCTCGCTGTGTGTGTGTGTGTCCCTCCCTCGCTGTGTGTGTGTGTGTGTGTGTGTGTCCCTCCCTCTCTGTGTGTGTTTGTGTGTCCCTCCCTCGCTGTGTGTGTGTGTGTCCCTCCCTCGCTGTGTCTGTGTGTGTCCCTCCCTCCCTGTGTGTGTGTGTCTCTCCCTCTCTGTGTGTGTGCGCGTCTCTCCCTCGCTGTGTGTGTGCGTGTCTCTCCCTCGCTGTGTGTGTGCGTGTGCGTGTCCCTCCCTCGCTGTGTGTGTGTGTCCCTCCCTCGCTGTGTGTGTGTGTCCCTCCCTCCCTGTGTGTGTGTGTCCCTCCCTCCCTGTGTGTGTGTGTCCCTCCCTCCCTGTGTGTGTGCGTGTCTCTCCCTCGCTGTGTGTGTGCGTGTCTCTCCCTCGCTGTATGTGTGCGTGTGTGTGTCCCTCCCTCGCTGTGTGTGTGTGTGTGTTTGTGTCCCTCCTTCGCTGTGTGTGTGCGTGTCCCTCCCTCGCTGTGTGTGTACGTGTCTCTCCCTCGCTGTGTGTGTGTGTGACCCTCCCTCGCTGTGTGTACGTGTCTCTCCCTCGCTGTGTGTGTGTGTGTCCCTCCCTCGCTGTGTGTGCGTGTCTCTCCCTCGCTGTGTGTGTGCGTGTCCCTACCTCACTGTGTGTGTGCGTGTCCCTCCCTCGCTGTGTGTGCGTGTTCCTCCCTCGCTGTGTGTGTGCGTGTCCCTCCCTCGCTGTGTGTGCGTGTCCCTCCCTCGCTGTGTGTGTGTGTGCGTGTCTCTCCCTCGCTGTGTGTGTGTGTCCCTCCCTCGCTGTGTGTGTGTGTCCCTCCCTCGCAGTGTGTGCGTGTGTCCCTCCCTCGCAGTGTGTGTGTGTCCCTCCCTCGCAGTGTGTGCGTGTGTCCCTCCCTCGCAGTGTGTGCGTGTGTCCCTCCCTCGCAGTGTGTGCGTGTGTCCCTCCCTCGCAGTGTGTGTGCGTGTCCCTCCTTCGCAGTGTGTGTGCGTGTCCCTCCCTCGCTGTGTGTGTGTGCGTGTCCCTCCCTCGCTGCGTGTGTGTGTGTGTGTCCCTCCCTCCCTGTGTGTGTGCGTGTCCCTCCCTCGCTGTGTGTGTGTGTGTCCCTCCCTCGCTGTGTGTGTGTGTGTCCCTCCCTCGCTGTGTGTGGGTGTGTCCCTCCCTCGCTGTGTGTGTGTGTCCCTCCCTCGCTGTGAGTGTGTGTCCCTCCCTCGCAGTGTGTGCGTGTGTCCCTCCCTCGCTGTGTGTGTGTGTGTGTCCCTCCCTCGCTGTGTGTGCGTGTCTCTCCCTCGCTGTGTGTGTGCGTGTCTCTCCCTCGCTGTGTGTGTGTGTGTCCCTCCCTCGCTGTGTGTGTGCGTGTCCCTCCCTCGCTGTATGTGTGTGTGTCCCTCCCTCGCTGTGTGTGTGTGTCCCTCCCTCGCTGTGTGTGTGTGTGTCCCTCCCTCGCTGTGTGTGTGTGTCCCTCCCTCGCTGTGTGTGTGTGTGTGTCCCTCCCTCGCTGTGTGTGTGTGTCCCTCCCTCGCTGTGTGTGTGTGTGTGTGTCCCTCCCTCGCTGTGTGTGTGTGTCCCTCCCTCGCTGTGTGTGTGTGTGTCCCTCCCTCGCTGTGTGTGTGTGTGTGTGTGTGTGTCCCTCCCTCTCTGTGTGTGTTAGTGTGTCCCTCCCTCGCTGTGTGTGTGTGTGTCCCTCCCTCGCTGTGTCTGTGTGTGTCCCGCCCTCGCTGTGTGTGTGTGTGTCCCTCCCTCGCTGTGTGTGTGCGTCCCTCCCTCGCTGTGTGTGTGTGTCTCTCCCTCGCTGTGTGTGTGTGTGTCCCTCCCTCGCTGTGTGTGTGTGTGTGTGTGTGTGTCCCTCCCTCTCTGTGTGTGTTTGTGTGTCCCTCCCTCGCTGTGTGTGTGTGTGTCCCTCCCTCGCTGTGTCTGTGTGTGTCCCTCCCTCCCTGTGTGTGTGTGTCTCTCCCTCTCTGTGTGTGTGCGTGTCTCTCCCTCGCTGTGTGTGTGCGTGTCTCTCCCTCGCTGTGTGTGTGCGTGTGCGTGTCCCTCCCTCGCTGTGTGTGTGTGTCCCTCCCTCGCTGTGTGTGTGTGTCCCTCCCTCCCTGTGTGTGTGTGTCCCTCCCTCCCTGTGTGTGTGTGTCCCTCCCTCCCTGTGTGTGTGCGTGTCTCTCCCTCGCTGTGTGTGTGCGTGTCTCTCCCTCGCTGTGTGTGTGCGTGTGTGTGTCCCTCCCTCGCTGTGTGTGTGTGTGTGTTTGTGTCCCTCCTTCGCTGTGTGTGTGCGTGTCCCTCCCTCGCTGTGTGTGTACGTGTCTCTCCCTCGCTGTGTGTGTGTGTGACCCTCCCTCGCTGTGTGTACGTGTCTCTCCCTCGCTGTGTGTGTGTGTGTCCCTCCCTCGCTGTGTGTGCGTGTCTCTCCCTCGCTGTGTGTGTGCGTGTCCCTACCTCACTGTGTGTGTGCGTGTCCCTCCCTCGCTGTGTGTGCGTGTTCCTCCCTCGCTGTGTGTGTGCGTGTCCCTCCCTCGCTGTGTGTGCGTGTCCCTCCCTCGCTGTGTGTGTGTGTGCGTGTCTCTCCCTCGCTGTGTGTGTGTGTCCCTCCCTCGCTGTGTGTGTGTGTCCCTCCCTCGCAGTGTGTGCGTGTGTCCCTCCCTCGCAGTGTGTGTGTGTCCCTCCCTCGCAGTGTGTGCGTGTGTCCCTCCCTCGCAGTGTGTGCGTGTGTCCCTCCCTCGCAGTGTGTGCGTGTGTCCCTCCCTCGCAGTGTGTGTGCGTGTCCCTCCTTCGCAGTGTGTGTGCGTGTCCCTCCCTCGCTGTGTGTGTGTGCGTGTCCCTCCCTCGCTGCGTGTGTGTGTGTGTGTCCCTCCCTCCCTGTGTGTGTGCGTGTCCCTCCCTCGCTGTGTGTGTGTGTGTCCCTCCCTCGCTGTGTGTGTGTGTGTCCCTCCCTCGCTGTGTGTGTGTGTGTCCCTCCCTCGCTGTGTGTGTGTGTCCCTCCCTCGCTGTGAGTGTGTGTCCCTCCCTCGCAGTGTGTGCGTGTGTCCCTCCCTCGCTGTGTGTGTGTGTGTGTCCCTCCCTCGCTGTGTGTGCGTGTATCTCCCTCGCTGTGTGTGTGCGTGTCTCTCCCTCGCTGTGTGTGTGCGTGTCTCTCCCTCGCTGTTTGTGTGCGTGTCCCTCCCTCGCTGTATGTGTGCGTGTCCCTCCCTCGCTGTGTGTGTGCGTGTCCCTCCCTCGCTGTGTGTGTGTGTGTCCCTCCCTCGCTGTGTGTGTGTGTCCCTCCCTCGCTGTGTGTGTGTGTGTGTCCCTCCCTCGCTGTGTGTGTGCGTGTCCCTCCCTCGCTGTGTGTGTGTGTGTCCCTCCCTCGCTGTGTGTGTGTGTCCCTCCCTCGCTGTGTGTGTGTGTGTCCCTCCCTCGCTGTGTGTGTGTGTCCCTCCCTCGCTGTGTGTGTGTGTGTGTCCCTCCCTCGCTGTGTGTGTGTGTCCCTCCCTCGCTGTGTGTGTGTGTGTGTGTGTCCCTCACTCGCTGTGTGTGTGTGTCCCTCCCTCGCTGTGTGTGTGTGTGTCCCTCCCTCGCTGTGTGTGTGTGTCCCTCTCTCGCTGTGTGTGTGTGTCCCTCTCTCGCTGTGTGTGTGTGTCCCTCCCTCCCTATGTGTGTGTGTCCCTCCCTCGCTGTGTGTGTGTGTGTGTGTCCCTCCCTCACTCTGTGTGTGTGTGTGTCCCTCCCTCGCTGTGTGTGTGTGTGTCTCCCTCCGTCTCTGTGTGTGTTTGTGTGTGTCCCTCCCTCGCTGTGTTTGTGTGTGTCCCTCCCTCGCTGTGTGTGTGTGTGTGACCCTCCCTCGCTGTGTGTGTGTGTGTGTGTGTGTCCCTCCCTCTCTGTGTGTGTTTGTGTGTCCCTCCCTCGCTGTGTGTGTGTGTGTCCCTCCCTCGCTGTGTCTGTGTGTGTCCCGCCCTCGCTGTGTGTGTGTGTGTCCCTCCCTCGCTGTGTGTGTGTGTCCCTCCCTCGCTGTGTGTGTGTGTGTGTGTGTCCCTCCCTCGCTGTGTGTGTGTGTCCCTCCCTCGCTGTGTGTGTGTGTGTCCCTCCCTCGCTGTGTGTGTGTGTCCCTCTCTCGCTGTGTGTGTGTGTCCCTCTCTCGCTGTGTGTGTGTGTCCCTCCCTCCCTATGTGTGTGTGTCCCTCCCTCACTCTGTGTGTGTGTGTGTCCCTCCCTCGCTGTGTGTGTGTGTGTCTCCCTCCGTCTCTGTGTGTGTTTGTGTGTGTCCCTCCCTCGCTGTGTGTGTGTGTGTCCCTCCCTCGCTGTGTGTGTGTGTGTGTCCCTCCCTCGCTGTGTGTGTGTGTGTGTGTGTCCCTCCCTCTCTGTGTGTGTTTGTGTGTCCCTCCCTCGCTGTGTGTGTGTGTGTCCCTCCCTCGCTGTGTCTGTGTGTGTCCCGCCCTCGCTGTGTGTGTGTGTGTCCCTCCCTCGCTGTGTGTGTGCGTCCCTCCCTCGCTGTGTGTGTGTGTCGCTCCCTCGCTGTGTGTGTGTGTGTCCCTCCCTCCCTGTGTGTGTGTGTCTCTCCCTCTCTGTGTGTGTGCGTGTCTCTCCCTCGCTGTGTGTGTGCGTGTCTCTCCCTCGCTGTGTGTGTGCGTGTCTCTCCCTCGCTGTGTGTGTGCGTGTGTGTGTCCCTCCCTCGCTGTGTGTGTGTGCGTGTTTGTGTCCCTCCTTCGCAGTGTGTGTGCGTGTCCCTCCCTCGCTGTGTGTGTGTGCGTGTCCCTCCCTCGCTGTGTGTGTGTGTGTGTGTGTGTCCCTCCCTCCCTGTGTGTGTGCGTGTCCCTCCCTCGCTGTGTGTGTGTGTGTCCCTCCCTCGCTGTGTGTGTGTGTGTCCCTCCCTCGCTGTGTGTGTGTGTGTCCCTCCCTCGCTGTGTGTGTGTGTCCCTCCCTCGCTGTGAGTGTGTGTCCCTCCCTCGCAGTGTGTGCGTGTGTCCCTCCCTCGCTGTGTGTGTGTGTGTGTCCCTCCCTCGCTGTGTGTGCGTGTCTCTCCCTCGCTGTGTGTGTGCGTGTCTCTCCCTCGCTGTGTGTGTGCGTGTCTCTCCCTCGCTGTGTGTGTGCGTGTCCCTCCCTCGCTGTATGTGTGCGTGTCCCTCCCTCGCTGTGTGTGTGCGTGTCCCTCCCTCGCTGTGTGTGTGCGTGTCCCTCCCTCGCTGTGTGTGTGTGTGTCCCTCCCTCGCTGTGTGTGTGTGTCCCTCCCTCGCTGTGTGTGTGTGTGTGTCCCTCCCTCGCTGTGTGTGTGCGTGTCCCTCCCTCGCTGTGTGTGTGTGTGTCCCTCCCTCGCTGTGTGTGTGTGTCCCTCCCTCGCTGTGTGTGTGTGTGTCCCTCCCTCGCTGTGTGTGTGTGTCCCTCCCTCGCTGTGTGTGTGTGTGTGTCCCTCCCTCGCTGTGTGTGTTTGTCCCTCCCTCGCTGTGTGTGTGTGTGTGTCCCTCCCTCGCTGTGTGTGTGTGTCCCTCCCTCGCTGTGTGTGTGTGTGTCCCTCCCTCGCTGTGTGTGTGTGTCCGTCCCTCGCTGTGTGTGTGTGTCCCTCTCTCGCTGTGTGTGTGTGTCCCTCCCTCCCTATGTGTGTGTGTCCCTCCCTCGCTGTGTGTGTGTGTGTGTGTCCCTCCCTCACTCTGTGTGTGTGTGTGTCCCTCCCTCGCTGTGTGTGTGTGTGTCTCCCTCCGTCTCTGTGTGTGTTTGTGTGTGTCCCTCCCTCGCTGTGTGTGTGTGTGTCCCTCCCTCGCTGTGTGTGTGTGTGTCCCTCCCTCGCTGTGTGTGTGTGTGTGTGTGTCCCTCCCTCTCTGTGTGTGTTTGTGTGTCCCTCCCTCGCTGTGTCTGTGTGTGTCCCGCCCTCGCTGTGTGTGTGTGTGTCCCTCCCTCGCTGTGTGTGTGCGTCCCTCCCTCGCTGTGTGTGTGTGTCGCTCCCTCGCTGTGTGTGTGTGTGTCCCTCCCTCCCTGTGTGTGTGTGTCTCTCCCTCTCTGTGTGTGTGCGTGTCTCTCCCTCGCTGTGTGTGTGCGTGTCTCTCCCTCGCTGTGTGTGTGCGTGTCTCTCCCTCGCTGTGTGTGTGCGTGTGTGTGTCCCTCCCTCGCTGTGTGTGTGTGTGTGTTTGTGTCCCTCCTTCGCTGTGTGTGTGCGTGTCCCTCCCTCGCTGTGTGTGTACGAGTCTCTCCCTCGCTGTGTGTGTGTGTGTCCCTCCCTCGCTGTGTGTACGTGTCTCTCCCTCGCTGTGTGTGTGTGTGTCCCTCCCTCGCTGTGTGTGCGTGTCTCTCCCTCGCTGTGTGTGTGCGTGTCCCTACCTCACTGTGTGTGTGCGTGTGCCTCCCTCGCTGTGTGTGCGTGTTCCTCCCTCGCTGTGTGTGTGCGTGTCCCTCCCTCGCTGTGTGTGCGTGTCCCTCCCTCGCTGTGTGTGTGTGTGTGCGTGACTCTCCCTCGCTGTGTGTGTGTGTCCCTCCCTCGCTGTGTGTGTGTGTCCCTCCCTCGCAGTGTGTGCGTGTGTCCCTCCCTCGCAGTGTGTGTGTGTCCCTCCCTCGCAGTGTGTGCGTGTGTCCCTCCCTCGCAGTGTGTGCGTGTGTCCCTCCCTCGCAGTGTGTGCGTGTGTCCCTCCCTCGCAGTGTGTGTGCGTGTCCCTCCTTCGCAGTGTGTCTGCGTGTCCCTCCCTCGCTGTGTGTGTGTGCGTGTCCCTCCCTCGCTGTGTGTGTGTGTGTGTGTCCCTCCCTCCATGTGTGTGTGCGTGTCCCTCCCTCGCAGTGTGTGTGGGTGTCCCTCCTTCGCAGTGTGTGTGCGTGTCCCTCCCTCGCTGTGTGTGTGTGCGTGTCCCTCCCTCGCTGCGTGTGTGTGTGTGTGTCCCTCCCTCCCTGTGTGTGTGCGTGTCCCTCCCTCGCTGTGTGTGTGTGTGTCCCTCCCTCGCTGTGTGTGTGTGTGTCCCTCCCTCGCTGTGTGTGTGTGTGTCCCTCCCTCGCTGTGTGTGTGTGTCCCTCCCTCGCTGTGAGTGTGTGTCCCTCCCTCGCAGTGTGTGCGTGTGTCCCTCCCTCGCTGTGTGTGTGTGTGTGTCCCTCCCTCGCTGTGTGTGCGTGTCTCTCCCTCGCTGTGTGTGTGCGTGTCTCTCCCTCGCTGTGTGTGTGCGTGTCTCTCCCTCGCTGTTTGTGTGCGTGTCCCTCCCTCGCTGTATGTGTGCGTGTCCCTCCCTCGCTGTGTGTGTGCGTGTCCCTCCCTCGCTGTGTGTGTGCGTGTCCCTCCCTCGCTGTGTGTGTGTGTGTCCCTCCCTCGCTGTGTGTGTGTGTCCCTCCCTCGCTGTGTGTGTGTGTGTGTCCCCCCCTCGCTGTGTGTGTGCGTGTCCCTCCCTCGCTGTGTGTGTGTGTGTCCCTCCCTCGCTGTGTGTGTGTGTCCCTCCCTCGCTGTGTGTGTGTGTGTCCCTCCCTCGCTGTGTGTGTGTGTCCCTCCCTCGCTGTGTGTGTGTGTGTGTCCCTCCCTCGCTGTGTGTGTGTGTCCCTCCCTCGCTGTGTGTGTGTGTGTGTGTGTCCCTCCCTCGCTGTGTGTGTGTGTCCCTCCCTCGCTGTGTGTGTGTGTGTCCCTCCCTCGCTGTGTGTGTGTGTCCCTCTCTCGCTGTGTGTGTGTGTCCCTCTCTCGCTGTGTGTGTGTGTCCCTCCCTCCCTATGTGTGTGTGTCCCTCCCTCGCTGTGTGTGTGTGTGTGTGTCCCTCCCTCACTCTGTGTGTGTGTGTGTCCCTCCCTCGCTGTGTGTGTGTGTGTCTCCCTCCGTCTCTGTGTGTGTTTGTGTGTATCCCTCCCTCGCTGTGTTTGTGTGTGTCCCTCCCTCGCTGTGTGTGTGTGTGTGTCCCTCCCTCGCTGTGTGTGTGTGTGTGTGTGTCCCTCCCTCTCTGTGTGTGTTTGTGTGTCCCTCCCTCGCTGTGTGTGTGTGTGTCCCTCCCTCGCTGTGTCTGTGTGTGTCCCGCCCTCGCTGTGTGTGTGTGTGTCCCTCCCTCGCTGTGTGTGTGTGTCCCTCCCTCGCTGTGTGTGTGTGTGTGTGTCCCTCCCTCGCTGTGTGTGTGTGTCCCTCCCTCGCTGTGTGTGTGTGTGTCCCTCCCTCGCTGTGTGTGTGTGTCCCTCTCTCGCTGTGTGTGTGTGTCCCTCTCTCGCTGTGTGTGTGTGTCCCTCCCTCCCTATGTGTGTGTGTCCCTCCCTCGCTGTGTGTGTGTGTGTGTGTCCCTCCCTCACTCTGTGTGTGTGTGTGTCCCTCCCTCGCTGTGTGTGTGTGTGTCTCCCTCCGTCTCTGTGTGTGTTTGTGTGTGTCCCTCCCTCGCTGTGTGTGTGTGTGTCCCTCCCTCGCTGTGTGTGTGTGTGTGTCCCTCCCTCGCTGTGTGTGTGTGTGTGTGTGTCCCTCCCTCTCTGTGTGTGTTTGTGTGTCCCTCCCTCGCTGTGTGTGTGTGTGTCCCTCCCTCGCTGTGTCTGTGTGTGTCCCGCCCTCGCTGTGTGTGTGTGTGTCCCTCCCTCGCTGTGTGTGTGCGTCCCTCCCTCGCTGTGTGTGTGTGTCGCTCCCTCGCTGTGTGTGTGTGTGTCCCTTCCTCCCTGTGTGTGTGTGTCTCTCCCTCTCTGTGTGTGTGCGTGTCTCTCCCTCGCTGTGTGTGTGCGTGTCTCTCCCTCGCTGTGTGTGTGCGTGTCTCTCCCTCGCTGTGTGTGTGCGTGTGTGTGTCCCTCCCTCGCTGTGTGTGTGTGTGTGTTTGTGTCCCTCCTTCGCAGTGTGTGTGCGTGTCCCTCCCTCGCTGTGTGTGTGTGCGTGTCCCTCCCTCGCTGCGTGTGTGTGTGTGTGTCCCTCCCTCCCTCTGTGTGTGCGTGTCCCTCCCTCGCTGTGTGTGTGTGTGTCCCTCCCTCGCTGTGTGTGTGTGTGTCCCTCCCTCGCTGTGTGTGTGTGTGTCCCTCCCTCGCTGTGTGTGTGTGTCCCTCCCTCGCTGTGAGTGTGTGTCCCTCCCTCGCAGTGTGTGCGTGTGTCCCTCCCTCGCTGTGTGTGTGTGTGTGTCCCTCCCTCGCTGTGTGTGCGTGTCTCTCCCTCGCTGTGTGTGTGCGTGTCTCTCCCTCGCTGTGTGTGTGCGTGTCTCTCCCTCGCTGTGTGTGTGCGTGTCCCTCCCTCGCTGTATGTGTGCGTGTCCCTCCCTCGCTGTGTGTGTGCGTGTCCCTCCCTCGCTGTGTGTGTGCGTGTCCCTCCCTCGCTGTGTGTGTGTGTGTCCCTCCCTCGCTGTGTGTGTGTGTCCCTCCCTCGCTGTGTGTGTGTGTGTGTCCCTCCCTCGCTGTGTGTGTGCGTGTCCCTCCCTCGCTGTGTGTGTGTGTGTCCCTCCCTCGCTGTGTGTGTGTGTCCCTCCCTCGCTGTGTGTGTGTGTGTCCCTCCCTCGCTGTGTGTGTGTGTCCCTCCCTCGCTGTGTGTGTGTGTGTGTCCCTCCCTCGCTGTGTGTGTTTGTCCCTCCCTCGCTGTGTGTGTGTGTGTGTCCCTCCCTCGCTGTGTGTGTGTGTCCCTCCCTCGCTGTGTGTGTGTGTGTCCCTCCCTCGCTGTGTGTGTGTGTCCGTCCCTCGCTGTGTGTGTGTCCCTCTCTCGCTGTGTGTGTGTGTCCCTCCCTCCCTATGTGTGTGTGTCCCTCCCTCGCTGTGTGTGTGTGTGTGTGTGTCCCTCCCTCACTCTGTGTGTGTGTGTGTCCCTCCCTCGCTGTGTGTGTGTGTGTCTCCCTCCGTCTCTGTGTGTGTTTGTGTGTGTCCCTCCCTCGCTGTGTGTGTGTGTGTCCCTCCCTCGCTGTGTGTGTGTGTGTCCCTCCCTCGCTGTGTGTGTGTGTGTGTGTGTCCCTCCCTCTCTGTGTGTGTTTGTGTGTCCCTCCCTCGCTGTGTCTGTGTGTGTCCCGCCCTCGCTGTGTGTGTGTGTGTCCCTCCCTCGCTGTGTGTGTGCGTCCCTCCCTCGCTGTGTGTGTGTGTCGCTCCCTCGCTGTGTGTGTGTGTGTCCCTCCCTCCCTGTGTGTGTGTGTCTCTCCCTCTCTGTGTGTGTGCGTGTCTCTCCCTCGCTGTGTGTGTGCGTGTCTCTCCCTCGCTGTGTGTGTGCGTGTCTCTCCCTCGCTGTGTGTGTGCGTGTGTGTGTCCCTCCCTCGCTGTGTGTGTGTGTGTGTTTGTGTCCCTCCTTCGCTGTGTGTGTGCGTGTCCCTCCCTCGCTGTGTGTGTACGTGTCTCTCCCTCGCTGTGTGTGTGTGTGTCCCTCCCTCGCTGTGTGTACGTGTCTCTCCCTCGCTGTGTGTGTGTGTGTCCCTCCCTCGCTGTGTGTGCGTGTCTCTCCCTCGCTGTGTGTGTGCGTGTCCCTACCTCACTGTGTGTGTGCGTGTCCCTCCCTCGCTGTGTGTGCGTGTTCCTCCCTCGCTGTGTGTGTGCGTGTCCCTCCCTCGCTGTGTGTGCGTGTCCCTCCCTCGCTGTGTGTGTGTGTGTGCGTGACTCTCCCTCGCTGTGTGTGTGTGTCCCTCCCTCGCTGTGTGTGTGTGTCCCTCCCTCGCAGTGTGTGCGTGTGTCCCTCCCTCGCAGTGTGTGTGTGTCCCTCCCTCGCAGTGTGTGCGTGTGTCCCTCCCTCGCAGTGTGTGCGTGTGTCCCTCCCTCGCAGTGTGTGCGTGTGTCCCTCCCTCGCAGTGTGTGTGCGTGTCCCTCCTTCGCAGTGTGTGTGCGTGTCCCTCCCTCGCTGTGTGTGTGTGCGTGTCCCTCCCTCGCTGTGTGTGTGTGTGTGTGTCCCTCCCTCCATGTGTGTGTGCGTGTCCCTCCCTCGCTGTGTGCGTGTGTCCCTCCCTCGCTGTGTGTGTGTGTGTCCCTCCCTCGCTGTGTGTGTGTGTGTCCCTCCCTCGCTGTGTGTGTGTGTCCCTCCCTCGCTGTGAGTGTGTGTCCCTCCCTCGCAGTGTGTGCGTGTGTCCCTCCCTCGCTGTGTGTGTGTGTGTGTCCCTCCCTCGCTGTGTGTGCGTGTCTCTGCCTCGCTGTGTGTGTGCGTGTCTCTCCCTCGCTGTGTGTGTGCGTGTCTCTCCCTCGCTGTGTGTGTGCGTGTGTGTGTCCCTCCCTCGCTGTGTGTGTGTGTGTGTTTGTGTCCCTCCTTCGCTGTGTGTGTGCGTGTCCCTCCCTCGCTGTGTGTGTGTGTGTGTCCCTCCCTCGCTGTGTGTGTGTGTCCCTCCCTCGCTGTGTGTGTGTATGTGTGTGTCCCTCCCTCGCTGTGTGTGTGTGTCCCTCCCTCGCTGTGTGTGTGTGTGTGTCCCTCCCTCGCTGTGTGTGTGTGTCCCTCCCTCGCTGTGTGTGTGTGTGTCCCTCCCTCGCTGTGTGTGTGTGTGTCCCTCCCTCGCTGTGTGTGTGTGTGTGTGTGTCCCTCCCTCTCTGTGTGTGTTTGTGTGTCCCTCCCTCGCTGTGTGTGTGTGTGTCCCTCCCTCGCTGTGTCTGTGTGTGTCCCGCCCTCGCTGTGTGTGTGTGTGTCCCTCCCTCGCTGTGTGTGCGCGTCCCTCCCTCGCTGTGTGTGTGTGTCGCTCCCTCGCTGTGTGTGTGTGTGTCCCTCCCTCCCTGTGTGTGTGTGTCTCTCCCTCTCTGTGTGTGTGCGTGTCTCTCCCTCGCTGTGTGTGTGCGTGTCTCTCCCTCGCTGTGTGTGTGCGTGTCTCTCCCTCGCTGTGTGTGTGCGTGTGTGTGTCCCTCCCTCGCTGTGTGTGTGTGTGTGTTTGTGTCCCTCCTTCGCTGTGTGTGTGCGTGTCCCTCCCTCGCTATGTGTGTACGTGTCTCTCCCTCGCTGTGTGTGTGTGTGTCCCTCCCTCGCTGTGTGTACGTGTCTCTCCCTCGCTGTGTGTGTGTGTGTCCCTCCCTCGCTGTGTGTGCGTGTCTCTCCCTCGCTGTGTGTGTGCGTGTCCCTACCTCACTGTGTGTGTGCGTGTCCCTCCCTCGCTGTGTGTGCGTGTTCCTCCCTCGCTGTGTGTGTGCGTGTCCCTCCCTCGCTGTGTGTGCGTGTCCCTCCCTCGCTGTGTGTGTGTGTGTGCGTGACTCTCCCTCGCTGTGTGTGTGTGTCCCTCCCTCGCTGTGTGTGTGTGTCCCTCCCTCGCAGTGTGTGCGTGTGTCCCTCCCTCGCAGTGTGTGCGTGTCCCTCCATCGCAGTGTGTGCGTGTGTCCCTCCCTCGCAGTGTGTGCGTGTGTCCCTCCCTCGCAGTGTGTGCGTGTGTCCCTCCCTCGCAGTGTGTGTGCGTGTCCCTCCTTCGCAGTGTGTGTGCGTGTCCCTCCCTCGCTGTGTGTGTGTGCGTGTCCCTCCCTCGCTGTGTGTGTGTGTGTGTGTCCCTCCCTCCATGTGTGTGTGCGTGTCCCTCCCTCGCTGTGTGTGTGTGTGTCCCTCCCTCGCTGTGTGTGTGTGTGTCCCTCCCTCGCTGTGTGTGTGTGTGTCCCTCCCTCGCTGTGTGTGTGTGTCCCTCCCTCGCTGTGAGTGTGTGTCCCTCCCTCGCAGTGTGTGCGTGTGTCCCTCCCTCGCTGTGTGTGTGTGTGTGTCCCTCCCTCGCTGTGTGTGCGTGTCTCTCCCTCGCTGTGTGTGTGCGTGTCTCTCCCTCGCTGTGTGTGTGCGTGTCTCTCCCTCGCTGTGTGTGTGCGTGTGTGTGTCCCTCCCTCGCTGTGTGTGTGTGTGTGTTTGTGTCCCTCCTTCGCTGTGTGTGTGCGTGTCCCTCCCTCGCTGTGTGTGTACGTGTCTCTCCCTCGCTGTGTGTGTGTGTGTCCCTCCCTCGCTGTGTGTACGTGTCTCTCCCTCGCTGTGTGTGTGTGTGTCCCTCCCTCGCTGTGTGTGTGTGTGTCCCTCCCTCGCTGTGTGTGTGTGTGTGTCCCTCCCTCGCTGTGTGTGTGTGTGTGTGTCCCTCCCTCCCTGTGTGTGTGCGTGTCCCTCCCTCGCTGTGTGTGTGTGTGTCCCTCCCTCGCTGTGTGTGTGTGTGTCCCTCCCTCGCTGTGTGTGTGTGTCCCTCCCTCGCTGTGAGTGTGTGTCCCTCCCTCGCAGTGTGTGCGTGTGTCCCTCCCTCGCTGTGTGTGTGTGTGTGTCCCTCCCTCGCTGTGTGTGCGTGTCTCTCCCTCGCTGTGTGTGTGCGTGTCTCTCCCTCGCTGTGTGTGTGCGTGTCTCTCCCTCGCTGTGTGTGTGCGTGTCCCTCCCTCGCTGTATGTGTGCGTGTCCCTCCCTCGCTGTGTGTGTGCGTGTCCCTCCCTCGCTGTGTGTGTGCTTGTTCCTCCCTCGCTGTGTGTGTGTGTGTCCCTCCCTCGCTGTGTGTGTGTGTCCCTCCCTCGCTGTGTGTGTGTGTGTGTCCCTCCCTCGCTGTGTGTGTGCGTGTCCCTCCCTCGCTGTGTGTGTGTGTGTCCCTCCCTCGCTGTGTGTGTGTGTCCCTCCCTCGCTGTGTGTGTGTGTGTGTCCCTCCCTCGCTGTGTGTGTGTGTCCCTCCCTCGCTGTGTGTGTGTGTGTCCCTCCCTCGCTGTGTGTGTGTGTCCCTCCCTCGCTGTGTGTGTGTGTGTGTCCCTCCCTCGCTGTGTGTGTGTGTCCCTCCCTCGCTGTGTGTGTGTGTCCCTCCCTCGCTGTGTGGGTGTGTGTCCCTCCCTCGCTGTGTGTGTGTGTCCCTCTCTCGCTGTGTGTGTGTGTCCCTCCCTCCCTATGTGTGTGTGTCCCTCCCTCGCTGTGTGTGTGTGTGTCCCTCCCTCACTCTGTGTGTGTGTGTGTCCCTCCCTCGCTGTGTGTGTGTGTGTCTCCCTCCCTCTCTGTGTGTGTTTGTGTGTGTCCCTCCCTCGCTGTGTGTGTGCGTCCCTCCCTCGCTGTGTGTGTGTGTCGCTCCCTCGCTGTGTGTGTGTGTGTCCCTCCCTCGCTGTGTGTGTGTGTGTGTGTCCCTCCCTCTCTGTGTGTGTTTGTGTGTCCCTCCCTCGCTGTGTGTGTGTGTGTCCCTCCCTCGCTGTGTCTGTGTGTGTCCCTCCCTCCCTGTGTGTGTGTGTCTCTCCCTCTCTTTGTGTGTGCGTGTCTCTCCCTCGCTGTGTGTGTGCGTGTCTCTCCCTCGCTGTGTGTGTGCGTGTGCGTGTCCCTCCCTCGCTGTGTGTGTGTGTCCCTCCCTCGCTGTGTGTGTGTGTCCCTCCCTCCCTGTGTGTGTGTGTCCCTCCCTCCCTGTGTGTGTGCGTGTCTCTCCCTCGCTGTGTGTGTGCGTGTCTCTCCCTCGCTGTGTGTGTGCGTGTGTGTGTCCCTCCCTCGCTGTGTGTGTGTGTGTGTTTGTGTCCCTCCTTCGCTGTGTGTGTGCGTGTCCCTCCCTCGCTGTGTGTGTACGTGTCTCTCCCTCGCTGTGTGTGTGTGTGAGACCCTCCCTCGCTGTGTGTACGTGTCTCTCCCTCGCTGTGTGTGTGTGTGTCCCTCCCTCGCTGTGTGCGCGTGTCTCTCCCTCGCTGTGTGTGTGCGTGTCCCTACCTCACTGTGTGTGTGCGTGTCCCTCCCTCGCTGTGTGTGCGTGTTCCTCCCTCGCTGTGTGTGTGCGTGTCCCTCCCTCGCTGCGTGTGCGTGTCCCTCCCTCGCTGTGTGTGTGTGTGCGTGTCTCTCCCTCGCTGTGTGTCTGTGTCCCTCCCTCGCTGTGTGTGTGTGTGTCCCTCCCTCGCTGTGTGTGTGTGTCCCTCCCTCGCTGTGTGTGTGTGTGTGTGTGTGTCCCTCCCTCTCTGTGTGTGTTAGTGTGTCCCTCCCTCGCTGTGTGTGTGTGTGTCCCTCCCTCGCTGTGTCTGTGTGTGTCCCGCCCTCGCTGTGTGTGTGTGTGTCCCTCCCTCGCTGTGTGTGTGCGTCCCTCCCTCGCTGTGTGTGTGTGTCGCTCCCTCGCTGTGTGTGTGTGTGTCCCTCCCTCGCTGTGTGTGTGTGTGTGTGTGTCCCTCCCTCTCTGTGTGTGTTTGTGTGTCCCTCCCTCGCTGTGTGTGTGTGTGTCCGTCCCTCGCTGTGTCTGTGTGTGTCCCTCCCTCCCTGTGTGTGTGTGTCTCTCCCTCTCTGTGTGTGTGCGTGTCTCTCCCTCGCTGTGTGTGTGCGTGTCTCTCCCTCGCTGTGTGTGTGCGTGTGCGTGTCCCTCCCTCGCTGTGTGTGTGTGTCCCTCCCTCGCTGTGTGTGTGTGTCCCTCCCTCCCTGTGTGTGTGTGTCCCTCCCTCCCTGTGTGTGTGTGTCCCTCCCTCCCTGTGTGTGTGCGTGTCTCTCCCTCGCTGTGTGTGTGCGTGTCTCTCCCTCGCTGTGTGTGTGCGTGTGTGTGTCCCTCCCTCGCTGTGTGTGTGTGTGTGTTTGTGTCCCTCCTTCGCTGTGTGTGTGCGTGTCCCTCCCTCGCTGTGTGTGTACGTGTCTCTCCCTCGCTGTGTGTGTGTGTGACCCTCCCTCGCTGTGTGTACGTGTCTCTCCCTCGCTGTGTGTGTGTGTGTCCCTCCCTCGCTGTGTGTGCGTGTCTCTCCCTCGCTGTGTGTGTGCGTGTCCCTACCTCACTGTGTGTGTGCGTGTCCCTCCCTCGCTGTGTGTGCGTGTTCCTCCCTCGCTGTGTGTGTGCGTGTCCCTCCCTCGCTGTGTGTGCGTGTCCCTCCCTCGCTGTGTGTGTGTGTGTGTGTCTCTCCCTCGCTGTGTGTGTGTCCCTCCCTCGCTGTGTGTGTGTGTCCCTCCCTCGCAGTGTGTGCGTGTGTCCCTCCCTCGCAGTGTGTGTGTGTCCCTCCCTCGCAGTGTGTGCGTGTGTCCCTCCCTCGCAGTGTGTGCGTGTGTCCCTCCCTCGCAGTGTGTGCGTGTGTCCCTCCCTCGCAGTGTGTGTGCGTGTCCCTCCTTCGCAGTGTGTGTGCGTGTCCCTCCCTCGCTGTGTGTGTGTGCGTGTCCCTCCCTCGCTGCGTGTGTGTGTGTGTGTCCCTCCCTCCCTGTGTGTGTGCGTGTCCCTCCCTCGCTGTGTGTGTGTGTGTCCCTCCCTCGCTGTGTGTGTGTGTCCCTCCCTCGCTGTGTGTGTGTGTGTCCCTCCCTCGCTGTGTGTGTGTGTCCCTCCCTCGCTGTGAGTGTGTGTCCCTCCCTCGCAGTGTGTGCGTGTGTCCCTCCCTCGCTGTGTGTGTGTGTGTGTCCCTCCCTCGCTGTGTGTGCGTGTCTCTCCCTCGCTGTGTGTGTGCGTGTCTCTCCCTCGCTGTGTGTGTGCGTGTCTCTCCCTCGCTGTGTGTGTGCGTGTCCCTCCCTCGCTGTATGTGTGCGTGTCCCTCCCTCGCTGTGTGTGTGCGTGTCCCTCCCTCGCTGTGTGTGTGCGTGTCCCTCCCTCGCTGTGTGTGTGTGTGTCCCTCCCTCGCTGTGTGTGTGTGTCCCTCCCTCGCTGTGTGTGTGTGTGTGTCCCTCCCTCGCTGTGTGTGTGCGTGTCCCTCCCTCGCTGTGTGTGTGTGTGTCCCTCCCTCGCTGTGTGTGTGTGTCCCTCCCTCGCTGTGTGTGTGTGTGTCCCTCCCTCGCTGTGTGTGTGTGTCCCTCCCTCGCTGTGTGTGTGTGTGTGTGTCCCTCCCTCGCTGTCTGTGTGTGTGTATCCCTCCCTCGCTGTGTGTGTGTGTGTCCCTCCATCGCTGTGTGTGTGTGTCCCTCTCTCGCTGTGTGTGTGTGTCCCTCTCTCGCTGTGTGTGTGTGTCCCTCCCTCCCTATGTGTGTGTGTCCCTCCCTCGCTGTGTGTGTGGGTGTGTGTCCCTCCCTCACTCTGTGTGTGTGTGTGTCCCTCCCTCGCTGTGTGTGTGTGTGTCTCCCTCCGTCTCTGTGTGTGTTTGTGTGTGTCCCTCCCTCGCTGTGTGTGTGTGTGTCCCTCCCTCGCTGTGTGTGTGTGTGTGTCCCTCCCTCGCTGTGTGTGTGTGTGTCCCTCCCTCTCTGTGTGTGTTTGTGTGTCCCTCCCTCGCTGTGTGTGTGTGTGTCCCTCCCTCGCTGTGTCTGTGTGTGTCCCGCCCTCGCTGTGTGTGTGTGTGTCCCTCCCTCGCTGTGTGTGTGCGTCCCTCCCTCGCTGTGTGTGTGTGTCGCTCCCTCGCTGTGTGTGTGTGTGTCCCTCCCTCCCTGTGTGTGTGTGTCTCTCCCTCTCTGTGTGTGTGCGTGTCTCTCCCTCGCTGTGTGTGTGCGTGTCTCTCCCTCGCTGTGTGTGTGCGTGTCTCTCCCTCGCTGTGTGTGTGCGTGTGTGTGTCCCTCCCTCGCTGTGTGTGTGTGTGTGTGCGTGTCCCTCCTTCGCAGTGTGTGTGCGTGTCCCTCCCTCGCTGTGTGTGTGTGCGTGTCCCTCCCTCTCTGCGTGTGTGTGTGTGTGTCCCTCCCTCCCTGTGTGTGTGCGTGTCCCTCCCTCGCTGTGTGTGTGTGTGTCCCTCCCTCGCTGTGTGTGTGTGTGTCCCTCCCTCACTGTGTGTGTGTGTGTCCCTCCCTCGCTGTGTGTGTGTGTCCCTCCCTCGCTGTGAGTGTGTGTCCCTCCCTCGCAGTGTGTGCGTGTGTCCCTCCCTCGCTGTGTGTGTGTGTGTGTCCCTCCCTCGCTGTGTGTGCGTGTCTCTCCCTCGCTGTGTGTGTGCGTGTCTCTCCCTCGCTGTGTGTGTGCGTGTCTCTCCCTCGCTGTGTGTGTGCGTGTCCCTCCCTCGCTGTGTGTGTGCGTGTCCCTCCCTCGCTGTGTGTGTGTGTGTGTCCCTCCCTCGCTGTGTGTGTGTGTGTCCCTCCCTCTCTGTGTGTGTTTGTGTGTCCCTCCCTCGCTGTGTGTGTGTGTGTCCCTCCCTCGCTGTGTCTGTGTGTGTCCCGCCCTCGCTGTGTGTGTGTGTGTCCCTCCCTCGCTGTGTGTGTGCGTCCCTCCCTCGCTGTGTGTGTGTGTCGCTCCCTCGCTGTGTGTGTGTGTGTCCCTCCCTCCCTGTGTGTGTGTGTCTCTCCCTCTCTGTGTGTGTGCGTGTCTCTCCCTCGCTGTGTGTGTGCGTGTCTCTCCCTCGCTGTGTGTGTGCGTGTCTCTCCCTCGCTGTGTGTGTGCGTGTGTGTGTCCCTCCCTCGCTGTGTGTGTGTGTGTGTGCGTGTCCCTCCTTCGCAGTGTGTGTGCGTGTCCCTCCCTCGCTGTGTGTGTGTGCGTGTCCCTCCCTCTCTGCGTGTGTGTGTGTGTGTCCCTCCCTCCCTGTGTGTGTGCGTGTCCCTCCCTCGCTGTGTGTGTGTGTGTCCCTCCCTCGCTGTGTGTGTGTGTGTCCCTCCCTCGCTGTGTGTGTGTGTGTCCCTCCCTCGCTGTGTGTGTGTGTCCCTCCCTCGCTGTGAGTGTGTGTCCCTCCCTCGCAGTGTGTGCGTGTGTCCCTCCCTCGCTGTGTGTGTGTGTGTGTCCCTCCCTCGCTGTGTGTGCGTGTCTCTCCCTCGCTGTGTGTGTGCGTGTCTCTCCCTCGCTGTGTGTGTGCGTGTCTCTCCCTCGCTGTGTGTGTGCGTGTCCCTCCCTCGCTGTGTGTGTGCGTGTCCCTCCCTCGCTGTGTGTGTGCGTGTCCCTCCCTCGCTGTGTGTGTGTGTGTCCCTCCCTCGCTGTGTGTGTGTGTCCCTCCCTCGCTGTGTGTGTGTGTGTGTCCCTCCCTCGCTGTGTGTGTGCGTGTCCCTCCCTCGCTGTGTGTGTGTGTGTCCCTCCCTCGCTGTGTGTGTGTGTCCCTCCCTCGCTGTGTGTGTGTGTGTCCCTCCCTCGCTGTGTGTGTGTGTCCCTCCCTCGCTGTGTGTGTGTGTGTGTCCCTCCCTCGCTGTGTGTGTTTGTCCCTCCCTCGCTGTGTGTGTGTGTGTGTCCCTCCCTCGCTGTGTGTGTGTGTCCCTCCCTCGCTGTGTGTGTGTGTGTCCCTCCCTCGCTGTGTGTGTGTGTCCGTCCCTCGCTGTGTGTGTGTGTCCCTCTCTCGCTGTGTGTGTGTGTCCCTCCCTCCCTATGTGTGTGTCCCTCCCTCGCTGTGTGTGTGTGTGTGTGTCCCTCCCTCACTCTGTGTGTGTGTGTGTCCCTCCCTCGCTGTGTGTGTGTGTGTCTCCCTCCGTCTCTGTGTGTGTTTGTGTGTGTCCCTCCCTCGCTGTGTGTGTGTGTGTCCCTCCCTCGCTGTGTGTGTGTGTGTACCTCCCTCGCTGTGTGTGTGTGTGTGTGTGTCCCTCCCTCTCTGTGTGTGTTTGTGTGTCCCTCCCTCGCTGTGTGTGTGTGTGTCCCTCCCTCGCTGTGTCTGTGTGTGTCCCGCCCTCGCTGTGTGTGTGTGTGTCCCTCCCTCGCTGTGTGTGTGCGTCCCTCCCTCGCTGTGTGTGTGTGTCGCTCCCTCGCTGTGTGTGTGTGTGTCCCTCCCTCCCTGTGTGTGTGTGTCTCTCCCTCTCTGTGTGTGTGCGTGTCTCTCCCTCGCTGTGTGTGTGCGTGTCTCTCCCTCGCTGTGTGTGTGCGTGTCTCTCCCTCGCTGTGTGTGTGCGTGTGTGTGTCCCTCCCTCGCTGTGTGTGTGTGTGTGTTTGTGTCCCTCCTTCGCTGTGTGTGTGCGTGTCCCTCCCTCGCTGTGTGTGTACGTGTCTCTCCCTCGCTGTGTGTGTGTGTGTCCCTCCCTCGCTGTGTGTACGTGTCTCTCCCTCGCTGTGTGTGTGTGTGTCCCTCCCTCGCTGTGTGTGCGTGTCTCTCCCTCGCTGTGTGTGTGCGTGTCCCTACCTCACTGTGTGTGTGCGTGTCCCTCCCTCGCTGTGTGTGCGTGTTCCTCCCTCGCTGTGTGTGTGCGTGTCCCTCCCTCGCTGTGTGTGCGTGTCCCTCCCTCGCTGTGTGTGTGTGTGTGCGTGACTCTCCCTCGCTGTGTGTGTGTGTCCCTCCCTCGCTGTGTGTGTGTGTCCCTCCCTCGCAGTGTGTACGTGTGTCCCTCCCTCGCAGTGTGTGTGTGTCCCTCCCTCGCAGTGTGTGCGTGTGTCCCTCCCTCGCAGTGTGTGCGTGTGTCCCTCCCTCGCAGTGTGTGCGTGTGTCCCTCCCTCGCAGTGTGTGTGCGTGTCCCTCCTTCGCAGTGTGTGTGCGTGTCCCTCCCTCGCTGTGTGTGTGTGTGTCCCTCCCTCGCTGTGTGTACGTGTCTCTCCCTCGCTGTGTGTGTGTGTGTCCCTCCCTCGCTGTGTGTGCGTGTCTCTCCCTCGCTGTGTGTGTGCGTGTCCCTACCTCACTGTGTGTGTGCGTGTCCCTCCCTCGCTGTGTGTGTGTGTGTGTGTCCCTCCCTCCATGTGTGTGTGCGTGTCCCTCCCTCGCTGTGTGTGTGTGTGTCCCTCCCTCGCTGTGTGTGTGTGTGTCCCTCCCTCGCTGTGTGTGTGTGTGTCCCTCCGTCGCTGTGTGTGTGTGTCCCTCCCTCGCTGAGAGTGTGTGTCCCTCCCTCGCAGTGTGTGCGTGTGTCCCTCCCTCGCTGTGTGTGTGTGTGTGTCCCTCCCTCGCTGTGTGTGCGTGTCTCTCCCTCGCTGTGTGTGTGCGTGTCTCTCCCTCGCTGTGTGTGTGCGTGTCTCTCCCTCGCTGTGTGTGTGCGTGTGTGTGTCCCTCCCTCGCTGTGTGTGTGTGTGTGTTTGTGTCCCTCCTTCGCTGTGTGTGTGCGTGTCCCTCCCTCGCTGTGTGTGTGTGTGTGTCCCTCCCTCGCTGTGTGTGTGTGTCCCTCCCTCGCTGTGTGTGTGTGTGTGTGTCCCTCCCTCGCTGTGTGTGTGTGTCCCTCCCTCGCTGTGTGTGTGTGTGTGTCCCTCCCTCGCTGTGTGTGTGTGTCCCTCCCTCGCTGTGTGTGTGTGTGTCCCTCCCTCGCTGTGTGTGTGTGTGTCCCTCCCTCGCTGTGTGTGTGTGTGTCCCTCCCTCTCTGTGTGTGTTTGTGTGTCCCTCCCTCGCTGTGTGTGTGTGTGTCCCTCCCTCGCTGTGTCTGTGTGTGTCCCGCCCTCGCTGTGTGTGTGTGTGTCCCTCCCTCGCTGTGTGTGCGCGTCCCTCCCTCGCTGTGTGTGTGTGTCGCTCCCTCGCTGTGTGTGTGTGTGTCCCTCCCTCCCTGTGTGTGTGTGTCTCTCCCTCTCTGTGTGTGTGCGTGTCTCTCCCTCGCTGTGTGTGTGCGTGTCTCTCCCTCGCTGCGTGTGTGCGTGTCTCTCCCTCGCTGTGTGTGTGCGTGTGTGTGTCCCTCCCTCGCTGTGTGTGTGTGTGTGTTTGTGTCCCTCCTTCGCTGTGTGTGTGCGTGTCCCTCCCTCGCTGTGTGTGTACGTGTCTCTCCCTCGCTGTGTGTGTGTGTGTCCCTCCCTCGCTGTGTGTACGTGTCTCTCCCTCGCTGTGTGTGTGTGTGTGTCCCTCCCTCGCTGTGTGTGCGTGTCTCTCCCTCGCTGTGTGTGTGCGTGTCCCTACCTCACTGTGTGTGTGCGTGTCCCTCCCTCGCTGTGTGTGCGTGTTCCTCCCTCGCTGTGTGTGTGCGTGTCCCTCCCTCGCTGTGTGTGCGTGTCCCTCCCTCGCTGTGTGTGTGTGTGTGCGTGACTCTCCCTCGCTGTGTGTGTGTGTCCCTCCCTCCCTGTGTGTGTGTGTCTCTCCCTCTCTGTGTGTGTGCGTGTCTCTCCCTCGCTGTGTGTGTGCGTGTCTCTCCCTCGCTGTGTGTGTGCGTGTCCCTCCCTCGCTGTGTGTGTACGTGTCTCTCCCTCGCTGTGTGTGTGTGTGTCCCTCCCTCGCTGTGTGTACGTGTCTCTCCCTCGCTGTGTGTGTGTGTGTCCCTCCCTCGCTGTGTGTGCGTGTCTCTCCCTCGCTGTGTGTGTGCGTGTCCCTACCTCACTGTGTGTGTGCGTGTCCCTCCCTCGCTGTGTGTGCGTGTTCCTCCCTCGCTGTGTGTGTGCGTGTCCCTCCCTCGCTGTGTGTGCGTGTCCCTCCCTCGCTGTGTGTGTGTGTGTGCGTGACTCTCCCTCGCTGTGTGTGTGTGTCCCTCCCTCGCTGTGTGTGTGTGTCCCTCCCTCGCAGTGTGTGCGTGTGTCCCTCCCTCGCAGTGTGTGTGTGTCCCTCCCTCGCAGTGTGTGCGTGTGTCCCTCCCTCGCAGTGTGTGCGTGTGTCCCTCCCTCGCAGTGTGTGCGTGTGTCCCTCCCTCGCAGTGTGTGTGCGTGTCCCTCCTTCGCAGTGTGTGTGCGTGTCCCTCCCTCGCTGTGTGTGTGTGCGTGTCCCTCCCTCGCTGTGTGTGTGTGTGTGTGTCCCTCCCTCCATGTGTGTGTGCGTGTCCCTCCCTCGCTGTGTGTGTGTGTGTCCCTCCCTCGCTGTGTGTGTGTGTGTCCCTCCCTCGCTGTGTGTGTGTGTGTCCCTCCCTCGCTGTGTGTGTGTGTCCCTCCCTCGCTGTGAGTGTGTGTCCCTCCCACGCAGTGTGTGCGTGTGTCCCTCCCTCGCGGTGTGTGTGTGTGTGTCCCTCCCTCGCTGTGTGTGCGTGTCTCTCCCTCGCTGTGTGTGTGCGTGTCTCTCCCTCGCTGTGTGTGTGCGTGTCTCTCCCTCGCTGTGTGTGTGCGTGTGTGTGTCCCTCCCTCGCTGTGTGTGTGTGTGTGTTTGTGTCCCTCCTTCGCTGTGTGTGTGCGTGTCCCTCCCTCGCTGTGTGTGTGTGTGTGTCCCTCCCTCGCTGTGTGTGTGTGTCCCTCCCTCGCTGTGTGTGTGTGTGTGTGTGTCCCTCCCTCGCTGTGTGTGTGTGTCCCTCCCTCGCTGTGTGTGTGTGTGTCCCTCCCTCGCTGTGTGTGTGTGTCCCTCCCTCGCTGTGTGTGTGTGTGTCCCTCCCTCGCTGTGTGTGTGTGTGTCCCTCCCTCGCTGTGTGTGTGTGTGTGTGTGTCCCTCCCTCTCTGTGTGTGTTTGTGTGTCCCTCCCTCGCTGTGTGTGTGTGTCCCTCCCTCGCTGTGTCTGTGTGTGTCCCGCCCTCGCTGTGTGTGTGTGTGTCCCTCCCTCGCTGTGTGTGCGCGTCCCTCCCTCGCTGTGTGTGTGTGTCGCTCCCTCGCTGTGTGTGTGTGTGTCCCTCCCTCCCTGTGTGTGTGTGTCTCTCCCTCTCTGTGTGTGTGCGTGTCTCTCCCTCGCTGTGTGTGTGCGTGTCTCTCCCTCGCTGTGTGTGTGCGTGTCTCTCCCTCGCTGTGTGTGTGCGTGTGTGTGTCCCTCCCTCGCTGTGTGTGTGTGTGTGCGTGTGTCCCTCCCTCGCAGTGTGTGCGTGTGTCCCTCCCTCGCAGTGTGTGCGTGTGTCCCTCCCTCGCAGTGTGTGTGCGTGTCCCTCCTTCGCAGTGTGTGTGCGTGTCCCTCCCTCGCTGTGTGTGTGTGCGTGTCCCTCCCTCGCTGTGTGTGTGTGTGTGTGTCCCTCCCTCCATGTGTGTGTGCGTGTCCCTCCCTCGCTGTGTGTGTGTGTGTCCCTCCCTCGCTGTGTGTGTGTGTGTCCCTCCCTCGCTGTGTGTGTGTGTGTCCCTCCCTCGCTGTGTGTGTGTGTCCCTCCCTCGCTGTGAGTGTGTGTCCCTCCCTCGCAGTGTGTGCGTGTGTCCCTCCCTCGCTGTGTGTGTGTGTGTGTCCCTCCCTCGCTGTGTGTGCGTGTCTCTCCCTCGCTGTGTGTGTGCGTGTCTCTCCCTCGCTGTGTGTGTGCGTGTCTCTCCCTCGCTGTGTGTGTGCGTGTGTGTGTCCCTCCCTCGCTGTGTGTGTGTGTGTGTTTGTGTCCCTCCTTCGCTGTGTGTGTGCGTGTCCCTCCCTCGCTGTGTGTGTACGTGTCTCTCCCTCGCTGTGTGTGTGTGTGTCCCTCCCTCGCTGTGTGTACGTGTCTCTCCCTCGCTGTGTGTGTGTGTGTCCCTCCCTCGCTGTGTGTGTGTGTGTCCCTCCCTCGCTGTGTGTGTGTGTGTGTCCCTCCCTCGCTGTGTGTGTGTGTGTGTGTCCCTCCCTCCCTGTGTGTGTGCGTGTCCCTCCCTCGCTGTGTGTGTGTGTGTCCCTCCCTCGCTGTGTGTGTGTGTGTCCCTCCCTCGCTGTGTGTGTGTGTGTGTGTCCCTCCCTCGCTGTGTGTGTGTGTCCCTCCCTCGCTGTGAGTGTGTGTCCCTCCCTCGCAGTGTGTGCGTGTGTCCCTCCCTCGCTGTGTGTGTGTGTGTGTCCCTCCCTCGCTGTGTGTGCGTGTCTCTCCCTCGCTGTGTGTGTGCGTGTCTCTCCCTCGCTGTGTGTGTGCGTGTCTCTCCCTCGCTGTGTGTGTGCGTGTCCCTCCCTCGCTGTATGTGTGCGTGTCCCTCCCTCGCTGTGTGTGTGCGTGTCCCTCCCTCGCTGTGTGTGTGCGTGTCCCTCCCTCGCTGTGTGTGTGTGTGTCCCTCCCTCGCTGTGTGTGTGTGTCCCTCCCTCGCTGTGTGTGTGTGTGTCCCTCCCTCGCTGTGTGTGTGCGTGTCCCTCCCTCGCTGTGTGTGTGTGTGTCCCTCCCTCGCTGTGTGTGTGTGTCCCTCCCTCGCTGTGTGTGTGTGTGTGTCCCTCCCTCGCTGTGTGTGTGTGTCCCTCCCTCGCTGTGTGTGTGTGTGTGTCCCTCCCTCGCTGTGTGTGTGTGTCCCTCCCTCGCTGTGTGTGTGTGTGTGTCCCTCCCTCGCTGTGTGTGTGTGTCCCTCCCTCGCTGTGTGTGTGTGTCCCTCCCTCGCTGTGTGGGTGTGTGTCCCTCCCTCGCTGTGTGTGTGTGTGTCCCTCCCTCGCTGTGTGTGTGTGTCCCTCCCTCGCTGTGAGTGTGTGTCCCTCCCTCGCAGTGTGTGCGTGTGTCCCTCCCTCGCTGTGTGTGTGTGTGTGTCCCTCCCTCGCTGTGTGTGCGTGTCTCTCCCTCGCTGTGTGTGTGCGTGTCTCTCCCTCGCTGTGTGTGTGCGTGTCTCTCCCTCGCTGTGTGTGTGCGTGTGTGTGTCCCTCCCTCGCTGTGTGTGTGTGTGTGTTTGTGTCCCTCCTTCGCTGTGTGTGTGCGTGTCCCTCCCTCGCTGTGTGTGTACGTGTCTCTCCCTCGCTGTGTGTGTGTGTGTCCCTCCCTCGCTGTGTGTACGTGTCTCTCCCTCGCTGTGTGTGTGTGTGTCCCTCCCTCGCTGTGTGTGTGTGTGTCCCTCCCTCGCTGTGTGTGTGTGTGTGTCCCTCCCTCGCTGTGTGTGTGTGTGTGTGTCCCTCCCTCCCTGTGTGTGTGCGTGTCCCTCCCTCGCTGTGTGTGTGTGTGTCCCTCCCTCGCTGTGTGTGTGTGTGTCCCTCCCTCGCTGTGTGTGTGTGTGTGTGTCCCTCCCTCGCTGTGTGTGTGTGTCCCTCCCTCGCTGTGAGTGTGTGTCCCTCCCTCGCAGTGTGTGCGTGTGTCCCTCCCTCGCTGTGTGTGTGTGTGTGTCCCTCCCTCGCTGTGTGTGCGTGTCTCTCCCTCGCTGTGTGTGTGCGTGTCTCTCCCTCGCTGTGTGTGTGCGTGTCTCTCCCTCGCTGTGTGTGTGCGTGTCCCTCCCTCGCTGTATGTGTGCGTGTCCCTCCCTCGCTGTGTGTGTGCGTGTCCCTCCCTCGCTGTGTGTGTGCGTGTCCCTCCCTCGCTGTGTGTGTGTGTGTCCCTCCCTCGCTGTGTGTGTGTGTCCCTCCCTCGCTGTGTGTGTGTGTGTCCCTCCCTCGCTGTGTGTGTGCGTGTCCCTCCCTCGCTGTGTGTGTGTGTGTCCCTCCCTCGCTGTGTGTGTGTGTCCCTCCCTCGCTGTGTGTGTGTGTGTGTCCCTCCCTCGCTGTGTGTGTGTGTCCCTCCCTCGCTGTGTGTGTGTGTGTGTCCCTCCCTCGCTGTGTGTGTGTGTCCCTCCCTCGCTGTGTGTGTGTGTGTGTCCCTCCCTCGCTGTGTGTGTGTGTCCCTCCCTCGCTGTGTGTGTGTGTCCCTCCCTCGCTGTGTGGGTGTGTGTCCCTCCCTCGCTGTGTGTGTGTGTCCCTCTCTCGCTGTGTGTGTGTGTCCCTCCCTCCCTATGTGTGTGTGTCCCTCCCTCGCTGTGTGTGTGTGTGTCCCTCCCTCACTCTGTGTGTGTGTGTGTCCCTGCCTCGCTGTGTGTGTGTGTGTCTCCCTCCCTCTCTGTGTGTGTTTGTGTGTGTCCCTCCCTCGCTGTGTGTGTGCGTCCCTCCCTCGCTGTGTGTGTGTGTCGCTCCCTCGCTGTGTGTGTGTGTGTCCCTCCCTCGCTGTGTGTGTGTGTGTGTGTGTGTGTCCCTCCCTCTCTGTGTGTGTTTGTGTGTCCCTCCCTCGCTGTGTGTGTGTGTGTCCCTCCCTCGCTGTGTCTGTGTGTGTCCCTCCCTCCCTGTGTGTGTGTGTCTCTCCCTCTCTTTGTGTGTGCGTGTCTCTCCCTCGCTGTATGTGTGCGTGTCTCTCCCTCGCTGTGTGTGTGCGTGTGCGTGTCCCTCCCTCGCTGTGTGTGTGTGTCCCTCCCTCGCTGTGTGTGTGTGTCCCTCCCTCCCTGTGTGTGTGTGTCCCTCCCTCCCTGTGTGTGTGCGTGTCTCTCCCTCGCTGTGTGTGTGCGTGTCTCTCCCTCGCTGTGTGTGTGCGTGTGTGTGTCCCTCCCTCGCTGTGTGTGTGTGTGTGTTTGTGTCCCTCCTTCGCTGTGTGTGTGCGTGTCCCTCCCTCGCTGTGTGTGTACGTGTCTCTCCCTCGCTGTGTGTGTGTGTGAGACCCTCCCTCGCTGTGTGTACGTGTCTCTCCCTCGCTGTGTGTGTGTGTGTCCCTCCCTCGCTGTGTGTGCGTGTCTCTCCCTCGCTGTGTGTGTGCGTGTCCCTACCTCACTGTGTGTGTGCGTGTCCCTCCCTCGCTGTGTGTGCGTGTTCCTCCCTCGCTGTGTGTGTGCGTGTCCCTCCCTCGCTGTGTGTGCGTGTCCCTCCCTCGCTGTGTGTGTGTGTGCGTGTCTCTCCCTCGCTGTGTGTGTGTGTCCCTCCCTCGCTGTGTGTGTGTGTGTCCCTCCCTCGCTGTGTGTGTGTGTCCCTCCCTCGCTGTGTGTGTGTGTGTGTGTGTGTGTCCCTCCCTCTCTGTGTGTGTTAGTGTGTCCCTCCCTCGATGTGTGTGTGTGTGTCCCTCCCTCGCTGTGTCTGTGTGTGTCCCGCCCTCGCTGTGTGTGTGTGTGTCCCTCCCTCGCTGTGTGTGTGCGTCCCTCCCTCGCTGTGTGTGTGTGTCGCTCCCTCGCTGTGTGTGTGTGTGTCCCTCCCTCGCTGTGTGTGTGTGTGTGTGTGTGTGTCCCTCCCTCTCTGTGTGTGTTTGTGTGTCCCTCCCTCGCTGTGTGTGTGTGTGTCCCTCCCTCGCTGTGTCTGTGTGTGTCCCTCCCTCCCTCTCTGTGTGTGTGTCTCTCCCTCTCTGTGTGTGTGCGTGTCTCTCCCTCGCTGTGTGTGTGCGT
The DNA here is from genome assembly GCF_037043375.1 of Chiloscyllium plagiosum. Classification (NCBI taxonomy): domain Eukaryota; kingdom Metazoa; phylum Chordata; class Chondrichthyes; order Orectolobiformes; family Hemiscylliidae; genus Chiloscyllium; species Chiloscyllium plagiosum. The sequence goes on from NW_028270151.1 coordinate 121,109,580, forward strand.
GTCTCTCCCTCGCTGTGTGTGTGCGTGTGCGTGTCCCTCCCTCGCTGTGTGTGTGTGTCCCTCCCTCGCTGTGTGTGTGTGTCCCTCCCTCCCTGTGTGTGTGTGTCCCTCCCTCCCTGTGTGTGTGTGTCCCTCCCTCCCTGTGTGTGTGCGTGTCTCTCCCTCGCTGTGTGTGTGCGTGTCTCTCCCTCGCTGTGTGTGTGCGTGTGTGTGTCCCTCCCTCGCTGTGTGTGTGTGTGTGTTTGTGTCCCTCCTTCGCTGTGTGTGTGCGTGTCCCTCCCTCGCTGTGTGTGTACGTGTCTCTCCCTCGCTGTGTGTGTGTGTGACCCTCCCTCGCTGTGTGTACGTGTCTCTCCCTCGCTGTGTGTGTGTGTGTCCCTCCCTCGCTGTGTGTGCGTGTCTCTCCCTCGCTGTGTGTGTGCGTGTCCCTACCTCACTGTGTGTGTGCGTGTCCCTCCCTCGCTGTGTGTGCGTGTTCCTCCCTCGCTGTGTGTGTGCGTGTCCCTCCCTCGCTGTGTGTGCGTGTCCCTCCCTCGCTGTGTGTGTGTGTGCGTGTCTCTCCCTCGCTGTGTGTGTGTGTCCCTCCCTCGCTGTGTGTGTGTGTCCCTCCCTCGCAGTGTGTGCGTGTGTCCCTCCCTCGCAGTGTGTGTGTGTCCCTCCCTCGCAGTGTGTGCGTGTGTCCCTCCCTCGCAGTGTGTGCGTGTGTCCCTCCCTCGCAGTGTGTGCGTGTGTCCCTCCCTCGCAGTGTGTGTGCGTGTCCCTCCTTCGCAGTGTGTGTGCGTGTCCCTCCCTCGCTGTGTGTGTGTGCGTGTCCCTCCCTCGCTGCGTGTGTGTGTGTGTGTCCCTCCCTCCCTGTGTGTGTGCGTGTCCCTCCCTCGCTGTGTGTGTGTGTGTCCCTCCCTCGCTGTGTGTGTGTGTGTCCCTCCCTCGCTGTGTGTGTGTGTGTCCCTCCCTCGCTGTGTGTGTGTGTCCCTCCCTCGCTGTGAGTGTGTGTCCCTCCCTCGCAGTGTGTGCGTGTGTCCCTCCCTCGCTGTGTGTGTGTGTGTGTCCCTCCCTCGCTGTGTGTGCGTGTCTCTCCCTCGCTGTGTGTGTGCGTGTCTCTCCCTCGCTGTGTGTGTGCGTGTCTCTCCCTCGCTGTGTGTGTGCGTGTCCCTCCCTCGCTGTATGTGTGCGTGTCCCTCCCTCGCTGTGTGTGTGCGTGTCCCTCCCTCGCTGTGTGTGTGCGTGTCCCTCCCTCGCTGTGTGTGTGTGTGTCCCTCCCTCGCTCTGTGTGTGTGTCCCTCCCTCGCTGTGTGTGTGTCCCTCCCTCGCTGTGTGTGTGCGTGTCCCTCCCTCGCTGTGTGTGTGTGTGTCCCTCCCTCGCTGTGTGTGTGTGTCCCTCCCTCGCTGTGTGTGTGTGTGTCCCTCCCTCGCTGTGTGTGTGTGTCCCTCCCTCGCTGTGTGTGTGTGTGTGTCCCTCCCTCGCTGTGTGTGTGTGTCCCTCCCTCGCTGTGTGTGTGTGTGTGTGTCCCTCCCTCGCTGTGTGTGTGTGTCCCTCCCTCGCTGTGTGTGTGTGTGTCCCTCCCTCGCTGTGTGTGTGTGTCCCTCTCTCGCTGTGTGTGTGTGTCCCTCTCTCGCTGTGTGTGTGTGTCCCTCCCTCCCTATGTGTGTGTGTCCCTCCCTCGCTGTGTGTGTGTGTGTGTGTCCCTCCCTCACTCTGTGTGTGTGTGTGTCCCTCCCTCGCTGTGTGTGTGTGTGTGTCTCCCTCCGTCTCTGTGTGTGTTTGTGTGTGTCCCTCCCTCGCTGTGTGTGTGTGTCCCTCCCTCGCTGTGTGTGTGTGTGTGTCCCTCCCTCGCTGTGTGTGTGTGTGTGTGTGTCCCTCCCTCTCTGTGTGTGTTTGTGTGTCCCTCCCTCGCTGTGTGTGTGTGTGTCCCTCCCTCGCTGTGTCTGTGTGTGTCCCGCCCTCGCTGTGTGTGTGTGTGTCCCTCCCTCGCTGTGTGTGTGCGTCCCTCCCTCGCTGTGTGTGTGTGTCGCTCCCTCGCTGTGTGTGTGTGTGTCCCTCCCTCCCTGTGTGTGTGTGTCTCTCCCTCTCTGTGTGTGTGCGTGTCTCTCCCTCGCTGTGTGTGTGCGTGTCTCTCCCTCGCTGTGTGTGTGCGTGTCTCTCCCTCGCTGTGTGTGTGCGTGTGTGTGTCCCTCCCTCGCTGTGTGTGTGTGTGTGTTTGTGTCCCTCCTTCGCAGTGTGTGTGCGTGTCCCTCCCTCGCTGTGTGTGTGTGCGTGTCCCTCCCTCGCTGCGTGTGTGTGTGTGTGTCCCTCCCTCCCTGTGTGTGTGCGTGTCCCTCCCTCGCTGTGTGTGTGTGTGTCCCCCCCTCGCTGTGTGTGTGTGTGTCCCTCCCTCGCTGTGTGTGTGTGTGTCCCTCCCTCGCTGTGTGTGTGTGTCCCTCCCTCGCTGTGAGTGTGTGTCCCTCCCTCGCAGTGTGTGCGTGTGTCCCTCCCTCGCTGTGTGTGTGTGTGTGTCCCTCCCTCGCTGTGTGTGCGTGTCTCTCCCTCGCTGTGTGTGTGCGTGTCTCTCCCTCGCTGTGTGTGTGCGTGTCTCTCCCTCGCTGTGTGTGTGCGTGTCCCTCCCTCGCTGTATGTGTGCGTGTCCCTCCCTCGCTGTGTGTGTGCGTGTCCCTCCCTCGCTGTGTGTGTGCGTGTCCCTCCCTCGCTGTGTGTGTGTGTGTCCCTCCCTCGCTGTGTGTGTGTGTCCCTCCCTCGCTGTGTCTGTGTGTGTCCCTCCCTCCCTGTGTGTGTGTGTCTCTCCCTCTCTTTGTGTGTGCGTGTCTCTCCCTCGCTGTATGTGTGCGTGTCTCTCCCTCGCTGTGTGTGTGCGTGTGCGTGTCCCTCCCTCGCTGTGTGTGTGTGTCCCTCCCTCGCTGTGTGTGTGTGTCCCTCCCTCCCTGTGTGTGTGTGTCCCTCCCTCCCTGTGTGTGTGCGTGTCTCTCCCTCGCTGTGTGTGTGCGTGTCTCTCCCTCGCTGTGTGTGTGCGTGTGTGTGTCCCTCCCTCGCTGTGTGTGTGTGTGTGTTTGTGTCCCTCCTTCGCTGTGTGTGTGCGTGTCCCTCCCTCGCTGTGTGTGTACGTGTCTCTCCCTCGCTGTGTGTGTGTGTGAGACCCTCCCTCGCTGTGTGTACGTGTCTCTCCCTCGCTGTGTGTGTGTGTGTCCCTCCCTCGCTGTGTGTGCGTGTCTCTCCCTCGCTGTGTGTGTGCGTGTCCCTACCTCACTGTGTGTGTGCGTGTCCCTCCCTCGCTGTGTGTGCGTGTTCCTCCCTCGCTGTGTGTGTGCGTGTCCCTCCCTCGCTGTGTGTGCGTGTCCCTCCCTCGCTGTGTGTGTGTGTGCGTGTCTCTCCCTCGCTGTGTGTGTGTGTCCCTCCCTCGCTGTGTGTGTGTGTGTCCCTCCCTCGCTGTGTGTGTGTGTCCCTCCCTCGCTGTGTGTGTGTGTGTGTGTGTGTGTCCCTCCCTCTCTGTGTGTGTTAGTGTGTCCCTCCCTCGATGTGTGTGTGTGTGTCCCTCCCTCGCTGTGTCTGTGTGTGTCCCGCCCTCGCTGTGTGTGTGTGTGTCCCTCCCTCGCTGTGTGTGTGCGTCCCTCCCTCGCTGTGTGTGTGTGTCGCTCCCTCGCTGTGTGTGTGTGTGTCCCTCCCTCGCTGTGTGTGTGTGTGTGTGTGTGTGTCCCTCCCTCTCTGTGTGTGTTTGTGTGTCCCTCCCTCGCTGTGTGTGTGTGTGTCCCTCCCTCGCTGTGTCTGTGTGTGTCCCTCCCTCCCTCTCTGTGTGTGTGTCTCTCCCTCTCTGTGTGTGTGCGTGTCTCTCCCTCGCTGTGTGTGTGCGTGTCTCTCCCTCGCTGTGTGTGTGCGTGTGCGTGTCCCTCCCTCGCTGTGTGTGTGTGTCCCTCCCTCGCTGTGTGTGTGTGTCCCTCCCTCCCTGTGTGTGTGTGTCCCTCCCTCCCTGTGTGTGTGTGTCCCTCCCTCCCTGTGTGTGTGCGTGTCTCTCCCTCGCTGTGTGTGTGCGTGTCTCTCCCTCGCTGTGTGTGTGCGTGTGTGTGTCCCTCCCTCGCTGTGTGTGTGTGTGTGTTTGTGTCCCTCCTTCGCTGTGTGTGTGCGTGTCCCTCCCTCGCTGTGTGTGTACGTGTCTCTCCCTCGCTGTGTGTGTGTGTGACCCTCCCTCGCTGTGTGTACGTGTCTCTCCCTCGCTGTGTGTGTGTGTGTCCCTCCCTCGCTGTGTGTGCGTGTCTCTCCCTCGCTGTGTGTGTGCGTGTCCCTACCTCACTGTGTGTGTGCGTGTCCCTCCCTCGCTGTGTGTGCGTGTTCCTCCCTCGCTGTGTGTGTGCGTGTCCCTCCCTCGCTGTGTGTGCGTGTCCCTCCCTCGCTGTGTGTGTGTGTGCGTGTCTCTCCCTCGCTGTGTGTGTGTGTCCCTCCCTCGCTGTGTGTGTGTGTCCCTCCCTCGCAGTGTGTGCGTGTGTCCCTCCCTCGCAGTGTGTGTGTGTCCCTCCCTCGCAGTGTGTGCGTGTGTCCCTCCCTCGCAGTGTGTGCGTGTGTCCCTCCCTCGCAGTGTGTGCGTGTGTCCCTCCCTCGCAGTGTGTGTGCGTGTCCCTCCTTCGCAGTGTGTGTGCGTGTCCCTCCCTCGCTGTGTGTGTGTGCGTGTCCCTCCCTCGCTGCGTGTGTGTGTGTGTGTCCCTCCCTCCCTGTGTGTGTGCGTGTCCCTCCCTCGCTGTGTGTGTGTGTGTCCCTCCCTCGCTGTGTGTGTGTGTGTCCCTCCCTCGCTGTGTGTGTGTGTGTCCCTCCCTCGCTGTGTGTGTGTGTCCCTCCCTCGCTGTGAGTGTGTGTCCCTCCCTCGCAGTGTGTGCGTGTGTCCCTCCCTCGCTGTGTGTGTGTGTGTGTCCCTCCCTCGCTGTGTGTGCGTGTCTCTCCCTCGCTGTGTGTGTGCGTGTCTCTCCCTCGCTGTGTGTGTGCGTGTCTCTCCCTCGCTGTGTGTGTGCGTGTCCCTCCCTCGCTGTATGTGTGCGTGTCCCTCCCTCGCTGTGTGTGTGCGTGTCCCTCCCTCGCTGTGTGTGTGCGTGTCCCTCCCTCGCTGTGTGTGTGTGTGTCCCTCCCTCGCTCTGTGTGTGTGTCCCTCCCTCGCTGTGTGTGTGTGTGTGTCCCTCCCTCGCTGTGTGTGTGCGTGTCCCTCCCTCGCTGTGTGTGTGTGTGTCCCTCCCTCGCTGTGTGTGTGTGTCCCTCCCTCGCTGTGTGTGTGTGTGTCCCTCCCTCGCTGTGTGTGTGTGTCCCTCCCTCGCTGTGTGTGTGTGTGTGTCCCTCCCTCGCTGTGTGTGTGTGTCCCTCCCTCGCTGTGTGTGTGTGTGTGTGTCCCTCCCTCGCTGTGTGTGTGTGTCCCTCCCTCGCTGTGTGTGTGTGTGTCCCTCCCTCGCTGTGTGTGTGTGTCCCTCTCTCGCTGTGTGTGTGTGTCCCTCTCTCGCTGTGTGTGTGTGTCCCTCCCTCCCTATGTGTGTGTGTCCCTCCCTCGCTGTGTGTGTGTGTGTGTGTCCCTCCCTCACTCTGTGTGTGTGTGTGTCCCTCCCTCGCTGTGTGTGTGTGTGTGTCTCCCTCCGTCTCTGTGTGTGTTTGTGTGTGTCCCTCCCTCGCTGTGTGTGTGTGTCCCTCCCTCGCTGTGTGTGTGTGTGTGTCCCTCCCTCGCTGTGTGTGTGTGTGTGTGTGTCCCTCCCTCTCTGTGTGTGTTTGTGTGTCCCTCCCTCGCTGTGTGTGTGTGTGTCCCTCCCTCGCTGTGTCTGTGTGTGTCCCGCCCTCGCTGTGTGTGTGTGTGTCCCTCCCTCGCTGTGTGTGTGCGTCCCTCCCTCGCTGTGTGTGTGTGTCGCTCCCTCGCTGTGTGTGTGTGTGTCCCTCCCTCCCTGTGTGTGTGTGTCTCTCCCTCTCTGTGTGTGTGCGTGTCTCTCCCTCGCTGTGTGTGTGCGTGTCTCTCCCTCGCTGTGTGTGTGCGTGTCTCTCCCTCGCTGTGTGTGTGCGTGTGTGTGTCCCTCCCTCGCTGTGTGTGTGTGTGTGTTTGTGTCCCTCCTTCGCAGTGTGTGTGCGTGTCCCTCCCTCGCTGTGTGTGTGTGCGTGTCCCTCCCTCGCTGCGTGTGTGTGTGTGTGTCCCTCCCTCCCTGTGTGTGTGCGTGTCCCTCCCTCGCTGTGTGTGTGTGTGTCCCCCCCTCGCTGTGTGTGTGTGTGTCCCTCCCTCGCTGTGTGTGTGTGTGTCCCTCCCTCGCTGTGTGTGTGTGTCCCTCCCTCGCTGTGAGTGTGTGTCCCTCCCTCGCAGTGTGTGCGTGTGTCCCTCCCTCGCTGTGTGTGTGTGTGTGTCCCTCCCTCGCTGTGTGTGCGTGTCTCTCCCTCGCTGTGTGTGTGCGTGTCTCTCCCTCGCTGTGTGTGTGCGTGTCTCTCCCTCGCTGTGTGTGTGCGTGTCCCTCCCTCGCTGTATGTGTGCGTGTCCCTCCCTCGCTGTGTGTGTGCGTGTCCCTCCCTCGCTGTGTGTGTGCGTGTCCCTCCCTCGCTGTGTGTGTGTGTGTCCCTCCCTCGCTGTGTGTGTGTGTCCCTCCCTCGCTGTGTGTGTGTGTGTGTCCCTCAATCGCTGTGTGTGTGCGTGTCCCTCCCTCGCTGTGTGTGTGTGTGTGTCCCTCCCTCGCTGTGTGTGTGTGTCCCTCCCTCGCTGTGTGTGTGTGTGTCCCTCCCTCGCTGTGTGTGTGTGTCCCTCCCTCGCTGTGTGTGTGTGTGTGTCCCTCCCTCGCTGTGTGTGTTTGTCCCTCCCTCGCTGTGTGTGTGTGTGTGTCCCTCCCTCGCTGTGTGTGTGTGTCCCTCCCTCGCTGTGTGTGTGTGTGTGTGTCCCTCCCTCACTCTGTGTGTGTGTGTGTCCCTCCCTCGCTGTGTGTGTGTGTGTCTCCCTCCGTCTCTGTGTGTGTTTGTGTGTGTCCCTCCCTCGCTGTGTGTGTGTGTGTCCCTCCCTCGCTGTGTGTGTGTGTGTCCCTCCCTCGCTGTGTGTGTGTGTGTGTGTGTCCCTCCCTCTCTGTGTGTGTTTGTGTGTCCCTCCCTCGCTGTGTGTGTGTGTGTCCCTCCCTCGCTGTGTCTGTGTGTGTCCCGCCCTCGCTGTGTGTGTGTGTGTCCCTCCCTCGCTGTGTGTGTGCGTCCCTCCCTCGCTGTGTGTGTGTGTCGCTCCCTCGCTGTGTGTGTGTGTGTCCCTCCCTCCCTGTGTGTGTGTGTCTCTCCCTCTCTGTGTGTGTGCGTGTCTCTCCCTCGCTGTGTGTGTGCGTGTCTCTCCCTCGCTGTGTGTGTGCGTGTGTGTGTCCCTCCCTCGCTGTGTGTGTGTGTGTGTTTGTGTCCCTCCTTCGCTGTGTGTGTGCGTGTCCCTCCCTCGCTGTGTGTGTACGTGTCTCTCCCTCGCTGTGTGTGTGTGTGTCCCTCCCTCGCTGTGTGTACGTGTCTCTCCCTCGCTGTGTGTGTGTGTGTCCCTCCCTCGCTGTGTGTGCGTGTCTCTCCCTCGCTGTGTGTGTGCGTGTCCCTACCTCACTGTGTGTGTGCGTGTCCCTCCCTCGCTGTGTGTGCGTGTTCCTCCCTCGCTGTGTGTGTGCGTGTCCCTCCCTCGCTGTGTGTGCGTGTCCCTCCCTCGCTGTGTGTGTGTGTGTGCGTGACTCTCCCTCGCTGTGTGTGTGTGTCCCTCCCTCGCTGTGTGTGTGTGTCCCTCCCTCGCAGTGTGTGCGTGTGTCCCTCCCTCGCAGTGTGTGTGTGTCCCTCCCTCGCAGTGTGTGCGTGTGTCCCTCCCTCGCAGTGTGTGCGTGTGTCCCTCCCTCGCAGTGTGTGCGTGTGTCCCTCCCTCGCAGTGTGTGTGCGTGTCCCTCCTTCGCAGTGTGTGTGCGTGTCCCTCCCTCGCTGTGTGTGTGTGCGTGTCCCTCCCTCGCTGTGTGTGTGTGTGTGTGTCCCTCCCTCCATGTGTGTGTGCGTGTCCCTCCCTCGCTGTGTGTGTGTGTGTCCCTCCCTCGCTGTGTGTTTGTGTGTCCCTCCCTCGCTGTGTGTGTTTGTGTCCCTCCCTCGCTGTGTGTGTGTGTCCCTCCCTCGCTGTGAGTGTGTGTCCCTCCCTCGCAGTGTGTGCGTGTGTCCCTCCCTCGCTGTGTGTGTGTGTGTGTCCCTCCCTCGCTGTGTGTGCGTGTCTCTCTCTCGCTGTGTGTGTGCGTGTCTCTCCCTCGCTGTGTGTGTGCGTGTCTCTCCCTCGCTGTGTGTGTGCGTGTGTGTGTCCCTCCCTCGCTGTGTGTGTGTGTGTGTGTTTGTGTCCCTCCTTCGCTGTGTGTGTGCGTGTCCCTCCCTCGCTGTGTGTGTGTGTGTGTCCCTCCCTCGCTGTGTGTGTGTGTCCCTCCCTCGCTGTGTGTGTGTGTGTGTGTCCCTCCCTCGCTGTGTGTGTGTGTCCCTCCCTCGCTGTGTGTGTGTGTGTGTCCCTCCCTCGCTGTGTGTGTGTGTCCCTCCCTCGCTGTGTGTGTGTGTGTCCCTCCCTCGCTGTGTGTGTGTGTGTCCCTCCCTCGCTGTGTGTGTGTGTGTGTGTCCCTCCCTCTCTGTGTGTGTTTGTGTGTCCCTCCCTCGCTGTGTGTGTGTGTGTCCCTCCCTCGCTGTGTCTGTGTTTGTCCCGCCCTCGCTGTGTGTGTGTGTGTCCCTCCCTCGCTGTGTGTGCGCGTCCCTCCCTCGCTGTGTGTGTGTGTCGCTCCCTCGCTGTGTGTGTGTGTGTCCCTCCCTCCCTGTGTGTGTGTGTCTCTCCCTCTCTGTGTGTGTGCGTGTCTCTCCCTCGCTGTGTGTGTGCGTGTCTCTCCCTCGCTGTGTGTGTGCGTGTCTCTCCCTCGCTGTGTGTGTGCGTGTGTGTGTCCCTCCCTCGCTGTGTGTGTGTGTGTGTTTGTGTCCCTCCTTCGCTGTGTGTGTGCGTGTCCCTCCCTCGCTGTGTGTGTACGTGTCTCTCCCTCGCTGTGTGTGTGTGTGTCCCTCCCTCGCTGTGTGTACGTGTCTCTCCCTCGCTGTGTGTGTGTGTGTCCCTCCCTCGCTGTGTGTGCGTGTCTCTCCCTCGCTGTGTGTGTGCGTGTCCCTACCTCACTGTGTGTGTGCGTGTCCCTCCCCCGCTGTGTGTGCGTGTTCCTCCCTCGCTGTGTGTGTGCGTGTCCCTCCCTCGCTGTGTGTGCGTGTCCCTCCCTCGCTGTGTGTGTGTGTTTGCGTGACTCTCCCTCGCTGTGTGTGTGTGTCCCTCCCTCGCTGTGTGTGTGTGTCCCTCCCTCGCAGTGTGTGCGTGTGTCCCTCCCTCGCAGTGTGTGTGTGTCCCTCCATCGCAGTGTGTGCGTGTGTCCCTCCCTCGCAGTGTGTGCGTGTGTCCCTCCCTCGCAGTGTGTGCGTGTGTCCCTCCCTCGCAGTGTGTGTGCGTGTCCCTCCTTCGCAGTGTGTGTGCGTGTCCCTCCCTCGCTGTGTGTGTGTGCGTGTCCCTCCCTCGCTGTGTGTGTGTGTGTGTGTCCCTCCCTCCATGTGTGTGTGCGTGTCCCTCCCTCGCTGTGTGTGTGTGTGTCCCTCCCTCGCTGTGTGTGTGTGTGTCCCTCCCTCGCTGTGTGTGTGTGTGTCCCTCCCTCGCTGTGTGTGTGTGTCCCTCCCTCGCTGTGAGTGTGTGTCCCTCCCTCGCAGTGTGTGCGTGTCTCTCCCTCGCTGTGTGTGTGCGTGTCTCTCCCTCGCTGTGTGTGTGCGTGTCTCTCCCTCGCTGTGTGTGTGCGTGTGTGTGTCCCTCCCTCGCTGTGTGTGTGTGTGTGTTTGTGTCCCTCCTTCGCTGTGTGTGTGCGTGTCCCTCCCTCGCTGTGTGTGTACGTGTCTCTCCCTCGCTGTGTGTGTGTGTGTCCCTCCCTCGCTGTGTGTACGTGTCTCTCCCTCGCTGTGTGTGTGTGTGTCCCTCCCTCGCTGTGTGTGCGTGTCTCTCCCTCCCTGTGTGTGTGCGTGTCCCTACCTCACTGTGTGTGTGCGTGTCCCTCCCTCGCTGTGTGTGCGTGTTCCTCCCTCGCTGTGTATGTGCGTGTCCCTCCCTCGCTGTGTGTGCGTGTCCCTCCCTCGCTGTGTGTGTGTGTGCGTGTCTCTCCCTCGCTGTGTGTGTGTGTCCCTCCCTCGCTGTGTGTGTGTGTCCCTCCCTCGCAGTGTGTGCGTGTGTCCCTCCCTCGCAGTGTGTGTGTGTCCCTCCCTCGCAGTGTGTGCGTGTGTCCCTCCCTCGCAGTGTGTGCGTGTGTCCCTCCCTCGCAGTGTGTGCGTGTGTCCCTCCCTCGCAGTGTGTGTGCGTGTCCCTCCTTCGCAGTGTGTGTGCGTGTCCCTCCCTCGCTGTGTGTGTGTGCGTGTCCCTCCCTCGCTGTGTGTGTGTGTGTGTGTCCCTCCCTCCCTGTGTGTGTGCGTGTCCCTCCCTCGCTGTGTGTGTGTGTGTCCCTCCCTCGCTGTGTGTGTGTGTGTCCCTCCCTCGCTGTGTGTGTGTGTGTCCCTCCCTCGCTGTGTGTGTGTGTCCCTCCCTCGCAGTGTGTGCGTGTGTCCCTCCCTCGCAGTGTGTGTGTGTCCCTCCATCGCAGTGTGTGCGTGTGTCCCTCCCTCGCAGTGTGTGCGTGTGTCCCTCCCTCGCAGTGTGTGCGTGTGTCCCTCCCTCGCAGTGTGTGTGCGTGTCCCTCCTTCGCAGTGTGTGTGCGTGTCCCTCCCTCGCTGTGTGTGTGTGCGTGTCCCTCCCTCGCTGTGTGTGTGTGTGTGTGTCCCTCCCTCCATGTGTGTGTGCGTGTCCCTCCCTCGCTGTGTGTGTGTGTGTCCCTCCCTCGCTGTGTGTGTGTGTGTCCCTCCCTCGCTGTGTGTGTGTGTGTCCCTCCCTCGCTGTGTGTGTGTGTCCCTCCCTCGCTGTGAGTGTGTGTCCCTCCCTCGCAGTGTGTGCGTGTCTCTCCCTCGCTGTGTGTGTGCGTGTCTCTCCCTCGCTGTGTGTGTGCGTGTCTCTCCCTCGCTGTGTGTGTGCGTGTGTGTGTCCCTCCCTCGCTGTGTGTGTGTGTGTGTTTGTGTCCCTCCTTCGCTGTGTGTGTGCGTGTCCCTCCCTCGCTGTGTGTGTACGTGTCTCTCCCTCGCTGTGTGTGTGTGTGTCCCTCCCTCGCTGTGTGTACGTGTCTCTCCCTCGCTGTGTGTGTGTGTGTCCCTCCCTCGCTGTGTGTGCGTGTCTCTCCCTCCCTGTGTGTGTGCGTGTCCCTACCTCACTGTGTGTGTGCGTGTCCCTCCCTCGCTGTGTGTGCGTGTTCCTCCCTCGCTGTGTATGTGCGTGTCCCTCCCTCGCTGTGTGTGCGTGTCCCTCCCTCGCTGTGTGTGTGTGTGCGTGTCTCTCCCTCGCTGTGTGTGTGTGTCCCTCCCTCGCTGTGTGTGTGTGTCCCTCCCTCGCAGTGTGTGCGTGTGTCCCTCCCTCGCAGTGTGTGTGTGTCCCTCCCTCGCAGTGTGTGCGTGTGTCCCTCCCTCGCAGTGTGTGCGTGTGTCCCTCCCTCGCAGTGTGTGCGTGTGTCCCTCCCTCGCAGTGTGTGTGCGTGTCCCTCCTTCGCAGTGTGTGTGCGTGTCCCTCCCTCGCTGTGTGTGTGTGCGTGTCCCTCCCTCGCTGTGTGTGTGTGTGTGTGTCCCTCCCTCCCTGTGTGTGTGCGTGTCCCTCCCTCGCTGTGTGTGTGTGTGTCCCTCCCTCGCTGTGTGTGTGTGTGTCCCTCCCTCGCTGTGTGTGTGTGTGTCCCTCCCTCGCTGTGTGTGTGTGTCCCTCCCTCGCTGTGAGTGTGTGTCCCTCCCTCGCAGTGTGTGCGTGTGTCCCTCCCTCGCTGTGTGTGTGTGTGTGTCCCTCCCTCGCTGTGTGTGCGTGTCTCTCCCTCGCTGTGTGTGTGCGTGTCTCTCCCTCGCTGTGTGTGTGCGTGTCTCTCCCTCGCTGTGTGTGTGCGTGTCCCTCCCTCGCTGTATGTGTGCGTGTCCCTCCCTCGCTGTGTGTGTGCGTGTCCCTCCCTCGCTGTGTGTGCGTGTCCCTCCCTCGCTGTGTGTGTGTGTGTCCCTCCCTCGCTGTGTGTGTGTGTCCCTCCCTCGCTGTGTGTGTGTGTGTGTCCCTCCCTCGCTGTGTGTGTGCGTGTCCCTCCCTCGCTGTGTGTGTGTGTGTCCCTCCCTCGCTGTGTGTGTGTGTCCCTCCCTCGCTGTGTGTGTGTGTGTGTCCCTCCCTCGCTGTGTGTGTGTGTCCCTCCCTCGCTGTGTGTGTGTGTGTGTCCCTCCCTCGCTGTGTGTGTGTGTCCCTCCCTCGCTGTGTGTGTGTGTGTCCCTCCCTCGCTGTGTGTGTGTGTCCCTCCCTCGCTGTGTGTGTGTGTCCCTCCCTCGCTGTGTGGGTGTGTGTCCCTCCCTCGCTGTTTGTGTGTGTCCCTCTCTCGCTGTGTGTGTGTGTCCCTCCCTCCCTATGTGTGTGTGTCCCTCCCTCGCTGTGTGTGTGTGTGTCCCTCCCTCACTCTGTGTGTGTGTGTGTCCCTCCCTCGCTGTGTGTGTGTGTGTCTCCCTCCCTCTCTGTGTGTGTTTGTGTGTGTCCCTCCCTCGCTGTGTGTGTCCCTCCCTCGCTGTGTGTGTGTGTGTCCCTCCCTCGCTGTGTGTGTGTGTGTGTGTGTGTGTGTCCCTCCCTCTCTGTGTGTGTTTGTGTGTCCCTCCCTCGCTGTGTGTGTGTGTGTTCCTCCCTCGCTGTGTCTGTGTGTGTCCCGCCCTCGCTGTGTGTGTGTGTGTCCCTCCCTCGCTATGTGTGTGCGTCCCTCCCTCGCTGTGTGTGTGTGTCGCTCCCTCGCTGTGTGTGTGTGTGTCCCTCCCTCCCTGTGTGTGTGTGTCTCTCCCTCTCTGTGTGTGTGCGTGTCTCTCCCTCGCTGTGTGTGTGCGTGTCTCTCCCTCGCTGTGTGTGTGCGTGTGCGTGTCCCTCCATCGCTGTGTGTTTGTGTCCCTCCCTCCCTGTGTGTGTGTGTCCCTCCCTCCCTGTGTGTGTGTGTCCCTCCCTCCCTGTGTGTGTGCGTGTCTCTCCCTCGCTGTGTGTGTGCGTGTCTCTCCCTCGCTGTGTGTGTGCGTGTGTGTGTCCCTCCCTCGCTGTGTGTGTGTGTGCGTGTCCCTCCCTCGCTGTGTGTGTGCGTGTCCCTCCCTCGCTGTGTGTGTACGTGTCTCTCCCTCGCTGTGTGTGTGTGTGTCCCTCCCTCGCTGTGTGTACGTGTCTCTCCCTCGCTGTGTGTGTGTGTGTCCCTCCCTCGCTGTGTGTGCGTGTCTCTCCCTCGCTGTGTGTGTGCGTGTACCTACCTCACTGTGTGTGTGCGTGTCCCTCCCTCACTGTGTGTGCGTGTTCCTCCCTCGCTGTGTGTGTGCGTGTCCCTCCCTCGCTGTGTGTGCGTGTCCCTCCCTCGCTGTGTGTGTGTGTGTGTGTCTCTCCCTCGCTGTGTGTGTGTGTCCCTCCCTCGATGTGTGTGTGTGTCCCTCCCTCGCAGTGTGTGCGTGTGTCGCTCCCTCGCAGTGTGTGTGTGTCCCTCCCTCGCAGTGTGTGCGTGTGTCCCTCCCTCGCAGTGTGTGCGTGTGTCCCTCCCTCGCAGTGTGTGCGTGTGTCCCTCCCTCGCAGTGTGTGTGCGTGTCCCTCCTTCGCAGTGTGTGTGCGTGTCGCTCCCTCGCTGTGTGTGTGTGCGTGTCCCTCCCTCGCTGTGTGTGTGTGTGTGTGTGTCCCTCCCTCCCTGTGTGTGTCCGTGTCCCTCCCTCGCTGTGTGTGTGTGTGTCCCTCCCTCGCTGTGTGTGTGTGTGTCCCTCCCTCGCTGTGTGTGCGTGTGTCCCTCCCTCGCTGTGTGTGCGTGTCCCTCCCTCGCTGTGTGTGTGTCCCTCCCTCGCTCTGTGTGTGTGTCCCTCCCTCGCTGTGTGTGTGTGTGTCCCTCCCTCGCTGTGAGTGTGTGTCCCTCCCTCGCAGTGTGTGCGGGTGTCCCTCCCTCGCTGTGTGTGTGTGTGTGTCCCTCCCTCGCTGTGTGTGCGTGTCTCTCCCTCGCTGTGTGTGTGCGTGTCTCTCCCTCGCTGTGTGTGTGCGTGTCTCTCCCTCGCTGTGTGTGTGCGTGTCCCTCCCTCGCTGTGTGTGTGCGTGTACCTCCCTCGCTGTGTGTGTACGTGTCCCTCCCTCGCTGTGTGTGTGCGTGTCCCTCCCTCGCTGTGTGTGTGTGTGCGTGTCCCTCCCGCGCTGTGTGTGCATGTCCCTCCCTCGCTGTGTGTGCGTGTCCCTCCCTTGCTGTGTGTGTGTGTGCGTGTCCCTCCCTCGCTGTGTGTGCGTGTGTCCCTCCCTCGCTGTGTGTGTGTGCGTGTCCCTCCCTCGCAGTGTGTGCGTGTGTCCCTCCCTCCCTGTGTGTGTGCGTGTCCCTCCCTCGCTGTGTGTGTGTGTGCGTGTCCCTCCCGCGCTGTGTGTGCATGTCCCTCCCTCGCTGTGTGTGCGTGTCCTTCCCTTGCTGTGTGTGTGTGTGTGCGTGTCCCTCCCTCGCTGTGTGTGCGTGTGTCCCTCCCTCGCTGTGTGTGTGTGCGTGTCCCTCCCTCGCAGTGTGTGCGTGTGTCCCTCTCTCCCTGTGTGTGTGCGTGTCCCTCCCTCGCAGTGTGTGTGTGTGTGTCCCTCCCTCGCTGTGTGTGTGCGTGTCTCTCCCTCGCTGTGTGTGTGTGTCCCTCTCTCCCTGTGTGTGTGTGTGTCACTCCCTCCCTGTGTGTGTGTGTGTCCCTCCCTCGCTGTGTGTGTGTGTCCCTCCCTCGCTGTGTGTGTCCCTCCCTCGCTGTGTGTGTGTCCCTCCCTCGCTGTGTGTGTGTGTCCCTCCCTCGCTGTGTGTGTGTGTGTCCCTCCCTCGCTGTGTGTGTGTGTCCCTCCCTCGCAGTGTGTGCGTGTGTCCCTCCCTCGCAGTGTGTGTGTGTCCCTCCCTCGCAGTGTGTGCGTGTGTCCCTCCCTCGCAGTGTGTGCGTGTGTCCCTCCCTCGCAGTGTGTGCGTGTGTCCCTCCCTCGCAGTGTGTGTGCGTGTCCCTCCTTCGCAGTGTGTGTGCGTGTTCCTCCCTCGCTGTGTGTGCGTGTCCCTCCCTCGCTGTGTGTGTGTGTGTGTGTCCCTCCCTCCCTGTGTGTGTGCGTGTCCCTCCCTCGCTGTGTGTGTGTGTGTCCCTCCCTCGCTGTGTGTGTGTGTGTCCCTCCCTCGCTGTGTGTGTGTGTGTCCCTCCCTCGCTGTGTGTGTGTGTCCCTCCCTCGCTTTGAGTGTGTGTCCCTCCCTCGCAGTGTGTGCGTGTGTCCCTCCCTCGCTGTGTGTGTGTGTGTGTCCCTCCCTCGCTGTGTGTGCGTGTCTCTCCCTCGCTGTGTGTGTGCGTGTCTCTCCCTCGCTGTGTGTGTGCGTGTCTCTCCCTCGCTGTGTGTGTGCGTGTCCCTCCCTCGCTGTATGTGTGCGTGTCCCTCCCTCGCTGTGTGTGTGCGTGTCCCTCCCTCGCTGTGTGTGTGCGTGTCCCTCCCTCGCTGTGTGTGTGTGTGTCCCTCCCTCGCTGTGTGTGTGTGTCCCTCCCTCGCTGTGTGTGTGTGTGTGTCCCTCCCTCGCTGTGTGTGTGCGTGTCCCTCCCTCGCTGTGTGTGTGTGTGTGTCCCTCCCTCGCTGTGTGTGTGTGTCCCTCCCTCGCTGTGTGTGTGTGTGTGTCCCTCCCTCGCTGTGTGTGTGTGTCCCTCCCTCGCTGTGTGTGTGTGTGTGTCCCTCCCTCGCTGTGTGTGTGTGTCCCTCCCTCGCTGTGTGTGTGTGTGTGTCCCTCCCTCGCTGTGTGTGTGTGTCCCGCCCTCGCTGTGTGTGTGTGTCCCTCCCTCGCTGTGTGGGTGTGTGTCCCTCCCTCGCTGTGTGTGTGTGTCCCTCTCTCGCTGTGTGTGTGTGTCCCTCCCTCCCTATGTGTGTGTGTCCCTCCCTCGCTGTGTGTGTGCGTGTCTCTCCCTCGCTGTGTGTGTGCGTGTCTCTCCCTCGCTGTGTGTGTGCGTGTCCCTCCCTCGCTGTGTGTGTGCGTGTACCTCCCTCGCTGTGTGTGTACGTGTCCCTCCCTCGCTGTGTGTGTGCGTGTCCCTCCCTCGCTGTGTGTGTGTGTGCGTGTCCCTCCCGCGCTGTGTGTGCATGTCCCTCCCTCGCTGTGTGTGCGTGTCCCTCCCTTGCTGTGTGTGTGTGTGCGTGTCCCTCCCTCGCTGTGTGTGCGTGTGTCCCTCCCTCGCTGTGTGTGTGTGCGTGTCCCTCCCTCGCAGTGTGTGCGTGTGTCCCTCCCTCCCTGTGTGTGTGCGTGTCCCTCCCTCGCTGTGTGTGTGTGTGCGTGTCCCTCCCGCGCTGTGTGTGCATGTCCCTCCCTCGCTGTGTGTGCGTGTCCCTCCCTTGCTGTGTGTGTGTGTGTGCGTGTCCCTCCCTCGCTGTGTGTGCGTGTGTCCCTCCCTCGCTGTGTGTGTGTGCGTGTCCCTCCCTCGCAGTGTGTGCGTGTGTCCCTCTCTCCCTGTGTGTGTGCGTGTCCCTCCCTCGCAGTGTGTGTGTGTGTGTCCCTCCCTCGCTGTGTGTGTGCGTGTCTCTCCCTCGCTGTGTGTGTGTGTCCCTCTCTCCCTGTGTGTGTGTGTGTCACTCCCTCCCTGTGTGTGTGTGTGTCCCTCCCTCGCTGTGTGTGTGTGTCCCTCCCTCGCTGTGTGTGTCCCTCCCTCGCTGTGTGTGTGTCCCTCCCTCGCTGTGTGTGTGTTCCTCCCTCGCTGTGTGTGTGTGTGTCCCTCCCTCGCTGTGTGTGTGTGACCCTCCCTCGCAGTGTGTGCGTGTGTCCCTCCCTCGCAGTGTGTGTGTGTCCCTCCCTCGCAGTGTGTGCGTGTGTCCCTCCCTCGCAGTGTGTGCGTGTGTCCCTCCCTCGCAGTGTGTGCGTGTGTCCCTCCCTCGCAGTGTGTGTGCGTGTCCCTCCTTCGCAGTGTGTGTGCGTGTTCCTCCCTCGCTGTGTGTGTGTGCGTGTCCCTCCCTCGCTGTGTGTGTGTGTGTGTGTCCCTCCCTCCCTGTGTGTGTGCGTGTCCCTCCCTCGCTGTGTGTGTGTGTGTCCCTCCCTCGCTGTGTGTGTGTGTGTCCCTCCCTCGCTGTGTGTGTGTGTGTCCCTTCCTCGCTGTGTGTGTGTGTCCCTCCCTCGCTGTGAGTGTGTGTCCCTCCCTCGCAGTGTGTGCGTGTGTCCCTCCCTCGCTGTGTGTGTGTGTGTGTCCCTCCCTCGCTGTGTGTGCGTGTCTCTCCCTCGCTGTGTGTGTGCGTGTCTCTCCCTCGCTGTGTGTGTGCGTGTCTCTCCCTCGCTGTGTGTGTGCGTGTCCCTCCCTCGCTGTATGTGTGCGTGTCCCTCCCTCGCTGTGTGTGTGCGTGTCCCTCCCTCGCTGTGTGTGTGCGTGTCCCTCCCTCGCTGTGTGTGTGTGTGTCCCTCCCTCGCTGTGTGTGTGTGTCCCTCCCTCGCTGTGTGTGTGTGTGTGTCCCTCCCTCGCTGTGTGTGTGCGTGTCCCTCCCTCGCTGTGTGTGTGTGTGTGTCCCTCCCTCGCTGTGTGTGTGTGTCCCTCCCTCGCTGTGTGTGTGTGTGTGTCCCTCCCTCGCTGTGTGTGTGTGTCCCTCCCTCGCTGTGTGTGTGTGTGTGTCCCTCCCTCGCTGTGTGTGTGTGTCCCTCCCTCGCTGTGTGTGTGTGTGTGTCCCTCCCTCGCTGTGTGTGTGTGTCCCGCCCTCGCTGTGTGTGTGTGTTCCTCCCTCGCTGTGTGGGTGTGTGTCCCTCCCTCGCTGTGTGTGTGTGTCCCTCTCTCGCTGTGTGTGTGTGTCCCTCCCTCCCTATGTGTGTGTGTCCCTCCCTCGCTGTGTGTGTGTGTGTCCCTCCCTCACTCTGTGTGTGTGTGTGTCCCTCCCTCGCTGTGTGTGTGTGTGTCTCCCTCCCTCTCTGTGTGTGTTTGTGTGTGTCCCTCCCTCGCTGTGTGTGTGTGTGTCCCTCCCTCGCTGTGTGTGTCCCTCCCTCGCTGTGTGTGTGTGTGTCCCTCCCTCGCTGTGTGTGTGTGTGTGTGTGTGTGTGTCCCTCCCTCTCTGTGTGTGTTTGTGTGTCCCTCCCTCGCTGTGTGTGTGTGTGTCCCTCCCTCGCTGTGTCTGTGTGTGTCCCGCCCTCGCTGTGTGTGTGTGTCCCTCCCTCGCTGTGTGTGTGCGTCCCTCCCTCGCTGTGTGTGTGTCGCTCCCTCGCTGTGTGTGTGTGTGTCCCTCCCTCCCTGTGTGTGTGTGTCTCTCCCTCTCTGTGTGTGTGCGTGTCTCTCCCTCGCTGTGTGTGTGCGTGTCTCTCCCTCGCTGTGTGTGTGCGTGTGCGTGTCCCTCCCTCGCTGTGTGTGTGTGTCCCTCCCTCCCTGTGTGTGTGTGTCCCTCCCTCCCTGTGTGTGTGTGTCCCTCCCTCCCTGTGTGTGTGCGTGTCCCTCCCTCGCTGTGTGTGTACGTGTCTCTCCCTCGCTGTGTGTGTGTGTGTCCCTCCCTCGCTGTGTGTACGTGTCTCTCCCTCGCTGTGTGTGTGTGTGTCCCTCCCTCGCTGTGTGTGCGTGTCTCTCCCTCGCTGTGTGTGTGCGTGTCCCTACTTCACTGTGTGTGTGCGTGTCCCTCCCTCACTGTGTGTGCGTGTTCCTCCCTCGCTGTGTGTGTGCGTGTCCCTCCCTCGCTGTGTGTGCGTGTCCCTCCCTCGCTGTGTGTGTGTGTGTGTGTCTCTCCCTCGCTGTGTGTGTGTGTCCCTCCCTCGCTGTGTGTGTGTGTCCCTCCCTCGCAGTGTGTGCGTGTGTCGCTCCCTCGCAGTGTGTGTGTGTCCCTCCCTCGCAGTGTGTGCGTGTGTCCCTCCCTCGCAGTGTGTGCGTGTGTCCCTCCCTCGCAGTGTGTGCGTGTGTCCCTCCCTCGCAGTGTGTGTGCGTGTCCCTCCTTCGCAGTGTGTGTGCGTGTCGCTCCCTCGCTGTGTGTGTGTGCGTGTCCCTCCCTCGCTGTGTGTGTGTGTGTGTGTGTCCCTCCCTCCCTGTGTGTGTCCGTGTCCCTCCCTCGCTGTGTGTGTGTGTGTCCCTCCCTCGCTGTGTGTGTGTGTGTCCCTCCCTCGCTGTGTGTGTGCGTGTCTCTCCCTCGCTGTGTGTGTGCGTGTCTCTCCCTCGCTGTATGTGTGCGTGTCCCTCCCTCGCTGTGTGTGTGCGTGTCCCTCCCTCGCTGTGTGTGTGCGTGTCCCTCCCTCGCTGTGTGTGTGTGTGTCCCTCCCTCGCTGTGTGTGTGTGTCCCTCCCTCGCTGTGTGTGTGTGTGTGTCCCTCCCTCGCTGTGTGTGTGCGTGTCCCTCCCTCGCTGTGTGTGTGTGTGTGTCCCTCCCTCGCTGTGTGTGTGTGTCCCTCCCTCGCTGTGTGTGTGTGTGTGTCCCTCCCTCGCTGTGTGTGTGTGTCCCTCCCTCGCTGTGTGTGTGTGTGTGTCCCTCCCTCGCTGTGTGTGTGTGTCCCTCCCTCGCTGTGTGTGTGTGTGTGTCCCTCCCTCGCTGTGTGTGTGTGTCCCGCCCTCGCTGTGTGTGTGTGTTCCTCCCTCGCTGTGTGGGTGTGTGTCCCTCCCTCGCTGTGTGTGTGTGTCCCTCTCTCGCTGTGTGTGTGTGTCCCTCCCTCCCTATGTGTGTGTGTCCCTCCCTCGCTGTGTGTGTATGTGTCCCTCCCTCACTCTGTGTGTGTGTGTGTCCCTCCCTCGCTGTGTGTGTGTGTGTCTCCCTCCCTCTCTGTGTGTGTTTGTGTGTGTCCCTCCCTCGCTGTGTGTGTGTGTGTCCCTCCCTCGCTGTGTGTGTCCCTCCCTCGCTGTGTGTGTGTGTGTCCCTCCCTCGCTGTGTGTGTGTGTGTCCCTCCCTCTCTGTGTGTGTTTGTGTGTCCCTCCCTCGCTGTGTGTGTGTGTGTCCCTCCCTCGCTGTGTCTGTGTGTGTCCCGCCCTCGCTGTGTGTGTGTGTGTCCCTCCCTCGCTGTGTGTGTGCGTCCCTCCCTCGCTGTGTGTGTGTCGCTCCCTCGCTGTGTGTGTGTGTGTCCCTCCCTCCCTGTGTGTGTGTGTCTCTCCCTCTCTGTGTGTGTGCGTGTCTCTCCCTCGCTGTGTGTGTGCGTGTCTCTCCCTCGCTGTGTGTGTGCGTGTGCGTGTCCCTCCCTCGCTGTGTGTGTGTGTCCCTCCCTCCCTGTGTGTGTGTGTCCCTCCCTCCCTGTGTGTGTGTGTCCCTCCCTCCCTGTGTGTGTGCGTGTCTCTCCCTCGCTGTGTGTGTGCGTGTCTCTCCCTCGCTGTGTGTGTGCGTGTGTGTGTCCCTCCCTCGCTGTGTGTGTGTGTTTGTGTCCCTCCTTCGCTGTGTGTGTGCGTGTCCCTCCCTCGCTGTGTGTGTACGTGTCTCTCCCTCGCTGTGTGTGTGTGTGTCCCTCCCTCGCTGTGTGTACGTGTCTCTCCCTCGCTGTGTGTGTGTGTGTCCCTCCCTCGCTGTGTGTGCGTGTCTCTCCCTCGCTGTGTGTGTGCGTGTCCCTACTTCACTGTGTGTGTGCGTGTCCCTCCCTCACTGTGTGTGCGTGTTCCTCCCTCGCTGTGTGTGTGCGTGTCCCTCCCTCGCTGTGTGTGCGTGTCCCTCCCTCGCTGTGTGTGTGTGTGTGTGTCTCTCCCTCGCTGTGTGTGTGTGTCCCTCCCTCGCTGTGTGTGTGTGTCCCTCCCTCGCAGTGTGTGCGTGTGTCGCTCCCTCGCAGTGTGTGTGTGTCCCTCCCTCGCAGTGTGTGCGTGTGTCCCTCCCTCGCAGTGTGTGCGTGTGTCCCTCCCTCGCAGTGTGTGCGTGTGTCCCTCCCTCGCTGTGTGTGTGTGTCCCTCCCTCGCAGTGTGTGCATGTGTCCCTCCCTCGCTGAGTGTGTGTGTCCCTCCCTCGCTGAGTGTGTGTGTCCCTCCCTCGCAGTGTGTGTGTGTGTCCCTCCCTCGCAGTGTGTGCGTGTTTCCCTCCCTCGCAGTGTGTGCGTGTGTCCCTCCCTCGCAGTGTGTGCATGTGTCCCTCCCTCGCAGTGTGTGTGCGTGTCCCTCCTTCGCAGTGTGTGCGCGTGTCCCTCCCTCGCAGTGTGTGCGTGTGTCCCTCCCTCGCTGTGTGTGTGTGTGTGTGTCCCTCCCTCGCTGTGTGTGCGTGTCTCTCCCTCGCTGTGTGTGTGCGTGTCTCTCCCTCGCTGTGTGTGTGCGTGTCTCTCCCTCGCTGTGTGTGTGCGTGTCCCTCCCTCGCTGTGTGTGTGCGTGTACCTCCCTCGCTGTGTGTGTACGTGTCCCTCCCTCGCTGTGTGTGTGCGTGTCCCTCCCTCGCTGTGTGTGTGTGTGCGTGTCCCTCCCGCGCTGTGTGTGCATGTCCCTCCCTCGCTGTGTGTGCGTGTCCCTCCCTTGCTGTGTGTGTGTGTGCGTGTCCCTCCCTCGCTGTGTGTGCGTGTGTCCCTCCCTCGCTGTGTGTGTGTGCGTGTCCCTCCCTCGCAGTGTGTGCGTGTGTCCCTCCCTCCCTGTGTGTGTGCGTGTCCCTCCCTCGCTGTGTGTGTGTGTGCGTGTCCCTCCCGCGCTGTGTGTGCATGTCCCTCCCTCGCTGTGTGTGCGTGTCCCTCCCTTGCTGTGTGTGTGTGTGTGCGTGTCCCTCCCTCGCTGTGTGTGCGTGTGTCCCTCCCTCGCTTTGTGTGTGTGCGTGTCCCTCCCTCGCAGTGTGTGCGTGTGTCCCTCTCTCCCTGTGTGTGTGCGTGTCCCTCCCTCGCAGTGTGTGTGTGTGTGTCCCTCCCTCGCTGTGTGTGTGCGTGTCTCTCCCTCGCTGTGTGTGTGTGTCCCTCTCTCCCTGTGTGTGTGTGTGTCACTCCCTCCCTGTGTGTGTGTGTGTCCCTCCCTCGCTGTGTGTGTGTGTCCCTCCCTCGCTGTGTGTGTCCCTCCCTCGCTGTGTGTGTGTCCCTCCCTCGCTGTGTGTGTGTTCCTCCCTCGCTGTGTGTGTGTGTGTCCCTCCCTCGCTGTGTGTGTGTGTCCCTCCCTCGCAGTGTGTGCGTGTGTCCCTCCCTCGCAGTGTGTGTGTGTCCCTCCCTCGCAGTGTGTGCGTGTGTCCCTCCCTCGCAGTGTGTGCGTGTGTCCCTCCCTCGCAGTGTGTGCGTGTGTCCCTCCCTCGCAGTGTGTGTGCGTGTCCCTCCTTCGCAGTGTGTGTGCGTGTTCCTCCCTCGCTGTGTGTGTGTGCGTGTCCCTCCCTCGCTGTGTGTGTGTGTGTGTGTCCCTCCCTCCCTGTGTGTGTGCGTGTCCCTCCCTCGCTGTGTGTGTGTGTGTCCCTCCCTCGCTGTGTGTGTGTGTGTCCCTCCCTCGCTGTGTGTGTGTGTGTCCCTCCCTCGCTGTGTGTGTGTGTCCCTCCCTCGCTGTGAGTGTGTGTCCCTCCCTCGCAGTGTGTGCGTGTGTCCCTCCCTCGCTGTGTGTGTGTGTGTGTCCCTCCCTCGCTGTGTGTGCGTGTCTCTCCCTCGCTGTGTGTGTGCGTGTCTCTCCCTCGCTGTGTGTGTGCGTGTCTCTCCCTCGCTGTGTGTGTGCGTGTCCCTCCCTCGCTGTATGTGTGCGTGTCCCTCCCTCGCTGTGTGTGTGCGTGTCCCTCCCTCGCTGTGTGTGTGCGTGTCCCTCCCTCGCTGTGTGTGTGTGTGTCCCTCCCTCGCTGTGTGTGTGTGTCCCTCCCTCGCTGTGTGTGTGTGTGTGTCCCTCCCTCGCTGTGTGTGTGCGTGTCCCTCCCTCGCTGTGTGTGTGTGTGTGTCCCTCCCTCGCTGTGTGTGTGTGTCCCTCCCTCGCTGTGTGTGTGTGTGTGTCCCTCCCTCGCTGTGTGTGTGTGTCCCTCCCTCGCTGTGTGTGTGTGTGTGTCCCTCCCTCGCTGTGTGTGTGTGTCCCTCCCTCGCTGTGTGTGTGTGTGTGTCCCTCCCTCGCTGTGTGTGTGTGTCCCGCCCTCGCTGTGTGTGTGTGTTCCTCCCTCGCTGTGTGGGTGTGTGTCCCTCCCTCGCTGTGTGTGTGTGTCCCTCTCTCGCTGTGTGTGTGTGTCCCTCCCTCCCTATGTGTGTGTGTCCCTCCCTCGCTGTGTGTGTGTGTGTCCCTCCCTCACTCTGTGTGTGTGTGTGTCCCTCCCTCGCTGTGTGTGTGTGTGTCTCCCTCCCTCTCTGTGTGTGTTTGTGTGTGTCCCTCCCTCGCTGTGTGTGTGTGTGTCCCTCCCTCGCTGTGTGTGTCCCTCCCTCGCTGTGTGTGTGTGTGTCCCTCCCTCGCTGTGTGTGTGTGTGTGTGTGTGTGTCCCTCCCTCTCTGTGTGTGTTTGTGTGTCCCTCCCTCGCTGTGTGTGTGTGTGTCCCTCCCTCGCTGTGTCTGTGTGTGTCCCGCCCTCGCTGTGTGTGTGTGTCCCTCCCTCGCTGTGTGTGTGCGTCCCTCCCTCGCTGTGTGTGTGTCGCTCCCTCGCTGTGTGTGTGTGTGTCCCTCCCTCCCTGTGTGTGTGTGTCTCTCCCTCTCTGTGTGTGTGCGTGTCTCTCCCTCGCTGTGTGTGTGCGTGTCTCTCCCTCGCTGTGTGTGTGCGTGTGCGTGTCCCTCCCTCGCTGTGTGTGTGTGTCCCTCCCTCCCTGTGTGTGTGTGTCCCTCCCTCCCTGTGTGTGTGTGTCCCTCCCTCCCTGTGTGTGTGCGTGTCCCTCCCTCGCTGTGTGTGTACGTGTCTCTCCCTCGCTGTGTGTGTGTGTGTCCCTCCCTCGCTGTGTGTACGTGTCTCTCCCTCGCTGTGTGTGTGTGTGTCCCTCCCTCGCTGTGTGTGCGTGTCTCTCCCTCGCTGTGTGTGTGCGTGTCCCTACTTCACTGTGTGTGTGCGTGTCCCTCCCTCACTGTGTGTGCGTGTTCCTCCCTCGCTGTGTGTGTGCGTGTCCCTCCCTCGCTGTGTGTGCGTGTCCCTCCCTCGCTGTGTGTGTGTGTGTGTGTCTCTCCCTCGCTGTGTGTGTGTGTCCCTCCCTCGCTGTGTGTGTGTGTCCCTCCCTCGCAGTGTGTGCGTGTGTCGCTCCCTCGCAGTGTGTGTGTGTCCCTCCCTCGCAGTGTGTGCGTGTGTCCCTCCCTCGCAGTGTGTGCGTGTGTCCCTCCCTCGCAGTGTGTGCGTGTGTCCCTCCCTCGCAGTGTGTGTGCGTGTCCCTCCTTCGCAGTGTGTGTGCGTGTCGCTCCCTCGCTGTGTGTGTGTGCGTGTCCCTCCCTCGCTGTGTGTGTGTGTGTGTGTGTCCCTCCCTCCCTGTGTGTGTCCGTGTCCCTCCCTCGCTGTGTGTGTGTGTGTCCCTCCCTCGCTGTGTGTGTGTGTGTCCCTCCCTCGCTGTGTGTGTGCGTGTCTCTCCCTCGCTGTGTGTGTGCGTGTCTCTCCCTCGCTGTGTGTGTGCGTGTCCCTCCCTCGCTGTGTGTGTGCGTGTCCCTCCCTCGCTGTGTGTGTGCGTGTCCCTCCCTCGCTGTGTGTGTGTGTGTCCCTCCCTCGCTGTGTGTGTGTGTCCCTCCCTCGCTGTGTGTGTGTGTGTGTCCCTCCCTCGCTGTGTGTGTGCGTGTCCCTCCCTCGCTGTGTGTGTGTGTGTGTCCCTCCCTCGCTGTGTGTGTGTGTCCCTCCCTCGCTGTGTGTGTGTGTGTGTCCCTCCCTCGCTGTGTGTGTGTGTCCCTCCCTCGCTGTGTGTGTGTGTGTGTCCCTCCCTCGCTGTGTGTGTGTGTCCCTCCCTCGCTGTGTGTGTGTGTGTGTCCCTCCCTCGCTGTGTGTGTGTGTCCCGCCCTCGCTGTGTGTGTGTGTTCCTCCCTCGCTGTGTGGGTGTGTGTCCCTCCCTCGCTGTGTGTGTGTGTCCCTCTCTCGCTGTGTGTGTGTGTCCCTCCCTCCCTATGTGTGTGTGTCCCTCCCTCGCTGTGTGTGTATGTGTCCCTCCCTCACTCTGTGTGTGTGTGTGTCCCTCCCTCGCTGTGTGTGTGTGTGTCTCCCTCCCTCTCTGTGTGTGTTTGTGTGTGTCCCTCCCTCGCTGTGTGTGTGTGTGTCCCTCCCTCGCTGTGTGTGTCCCTCCCTCGCTGTGTGTGTGTGTGTCCCTCCCTCGCTGTGTGTGTGTGTGTGTGTGTGTGTCCCTCCCTCTCTGTGTGTGTTTGTGTGTCCCTCCCTCGCTGTGTGTGTGTGTGTCCCTCCCTCGCTGTGTCTGTGTGTGTCCCGCCCTCGCTGTGTGTGTGTGTGTCCCTCCCTCGCTGTGTGTGTGCGTCCCTCCCTCGCTGTGTGTGTGTCGCTCCCTCGCTGTGTGTGTGTGTGTCCCTCCCTCCCTGTGTGTGTGTGTCTCTCCCTCTCTGTGTGTGTGCGTGTCTCTCCCTCGCTGTGTGTGTGCGTGTCTCTCCCTCGCTGTGTGTGTGCGTGTGCGTGTCCCTCCCTCGCTGTGTGTGTGTGTCCCTCCCTCCCTGTGTGTGTGTGTCCCTCCCTCCCTGTGTGTGTGTGTCCCTCCCTCCCTGTGTGTGTGCGTGTCTCTCCCTCGCTGTGTGTGTGCGTGTCTCTCCCTCGCTGTGTGTGTGTGTGTGTGTGTCCCTCCCTCGCTGTGTGTGTGTGTTTGTGTCCCTCCTTCGCTGTGTGTGTGCGTGTCCCTCCCTCGCTGTGTGTGTACGTGTCTCTCCCTCGCTGTGTGTGTGTGTGTCCCTCCCTCGCTGTGTGTACGTGTCTCTCCCTCGCTGTGTGTGTGTGTGTCCCTCCCTCGCTGTGTGTGCGTGTCTCTCCCTCGCTGTGTGTGTGCGTGTCCCTACTTCACTGTGTGTGTGCGTGTCCCTCCCTCACTGTGTGTGCGTGTTCCTCCCTCGCTGTGTGTGTGCGTGTCCCTCCCTCGCTGTGTGTGCGTGTCCCTCCCTCGCTGTGTGTGTGTGTGTGTGTCTCTCCCTCGCTGTGTGTGTGTGTCCCTCCCTCGCTGTGTGTGTGTGTCCCTCCCTCGCAGTGTGTGCGTGTGTCGCTCCCTCGCAGTGTGTGTGTGTCCCTCCCTCGCAGTGTGTGCGTGTGTCCCTCCCTCGCAGTGTGTGCGTGTGTCCCTCCCTCGCAGTGTGTGCGTGTGTCCCTCCCTCGCAGTGTGTGTGCGTGTCCCTCCTTCGCAGTGTGTGTGCGTGTCGCTCCCTCGCTGTGTGTGTGCGTGTCCCTCCCTCGCTGTGTGTGTGTGTGTGTGTGTCCCTCCCTCCCTGTGTGTGTCCGTGTCCCTCCCTCGCTGTGTGTGTGTGTGTCCCTCCCTCGCTGTGTGTGTGTGTGTCCCTCCCTCGCTGTGTGTGCGTGTGTCCCTCCCTCGCTGTGTGTGCGTGTCCCTCCCTCGCTGTGTGTGTGTCCCTCCCTCGCTCTGTGTGTGTGTCCCTCCCTCGCTGTGTGTGTGTGTGTCCCTCCCTCGCTGTGAGTGTGTGTCCCTCCCTCGCAGTGTGTGCGTGTGTCCCTCCCTCGCTGTGTGTGTGTGTGTGTGTCCCTCCCTCGCTGTGTGTGCGTGTCTCTCCCTCGCTGTGTGTGTGCGTGTCTCTCCCTCGCTGTGTGTGTGCGTGTCTCTCCCTCGCTGTGTGTGTGCGTGTCCCTCCCTCGCTGTGTGTGTGCGTGTACCTCCCTCGCTGTGTGTGTGCGTGTCCCTCCCTCGCTGTGTGTGTGCGTGTCCCTCCCTCGCTGTGTGTGTGTGTGCGTGTCCCTCCCGCGCTGTGTGTGCATGTCCCTCCCTCGCTGTGTGTGCGTGTCCCTCCCTTGCTGTGTGTGTGTGTGCGTGTCCCTCCCTCGCTGTGTGTGCGTGTGTCCCTCCCTCGCTGTGTGTGTGTGCGTGTCCCTCCCTCGCAGTGTGTGCGTGTGTCCCTCCCTCCCTGTGTGTGTGCGTGTCCCTCCCTCGCTGTGTGTGTGTGTGCGTGTCCCTCCCGCGCTGTGTGTGCATGTCCCTCCCTCGCTGTGTGTGCGTGTCCCTCCCTTGCTGTGTGTGTGTGTGTGCGTGTCCCTCCCTCGCTGTGTGTGCGTGTGTCCCTCCCTCGCTGTGTGTGTGTGCGTGTCCCTCCCTCGCAGTGTGTGCGTGTGTCCCTCTCTCCCTGTGTGTGTGCGTGTCCCTCCCTCGCAGTGTGTGTGTGTGTGTCCCTCCCTCGCTGTGTGTGTGCGTGTCTCTCCCTCGCTGTGTGTGTGTGTCCCTCTCTCCCTGTGTGTGTGTGTGTCACTCCCTCCCTGTGTGTGTCTGTGTCCCTCCCTCGCTGTGTGTGTGTGTCCCTCCCTCGCTGTGTGTGTCCCTCCCTCGCTGTGTGTGTGTCCCTCCCTCGCTGTGTGTGTGTGTCCCTCCCTCGCTGTGTGTGTGTGTGTCCCTCCCTCGCTGTGAGTGTGTGTCCCTCCCTCGCAGTGTGTGCGTGTGTCCCTCCCTCGCTGTGTGTGTGTGTGTGTGTCCCTCCCTCGCTGTGTGTGCGTGTCTCTCCCTCGCTGTGTGTGTGCGTGTCCCTCCCTCGCTGTGTGTGTGCGTGTCTCTCCCTCGCTGTGTGTGTGCGTGTCCCTCCCTCGCTGTGTGTGTGCGTGTCCCTCCCTCGCTGTGTGTGTGCGTGTCCCTCCCTCGCTGTGTGTGTGTCCCTCCCTCGCTGTGTGTGTGCGTGTCCCTCCCTCGCTGTGTGTGTGCGTGTCTCTCCCTCGCTGTGTGTGTGCGTGTCTCTCCCTCGCTGTGTGTGTGCGTGTCTCTCCCTCGCTGTGTGTGTGCGTGTCCCTCCCTCGCTGTGTGTGTGTGTGTCCCTCCCTCGCTGTGTGTGTGCGTGTCCCTCCCTCGCTGTGTGTGTGTGTGCGTGTCCCTCCCTCGCTGTGTGTGCGTGTCCCTCCCTCGCTGTGTGTGCGTGTGTCCCTCCCTCGCTGTGTGTGTATGTCCCTGCCTCGCAGTGTGTGTGTGTGTCCCTCCCTCGCTGTGTGTGTGTGTCCCTCCCTCGCTGTGTGTGTGTGTCCCTCCCTCGCAGTGTGTGCATGTGTCCCTCCCTCGCTGTGTGTGTGTGTCTCTTCCTCGCAGTGTGTGCGTGTGTCCCTCCCTCGCAGTGTGTGCGTGTGTCCCTCCCTCTGTGTGTGTGTGCGTGTCCCTCCCTCGCTGTGTGTGTGTGTCCCTCCCTCGCTGAGTGTGTGTGTCCCTCCCTCGCAGTGTGTGTGTGTGTCCCTCCCTCGCAGTGTGTGCGTGTTTCCCTCCCTCGCAGTGTGTGCGTGTGTCCCTCCCTCGCAGTGTGTGCGTGTGTCCCTCCTTCGCAGTGTGTGTGTGTGTCTCTCCCTCGCTGTGTGTGTGTGTGTGTGTGTGTCCCTCCCTCGCTGTGTGAGTGTGCTTGTCTCTCCCTCGCTGTGTGTGTGTGTGTGTCCCTCCCTCCCTGTGTGTGTGTGTGTCCATCCCTCCCTGTGTGTGTGTGTGTCACTCCCTCACTGTGTGTGTGTGTGTCCCTCCCTCGCTGTGTATGTGTGTCCCTCCCTCCCTGTGTGTGTGTGTGCGTGTCTCTCCCTCGCTGTGTGTGTGTGTGTGTGTGTGTGTCCCTCCCTCCCTGTGTGTGTGTGTGTGTGTGTGTGTCCCTCCCTCCCTGTGTGTGTGTGTCCCTCCCTCTCTGTGTGTGTGCGTGTCCCTCCCTCGCTGTGTGTGTGCGTGTACCTCCCTCGCTGTGTGTGTGTGTGCGTGTCCCTCCCGCGCTTTGTGTGCATGTCCCTCCCTCGCTGTGTGTGCGTGTCCCTCCCTTGCTGTGTGTGCGTGTGTCCCTCCCTCGCTGTGTGTGTGTGCGTGTCCCTCCCTCGCAGTGTGTGCGTGTGTCCCTCCCTCGCTGTGTGTGTGTGCGTGTCCCTCCCTCGCAGTGTGTGCGTGTGTCCCTCCCTCCCTGTGTGTGTGCGTGTCCCTCCCTCGCTGTGTGTGTGTGTGTGTCCCTCCCTCGCTGTGTGTGTGCGTGTCTCTCCCTCGCTGTGTGTGTGTGTCCCTCTCTCCCTGTGTGTGTGTGTGTCCCTCCCTCCCTGTGTGTGTGTGTGTCCCTCCCTCGCTGTGTGTGTGTGTCCCTCCCTCGCTGTGTGTGTGTGTCCCTCCCTCGCTGTGTGTGTGTCCCTCCCTCTCTGTGTGTGTGTGTCCCTCCCTCACTGTGTGTGTGTGTGTCCCTCCCTCGCTGTGAGTGTGTGTCCCTCCCTCGCAGTGTGTGCGTGTGTCCCTCCCTCGCTGTGTGTGCGTGTCTCTCCCTCGGTGTGTGTGTGCGTGTCCCTCCCTCGCTGTGTGTGTGTCCCTCCCTCGCTGTGTGTGTGCGTGTCCCTCCCTCGCTGTGTGTGTGCGTGTCTCTCCCTCGCTGTGTGTGTGCGTGTCTCTCCCTCGCTGTGTGTGTGCGTGTCTCTCCCTCGCTGTGTGTGTGCGTGTCCCTACCTCGCTGTGTGTGTGCGTGTCCCTACCTCGCTGTGTGTGTGCGTGTCCCTCCCTCGCTGTGTGTGTGCGTGTCCCTCTCTCGCTGTGTGTGTGCGTGTCCCTCCCTCGCTGTGTGTGTGTGTGCGTGTCCCTCCCTCGCTGTGTGTGCGTGTCCCTCCCTTGCTGTGTGTGCGTGTCCCTCCCTCGCTGTGTGTGTGTGTGCATGTCCCTCCCTCGCTGTGTTTGCGTGTGTCCCTCCCTCGCTGTGTGTGTGCGTGTCCCTCCCTCGCTGTGTGTGTGTGTGCGTGTCCCTCCCTCGCTGTGTGTGCGTGTCCCTCCCTCGCTGTGTGTGCGTGTCCCTCCCTCGCTGTGTGTGTGTGTGCGTGTCCCTCCCTCGCTGTGTGTGCGTGTGTCCCTCCCTCGCTGTGTGTGTGTGTGCGTGTCCCTCCCTCGCTGTGTGTGCGTGTGTCCCTCCCTCGCTGTGTGTGTGTGTCCCTCCCTCGCAGTGTGTGCGTGTGTCCCTCCCTCGCTGTGTGTGTGTGTCCCTCCCTCGCAGTGTGTGCATGTGTCCCTCCCTCGCTGAGTGTGTGTCCCTCCCTCGCTGAGTGTGTGTGTCCCTCCCTCGCAGTGTGTGTGTGTGTCCCTCCCTCGCAGTGTGTGCGTGTTTCCCTCCCTCGCAGTGTGTGCGTGTGTCCCTCCCTCGCAGTGTGTGCATGTGTCCCTCCCTCGCAGTGTGTGTGCGTGTCCCTCCTTCGCAGTGTGTGCGCGTGTCCCTCCCTCGCTGTGTGTGTGTGCGTGTCCCTCCCTCGCTGTGTGTGTGCGTGTCCGTCCCTCGCCGTGTGTGTGTGTGTCCCTCCCTCGCTGTGTGTGTGTGTGTGTCTCTCCCTCGGTGTGTGTGTGTGTGTGTGTCCCTCCCTCGCTGTGTGTGTGTGTGTCCCTCCCTCACTGTGTGTGTGTGTGTCCCTCCCTCGCTGTGTGTGTGTGTCCCTCCCTCCCTGTGTGTGTGTGTGCGTGTCTCTCCCTCGCTGTGTGTGTGTGTGTGTGTGTGTGTGTCCCTCCCTCCCTGTCTGTGTGTGTGTGTGTGTGTGTGTGTCCCTCCCTCCATGTGTGTGTGTGTCCCTCCCTCCCTGTGTGTGTGTGTGTCCCTCCCTCGCTGTGTGTGTGTCCCTCCCTCTCTGTGTGTGTCCCTCCCTCCCAGTGTGTGTGTGTGCGTGTCCCTCCCTCGCTGTGTGTGCGTGTCTCTCCCTCGCTGTGTCTGTGTGTGTGTCCCTCCCTCGCTGTGTGTGTGTGTGTGTGTGTGTGTGTCCCTCCCTCGCTGTGTGTGTGTGTGTGTGTCCCTCCCTCGCTATGTGTGTGTGTGTGTGTCCCTCCCTCGCTGTGTGTGTGTGTGTCCCTCCCTCGCTGTGTGTGTGTGTCCCTCCCTCGCTGTGTGTGTGTGTGTCCCTCCCTCCCTGTGTGTGTGTGTCCCTCCTTCGCTATGTGTGTGTGTGTGTCCCTCCCTCCCTGTGGGTGTGTGTCCCTCCCTCGCTGTGTGTGTGTGTCCCTCCCTCGCTGTGTGTGTGTGTCCCTCCCTCGCTGTGTGTGTGTGTGTGTGTCCCTCCCTCCGTGTGTGTGTCCCTCCCTCGCTGTGTGTGTGTGTCCCTCCCTCCCTGTGTGTGTGTGTCCCTCCCTCGCTGTGTGTGTGTGCGTGTCTCTCCCTCGCTGAGTGTGTGTGTGTGTGTGCGTGTCCCTCCCTCGCTGTGTGTGTGTGTGCGTGTCCCTCCCTCGCTGTGTGTGTGCGTGCGTGTCCCTCCCTCGCTGTGTGTGCGTGTCCCTCCCTCGCTGTGTGTGTGTGTGTGCGTGTCCCTCCCTCGCTGTGTGTGTGCGTGCGTGTCCCTCCCTCGCTGTGTGTGGGTGTCCCTCCCTCGCTGTGTGTACGTGTCTCTCCCTCGCTGTGTGTGTGTGTGTCCCTCCCTCGCTGTGTGTGCGTGTCCCTCCCTCGCTGTGTGTGTGCGTGTCCCACCCTCGCTGTGTGTGTGTGTGCGTGTCCCTCCCTCGCTGTGTGTGCGTGTCCCTCCCTCGCTGTGTGTGCGTGTCCCTCCCTCGCTGTGTGTGTGTGTGCGTGTCCCTCCCTCGCTGTGTGTGCGTGTGTCCCTCCCTCGCTGTGTGTGTATGTCCCTGCCTCGCAGTGTGTGTGTGTGTCCCTCCCTCGCTGTGTGTGTGTGTCCCTCCCTCGCTGTGTGTGTGTGTCCCTCCCTCGCAGTGTGTGCATGTGTCCCTCCCTCGCTGTGTGTGTGTGTCTCTTCCTCGCAGTGTGTGCGTGTGTCCCTCCCTCGCAGTGTGTGCGTGTGTCCCTCCCTCTGTGTGTGTGTGCGTGTCCCTCCCTCGCTGTGTGTGTGTGTCCCTCCCTCGCTGAGTGTGTGTGTCCCTCCCTCGCAGTGTGTGTGTGTGTCCCTCCCTCGCAGTGTGTGCGTGTTTCCCTCCCTCGCAGTGTGTGCGTGTGTCCCTCCCTCGCAGTGTGTGCGTGTGTCCCTCCTTCGCAGTGTGTGTGTGTGTCTCTCCCTCGCTGTGTGTGTGTGTGTGTGTGTGTCCCTCCCTCGCTGTGTGAGTGTGCTTGTCTCTCCCTCGCTGTGTGTGTGTGTGTGTCCCTCCCTCCCTGTGTGTGTGTGTGTCCATCCCTCCCTGTGTGTGTGTGTGTCACTCCCTCACTGTGTGTGTGTGTGTCCCTCCCTCGCTGTGTATGTGTGTCCCTCCCTCCCTGTGTGTGTGTGTGCGTGTCTCTCCCTCGCTGTGTGTGTGTGTGTGTGTGTGTGTCCCTCCCTCCCTGTGTGTGTGTGTGTGTGTGTGTGTCCCTCCCTCCCTGTGTGTGTGTGTCCCTCCCTCTCTGTGTGTGTGCGTGTCCCTCCCTCGCTGTGTGTGTGCGTGTACCTCCCTCGCTGTGTGTGTGTGTGCGTGTCCCTCCCGCGCTTTGTGTGCATGTCCCTCCCTCGCTGTGTGTGCGTGTCCCTCCCTTGCTGTGTGTGCGTGTGTCCCTCCCTCGCTGTGTGTGTGTGCGTGTCCCTCCCTCGCAGTGTGTGCGTGTGTCCCTCCCTCGCTGTGTGTGTGTGCGTGTCCCTCCCTCGCAGTGTGTGCGTGTGTCCCTCCCTCCCTGTGTGTGTGCGTGTCCCTCCCTCGCTGTGTGTGTGTGTGTGTCCCTCCCTCGCTGTGTGTGTGCGTGTCTCTCCCTCGCTGTGTGTGTGTGTCCCTCTCTCCCTGTGTGTGTGTGTGTCCCTCCCTCCCTGTGTGTGTGTGTGTCCCTCCCTCGCTGTGTGTGTGTGTCCCTCCCTCGCTGTGTGTGTGTGTCCCTCCCTCGCTGTGTGTGTGTCCCTCCCTCTCTGTGTGTGTGTGTCCCTCCCTCACTGTGTGTGTGTGTGTCCCTCCCTCGCTGTGAGTGTGTGTCCCTCCCTCGCAGTGTGTGCGTGTGTCCCTCCCTCGCTGTGTGTGCGTGTCTCTCCCTCGGTGTGTGTGTGCGTGTCCCTCCCTCGCTGTGTGTGTGTCCCTCCCTCGCTGTGTGTGTGCGTGTCCCTCCCTCGCTGTGTGTGTGCGTGTCTCTCCCTCGCTGTGTGTGTGCGTGTCTCTCCCTCGCTGTGTGTGTGCGTGTCTCTCCCTCGCTGTGTGTGTGCGTGTCCCTACCTCGCTGTGTGTGTGCGTGTCCCTACCTCGCTGTGTGTGTGCGTGTCCCTCCCTCGCTGTGTGTGTGCGTGTCCCTCTCTCGCTGTGTGTGTGCGTGTCCCTCCCTCGCTGTGTGTGTGTGTGCGTGTCCCTCCCTCGCTGTGTGTGCGTGTCCCTCCCTTGCTGTGTGTGCGTGTCCCTCCCTCGCTGTGTGTGTGTGTGCATGTCCCTCCCTCGCTGTGTGTGCGTGTGTCCCTCCCTCGCTGTGTGTGTGCGTGTCCCTCCCTCGCTGTGTGTGTGTGTGCGTGTCCCTCCCTCGCTGTGTGTGCGTGTCCCTCCCTCGCTGTGTGTGCGTGTCCCTCCCTCGCTGTGTGTGTGTGTGCGTGTCCCTCCCTCGCTGTGTGTGCGTGTGTCCCTCCCTCGCTGTGTGTGTGTGTGCGTGTCCCTCCCTCGCTGTGTGTGCGTGTGTCCCTCCCTCGCTGTGTGTGTGTGTCCCTCCCTCGCAGTGTGTGCGTGTGTCCCTCCCTCGCTGTGTGTGTGTGTCCCTCCCTCGCAGTGTGTGCATGTGTCCCTCCCTCGCTGAGTGTGTGTGTCCCTCCCTCGCTGAGTGTGTGTGTCCCTCCCTCGCAGTGTGTGTGTGTGTCCCTCCCTCGCAGTGTGTGCGTGTTTCCCTCCCTCGCAGTGTGTGCGTGTGTCCCTCCCTCGCAGTGTGTGCATGTGTCCCTCCCTCGCAGTGTGTGTGCGTGTCCCTCCTTCGCAGTGTGTGCGCGTGTCCCTCCCTCGCTGTGTGTGTGTGCGTGTCCCTCCCTCGCTGTGTGTGTGCGTGTCCGTCCCTCGCCGTGTGTGTGTGTGTCCCTCCCTCGCTGTGTGTGTGTGTGTGTCTCTCCCTCGGTGTGTGTGTGTGTGTGTGTCCCTCCCTCGCTGTGTGTGTGTGTGTCCCTCCCTCACTGTGTGTGTGTGTGTCCCTCCCTCGCTGTGTGTGTGTGTCCCTCCCTCCCTGTGTGTGTGTGTGCGTGTCTCTCCCTCGCTGTGTGTGTGTGTGTGTGTGTGTGTGTCCCTCCCTCCCTGTCTGTGTGTGTGTGTGTGTGTGTGTGTCCCTCCCTCCCTGTGTGTGTGTGTCCCTCCCTCCCTGTGTGTGTGTGTCCCTCCCTCGCTGTGTGTGTGTCCCTCCCTCGCTGTGTGTGTCCCTCCCTCCCAGTGTGTGTGTGTGCGTGTCCCTCCCTCGCTGTGTGTGCGTGTCTCTCCCTCGCTGTGTCTGTGTGTGTGTCCCTCCCTCGCTGTGTGTGTGTGTGTGTGTGTGTGTCCCTCCCTCGCTGTGTGTGTGTGTGTGTGTCCCTCCCTCGCTATGTGTGTGTGTGTGTGTCCCTCCCTCGCTGTGTGTGTGTGTGTCCCTCCCTCGCTGTGTGTGTGTGTCCCTCCCTCGCTGTGTGTGTGTGTGTCCCTCCCTCCCTGTGTGTGTGTGTCCCTCCTTCGCTATGTGTGTGTGTGTGTCCCTCCCTCCCTGTGGGTGTGTGTCCCTCCCTCGCTGTGTGTGTGTGTCCCTCCCTCGCTGTGTGTGTGTGTCCCTCCCTCGCTGTGTGTGTGTGTGTGTGTCCCTCCCTCCGTGTGTGTGTCCCTCCCTCGCTGTGTGTGTGTGTCCCTCCCTCCCTGTGTGTGTGTGTCCCTCCCTCGCTGTGTGTGTGTGCGTGTCTCTCCCTCGCTGAGTGTGTGTGTGTGTGTGCGTGTCCCTCCCTCGCTGTGTGTGTGTGTGCGTGTCCCTCCCTCGCTGTGTGTGTGCGTGCGTGTCCCTCCCTCGCTGTGTGTGCGTGTCCCTCCCTCGCTGTGTGTGTGTGTGCGTGTCCCTCCCTCGCTGTGTGTGTGCGTGCGTGTCCCTCCCTCGCTGTGTGTGGGTGTCCCTCCCTCGCTGTGTGTACGTGTCTCTCCCTCGCTGTGTGTGTGTGTGTCCCTCCCTCGCTGTGTGTGCGTGTCTCTCCCTCGCTGTGTGTGTGCGTGTCCCTACCTCACTGTGTGTGTGCGTGTCCCTCCCTCACTGTGTGTGCGTGTTCCTCCCTCGCTGTGTGTGTGCGTGTCCCTCCCTCGCTGTGTGTGCGTGTCCCTCCCTCGCTGTGTGTGTGTGTGTGTGTCTCTCCCTCGCAGTGTGTGTGTGTCCCTCCCTCGCAGTGTGTGCGTGTGTCGCTATCTCGCAGTGTGTGTGTGTCCCTCCCTCGCAGTGTGTGCGTGTGTCCCTCCCTCGCAGTGTGTGCGTGTGTCCCTCCCTCGCAGTGTGTGCGTGTGTCCCTCCCTCGCAGTGTGTGTGCGTGTCCCTCCTTCGCAGTGTGTGTGCGTGTCGCTCCCTCGCTGTGTGTGTGTGCGTGTCCCTCCCTCGCTGTGTGTGTGTGTGTGTGTGTCCCTCCCTCCCTGTGTGTGTCCGTGTCCCTCCCTCGCTGTGTGTGTGTGTGTCCCTCCCTCGCTGTGTGTGTGTGTGTCCCTCCCTCGCTGTGTGTGCGTGTGTCCCTCCCTCGCTGTGTGTGCGTGTCCCTCCCTCGCTGTGTGTGTGTCCCTCCCTCGCTCTGTGTGTGTGTCCCTCCCTCGCTGTGTGTGTGTGTGTCCCTCCCTCGCTGTGAGTGTGTGTCCCTCCCTCGCAGTGTGTGCGTGTGTCCCTCCCTCGCTGTGTGTGTGTGTGTGTGTGTCCCTCCCTCGCTGTGTGTGCGTGTCTCTCCCTCGCTGTGTGTGTGCGTGTCTCTCCCTCGCTGTGTGTGTGCGTGTCTCTCCCTCGCTGTGTGTGTGCGTGTCCCTCCCTCGCTGTGTGTGTGCGTGTACCTCCCTCGCTGTGTGTGTGCGTGTCCCTCCCTCGCTGTGTGTGTGCGTGTCCCTCCCTCGCTGTGTGTGTGTGTGCGTGTCCCTCCCGCGCTGTGTGTGCATGTCCCTCCCTCGCTGTGTGTGCGTGTCCCTCCCTTGCTGTGTGTGTGTGCGTGTCCCTCCCTCGCTGTGTGTGCGTGTGTCCCTCCCTCGCTGTGTGTGTGTGCGTGTCCCTCCCTCGCAGTGTGTGCGTGTGTCCCTCCCTCCCTGTGTGTGTGCGTGTCCCTCCCTCGCTGTGTGTGTGTGTGCGTGTCCCTCCCGCGCTGTGTGTGCATGTCCCTCCCTCGCTGTGTGTGCGTGTCCCTCCCTTGCTGTGTGTGTGTGTGTGCGTGTCCCTCCCTCGCTGTGTGTGCGTGTGTCCCTCCCTCGCTGTGTGTGTGTGCGTGTCCCTCCCTCGCAGTGTGTGCGTGTGTCCCTCCCTCCCTGTGTGTGTGCGTGTCCCTCCCTCGCAGTGTGTGTGTGTGTGTCCCTCCCTCGCTGTGTGTGTGCGTGTCTCTCCCTCGCTGTGTGTGTGTGTCCCTCTCTCCCTGTGTGTGTGTGTGTCACTCCCTCCCTGTGTGTGTGTGTGTCCCTCCCTCGCTGTGTGTGTGTGTCCCTCCCTCGCTGTGTGTGTCCCTCCCTCGCTGTGTGTGTCCCTCCCTCGCTGTGTGTGTGTGTCCCTCCCTCGCTGTGTGTGTGTGTGTCCCTCCCTCGCTGTGACTGTGTGTCCCTCCCTCGCAGTGTGTGCGTGTGTCCCTCCCTCGCTGTGTGTGTGTGTGTGTCCCTCCCTCGCTGTGTGTGCGTGTCTCTCCCTCGCTGTGTGTGTGCGTGTCTCTCCCTCGCTGTGTGCGTGCGTGTCCCTCCCTCGCTGTGTGTGTGTCCCTCCCTCGCTGTGTGTGTGCGTGTCCCTCCCTCGCTGTGTGTGTGCGTGTCTCTCCCTCGCTGTGTGTGTGCGTGTCTCTCCCTCGCTGTGTGTGCGTGTCTCTCCCTCGCTGTGTGTGTGCGTGTCCCTCCCTCGCTGTGTGTGTGCGTGTCCCTCCCTCGCTGTGTGTGTGCGTGTCCCTCCCTCGCTGTGTGTGTGCGTGTCCCTCCCTCGCTGTGTGTGCGTGTCCCTCCCTCGCTGTGTGTGCGTGTCCCTCCCTCGCTGTGTGTGTGTGTGCGTGTCCCTCCCTCGCTGTGTGTGCGTGTGTCCCTCCCTCGCTGTGTGTGTATGTCCCTGCCTCGCAGTGTGTGTGTGTGTCCCTCCCTCGCTGTGTGTGTGTGTCCCTCCCTCGCTGTGTGTGTGTGTCCCTCCCTCGCAGTGTGTGCATGTGTCCCTCCCTCGCTGTGTGTGTGTGTCTCTTCCTCGCAGTGTGTGCGTGTGTCCCTCCCTCGCAGTGTGTGCGTGTGTCCCTCCCTCGCAGTGTGTGTGCGTGTCCCTCCCTCGCTGTGTGTGTGTGTCCCTCCCTCGCTGAGTGTGTGTGTCCCTCCCTCGCAGTGTGTGTGTGTGTCCCTCCCTCGCAGTGTGTGCGTGTTTCCCTCCCTCGAAGTGTGTGCGTGTGTCCCTCCCTCGCAGTGTGTGCGTGTGTCCCTCCTTCGCAGTGTGTGCGCGTGTCCCTCCCTCGCTGTGTGTGTGTGTGTGTCTCTCCCTCGCTGTGTGTGTGTGTGTGTGTGTGTCCCTCCCTCGCTGTGTGAGTGTGCTTGTCTCTCCCTCGCTGTGTGTGTGTGTGTGTCCCTCCCTCCCTGTGTGTGTGTGTGTCCATCCCTCCCTGTGTGTGTGTGTGTCACTCCCTCACTGTGTGTGTGTGTGTCCCTCCCTCGCTGTGTATGTGTGTCCCTCCCTCCCTGTGTGTGTGTGTGCGTGTCTCTCCCTCGCTGTGTGTGTGTGTGTGTGTGTGTGTGTCCCTCCCTCCCTGTGTGTGTGTGTGTGTGTGTGTGTGCCTCCCTCCCTGTGTGTGTGTGTCCCTCCCTCCCTGTGTGTGTGCGTGTCCCTCCCTCGCTGTGTGTGTGCGTGTCCCTCCCTCGCTGTGTGTGTGTGTGCGTGTCCCTCCCGCGCTTTGTGTGCATGTCCCTCCCTCGCTGTGTGTGCGTGTCCCTCCCTTGCTGTGTGTGCGTGTGTCCCTCCCTCGCTGTGTGTGTGTGCGTGTCCCTCCCTCGCAGTGTGTGCGTGTGTCCCTCCCTCGCTGTGTGTGTGTGCGTGTCCCTCCCTCGCAGTGTGTGCGTGTGTCCCTCCCTCCCTGTGTGTGTGCGTGTCCCTCCCTCGCTGTGTGTGTGTGTGTGTCCCTCCCTCGCTGTGTGTGTGCGTGTCTCTCCCTCGCTGTGTGTGTGTGTCCCTCTCTCCCTGTGTGTGTGTGTCCCTCCCTCCCTGTGTGTGTGTGTGTCCCTCCCTCGCTGTGTGTGTGTGTCCCTCCCTCGCTGTGTGTGTGTGTCCCTCCCTCGCTGTGTGTGTGTCCCTCCCTCTCTGTGTGTGTGTGTCCCTCCCTCACTGTGTGTGTGTGTGTCCCTCCCTCGCTGTGAGTGTGTGTCCCTCCCTCGCAGTGTGTGCGTGTGTCCCTCCCTCGCTGTGTGTGCGTGTCTCTCCCTCGGTGTGTGTGTGCGTGTCCCTCCCTCGCTGTGTGTGTGTCCCTCCCTCGCTGTGTGTGTGCGTGTCCCTCCCACGCTGTGTGTGTGCGTGTCTCTCCCTCGCTGTGTGTGTGCGTGTCTCTCCCTCGCTGTGTGTGTGCGTGTCTCTCCCTCGCTGTGTGTGTGCGTGTCCCTACCTCGCTGTGTGTGTGCGTGTCCCTACTTCGCTGTGTGTGTGCGTGTCCCTCCCTCGCTGTGTGTGTGCGTGTCCCTCTCTCGCTGTGTGTGTGCGTGTCCCTCCCTCGCTGTGTGTGTGTGTGCGTGTCCCTCCCTCGCTGTGTGTGCGTGTCCCTCCCTTGCTGTGTGTGCGTGTCCCTCCCTCGCTGTGTGTGTGTGTGCATGTCCCTCCCTCGCTGTGTGTGCGTGTGTCCCTCCCTCGCTCTGTGTGTGCGTGTCCCTCCCTCGCTGTGTGTGTGTGTGCGTGTCCCTCCCTCGCTGTGTGTGCGTGTCCCTCCCTCGCTGTGTGTGCGTGTCCCTCCCTCGCTGTGTGTGTGTGTGCGTGTCCCTCCCTCGCTGTGTGTGCGTGTGTCCCTCCCTCGCTGTGTGTGTGTGTGCGTGTCCCTCCCTCGCTGTGTGTGCGTGTGTCCCTCCCTCGCTGTGTGTGTGTGTCCCTCCCTCGCAGCGTGTGCGTGTGTCCCTCCCTCGCTGTGTGTGTGTGTCCCTCCCTCGCAGTGTGTGCATGTGTCCCTCCCTCGCTGAGTGTGTGTGTCCCTCCCTCGCTGAGTGTGTGTGTCCCTCCCTCGCAGTGTGTGTGTGTGTCCCTGCCTCGCAGTGTGTGCGTGTTTCCCTCCCTCGCAGTGTGTGCGTGTGTCCCTCCCTCGCAGTGTGTGCATGTGTCCCTCCCTCGCAGTGTGTGTGCGTGTCCCTCCTTCGCAGTGTGTGCGCGTGTCCCTCCCTCGCTGTGTGTGTGTGCGTGTCCCTCCCTCGCTGTGTGTGTGCGTGTCCGTCCCTCGCCGTGTGTGTGTGTGTCCCTCCCTCGCTGTGTGTGTGTGTGTGTCTCTCCCTCGCTGTGTGTGTGTGTGTGTGTGTCCCTCCCTCGCTGTGTGTGTGTGTGTCCCTCCCTCGCTGTGTGGGTGTGTGTCCCTCCCTCGCTGTGTGTGTGTGTCCCTCTCTCGCTGTGTGTGTGTGTCCCTCCCTCCCTATGTGTGTGTGTCCCTCCCTCGCTGTGTGTGTGTGTGTGTCCCTCCCTCACTCTGTGTGTGTGTGTGTCCCTCCCTCGCTGTGTGTGTGTGTGTCTCCCTCCCTCTCTGTGTGTGTTTGTGTGTGTCCCTCCCTCGCTGTGTGTGTGTGTGTCCCTCCCTCGCTGTGTGTGTCCCTCCCTCGCTGTGTGTGTGTGTGTCCCTCCCTCGCTGTGTGTGTGTGTGTGTGTGTGTGTGTCCCTCCCTCTCTGTGTGTGTTTGTGTGTCCCTCCCTCGCTGTGTGTGTGTGTGTCCCTCCCTCGCTGTGTCTGTGTGTGTCCCGCCCTCGCTGTGTGTGTGTGTGTCCCTCCCTCGCTATGTGTGTGCGTCCCTCCCTCGCTGTGTGTGTGTGTCGCTCCCTCGCTGTGTGTGTGTGTGTCCCTCCCTCCCTGTGTGTGTGTGTCTCTCCCTCTCTGTGTGTGTGCGTGTCTCTCCCTCGCTGTGTGTGTGCGTGTCTCTCCCTCGCTGTGTGTGTGCGTGTGCGTGTCCCTCCCTCGCTGTGTGTGTGTGTCCCTCCCTCCCTGTGTGTGTGTGTCCCTCCCTCCCTGTGTGTGTGTGTCCCTCCCTCCCTGTGTGTGTGCGTGTCTCTCCCTCGCTGTGTGTGTGCGTGTCTCTCCCTCGCTGTGTGTGTGCGTGTGTGTGTCCCTCCCTCGCTGTGTGTGTGTGTGCGTGTCCCTCCCTCGCTGTGTGTGTGCGTGTCCCTCCCTCGCTGTGTGTGTACGTGTCTCTCCCTCGCTGTGTGTGTGTGTGTCCCTCCCTCGCTGTGTGTACGTGTCTCTCCCTCGCTGTGTGTGTGTGTGTCCCTCCCTCGCTGTGTGTGCGTGTCTCTCCCTCGCTGTGTGTGTGCGTGTCCCTACCTAACTGTGTGTGTGCGTGTCCCTCCCTCACTGTGTGTGCGTGTTCCTCCCTCGCTGTGTGTGTGCGTGTCCCTCCCTCGCTGTGTGTGCGTGTCCCTCCCTCGCTGTGTGTGTGTGTGTGTGTGTCTCTCCCTCGCTGTGTGTGTGTGTCCCTCCCTCGCTGTGTGTGTGTGTCCCTCCCTCGCAGTGTGTGCGTGTGTCGCTCCCTCGCAGTGTGTGTGTCCCTCCCTCGCAGTGTGTGCGTGTGTCCCTCCCTCGCAGTGTGTGCGTGTGTCCCTCCCCCGCAGTGTGTGCGTGTGTCCCTCCCTCGCAGTGTGTGTGCGTGTCCCTCCTTCGCAGTGTGTGTGCGTGTCGCTCCCTTGCTGTGTGTGTGTGCGTGTCCCTCCCTCGCTGTGTGTGTGTGTGTGTGTGTCCCTCCCTCCCTGTGTGTGTCCGTGTCCCTCCCTCGCTGTGTGTGTGTGTGTCCCTCCCTCGCTGTGTGTGTGTGTGTCCCTCCCTCGCTGTGTGTGCGTGTGTCCCTCCCTCGCTGTGTGTGCGTGTCCCTCCCTCGCTGTGTGTGTGTCCCTCCCTCGCTCTGTGTGTGTGTCCCTCCCTCGCTGTGTGTGTGTGTGTCCCTCCCTCGCTGTGAGTGTGTGTCCCTCCCTCGCAGTGTGTGCGTGTGTCCCTCCCTCGCTGTGTGTGTGTGTGTGTCCCTCCCTCGCTGTGTGTGCGTGTCTCTCCCTCGCTGTGTGTGTGCGTGTCTCTCCCTCGCTGTGTGTGTGCGTGTCTCTCCCTCGCTGTGTGTGTGCGTGTCCCTCCCTCGCTGTGTGTGTGCGTGTACCTCCCTCGCTGTGTGTGTACGTGTCCCTCCCTCGCTGTGTGTGTGCGTGTCCCTCCCTCGCTGTGTGTGTGTGTGCGTGTCCCTCCCGCGCTGTGTGTGCATGTCCCTCCCTCGCTGTGTGTGCGTGTCCCTCCCTTGCTGTGTGTGTGTGTGCGTGTCCCTCCCTCGCTGTGTGTGCGTGTGTCCCTCCCTCGCTGTGTGTGTGTGCGTGTCCCTCCCTCGCAGTGTGTGCGTGTGTCCCTCCCTCCCTGTGTGTGTGCGTGTCCCTCCCTCGCTGTGTGTGTGTGTGCGTGTCCCTCCCGCGCTGTGTGTGCATGTCCCTCCCTCGCTGTGTGTGCGTGTCCCTCCCTTGCTGTGTGTGTGTGTGTGCGTGTCCCTCCCTCGCTGTGTGTGCGTGTGTCCCTCCCTCGCTGTGTGTGTGTGCGTGTCCCTCCCTCGCAGTGTGTGCGTGTGTCCCTCTCTCCCTGTGTGTGTGCGTGTCCCTCCCTCGCAGTGTGTGTGTGTGTGTCCCTCCCTCGCTGTGTGTGTGCGTGTCTCTCCCTCGCTGTGTGTGTGTGTCCCTCTCTCCCTGTGTGTGTGTGTGTCACTCCCTCCCTGTGTGTGTGTGTGTGTCCCTCCCTCGCTGTGTGTGTGTGTCCCTCCCTCGCTGTGTGTGTCCCTCCCTCGCTGTGTGTGTCCCTCCCTCGCTGTGTGTGTGTGTCCCTCCCTCGCTGTGTGTGTGTGTGTCCCTCCCTCGCTGTGTGTGTGTGTCCCTCCCTCGCAGTGTGTGCGTGTGTCCCTCCCTCGCAGTGTGTGTGTGTCCCTCCCTCGCAGTGTGTGCGTGTGTCCCTCCCTCGCAGTGTGTGCGTGTGTCCCTCCCTCGCAGTGTGTGCGTGTGTCCCTCCCTCGCAGTGTGTGTGCGTGTCCCTCCTTCGCAGTGTGTGTGCGTGTCCCTCCCTCGCTGTGTGTGTGTGCGTGTCCCTCCCTCGCTGTGTGTGTGTGTGTGTGTCCCTCCCTCCCTGTGTGTGTGCGTGTCCCTCCCTCGCTGTGTGTGTGTGTGTCCCTCCCTCGCTGTGTGTGTGTGTGTCCCTCCCTCGCTGTGTGTGTGTGTCCCTCCCTCGCTGTGAGTGTGTGTCCCTCCCTCGCAGTGTGTGCGTGTGTCCCTCCCTCGCTGTGTGTGTGTGTGTGTCCCTCCCTCGCTGTGTGTGCGTGTCTCTCCCTCGCTGTGTGTGTGCGTGTCTCTCCCTCGCTGTGTGTGTGCGTGTCTCTCCCTCGCTGTGTGTGTGCGTGTCCCTCCCTCGCTGTATGTGTGCGTGTCCCTCCCTCGCTGTGTGTGTGCGTGTCCCTCCCTCGCTGTGTGTGTGCGTGTCCCTCCCTCGCTGTGTGTGTGTGTGTCCCTCCCTCGCTGTGTGTGTGTGTCCCTCCCTCGCTGTGTGTGTGTGTGTGTGTCCCTCCCTCGCTGTGTGTGTGCGTGTCCCTCCCTCGCTGTGTGTGTGTGTGTGTCCCTCCCTCGCTGTGTGTGTGTGTCCCTCCCTCGCTGTGTGTGTGTGTGTGTCCCTCCCTCGCTGTGTGTGTGTGTCCCTCCCTCGCTGTGTGTGTGTGTGTGTCCCTCCCTCGCTGTGTGTGTGTGTCCCTCCCTCGCTGTGTGTGTGTGTGTGTCCCTCCCTCGCTGTGTGTGTGTGTCCCGCCCTCGCTGTGTGTGTGTGTCCCTCCCTCGCTGTGTGGGTGTGTGTCCCTCCCTCGCTGTGTGTGTGTGTCCCTCTCTCGCTGTGTGTGTGTGTCCCTCCCTCCCTATGTGTGTGTGTCCCTCCCTCGCTGTGTGTGTGTGTGTCCCTCCCTCACTCTGTGTGTGTGTGTGTCCCTCCCTCGCTGTGTGTGTGTGTGTCTCCCTCCCTCTCTGTGTGTGTTTGTGTGTGTCCCTCCCTCGCTGTGTGTGTGTGTGTCCCTCCCTCGCTGTGTGTGTCCCTCCCTCGCTGTGTGTGTGTGTGTCCCTCCCTCGCTGTGTGTGTGTGTGTGTGTGTGTGTCCCTCCCTCTCTGTGTGTGTTTGTGTGTCCCTCCCTCGCTGTGTGTGTGTGTCCCTCCCTCGCTGTGTCTGTGTGTGTCCCGCCCTCGCTGTGTGTGTGTGTGTCCCTCCCTCGCTGTGTGTGTGCGTCCCTCCCTCGCTGTGTGTGTGTCGCTCCCTCGCTGTGTGTGTGTGTGTCCCTCCCTCCCTGTGTGTGTGTGTCTCTCCCTCTCTGTGTGTGTGCGTGTCTCTCCCTCGCTGTGTGTGTGCGTGTCTCTCCTCGCTGTGTGTGTGCGTGTGCGTGTCCCTCCCTCGCTGTGTGTGTGTGTCCCTCCCTCCCTGTGTGTGTGTGTCCCTCCCTCCCTGTGTGTGTGTGTCCCTCCCTCCCTGTGTGTGTGCGTGTCTCTCCCTCGCTGTGTGTGTGCGTGTCTCTCCCTCGCTGTGTGTGTGCGTGTGTGTGTCCCTCCCTCGCTGTGTGTGTGTGTTTGTGTCCCTCCTTCGCTGTGTGTGTGCGTGTCCCTCCCTCGCTGTGTGTGTACGTGTCTCTCCCTCGCTGTGTGTGTGTGTGTCCCTCCCTCGCTGTGTGTACGTGTCTCTCCCTCGCTGTGTGTGTGTGTGTCCCTCCCTCGCTGTGTGTGCGTGTCTCTCCCTCGCTGTGTGTGTGCGTGTCCCTACCTCACTGTGTGTGTGCGTGTCCCTCCCTCACTGTGTGTGCGTGTTCCTCCCTCGCTGTGTGTGTGCGTGTCCCTCCCTCGCTGTGTGTGCGTGTCCCTCCCTCGCTGTGTGTGTGTGTGTGTCTCTCCCTCGCTGTGTGTGTGTGTGTCCCTCCCTCGCTGTGTGTGTGTGTCCCTCCCTCGCAGTGTGTGCGTGTGTCGCTCCCTCGCAGTGTGTGTGTGTCCCTCCCTCGCAGTGTGTGCGTGTGTCCCTCCCTCGCAGTGTGTGCGTGTGTCCCTCCCTCGCAGTGTGTGCGTGTGTCCCTCCCTCGCAGTGTGTGTGCGTGTCCCTCCTTCGCAGTGTGTGTGCGTGTCGCTCCCTCGCTGTGTGTGTGTGCGTGTCCCTCCCTCGCTGTGTGTGTGTGTGTGTGTGTCCCTCCCTCCCTGTGTGTGTCCGTGTCCCTCCCTCGCTGTGTGTGTGTGTGTCCCTCCCTCGCTGTGTGTGTGTGTGTGTCCCTCCCTCGCTGTGTGTGCGTGTGTCCCTCCCTCGCTGTGTGTGCGTGTCCCTCCCTCGCTGTGTGTGTGTCCCTCCCTCGCTCTGTGTGTGTGTCCCTCCCTCGCTGTGTGTGTGTGTGTCCCTCCCTCGCTGTGAGTGTGTGTCCCTCCCTCGCAGTGTGTGCGTGTGTCCCTCCCTCGCTGTGTGTGTGTGTGTGTGTCCCTCCCTCGCTGTGTGTGCGTGTCTCTCCCTCGCTGTGTGTGTGCGTGTCTCTCCCTCGCTGTGTGTGTGCGTGTCTCTCCCTCGCTGTGTGTGTGCGTGTCCCTCCCTCGCTGTGTGTGTGCGTGTACCTCCCTCGCTGTGTGTGTGCGTGTCCCTCCCTCGCTGTGTGTGTGCGTGTCCCTCCCTCGCTGTGTGTGTGTGTGCGTGTCCCTCCCGCGCTGTGTGTGCATGTCCCTCCCTCGCTGTGTGTGCGTGTCCCTCCCTTGCTGTGTGTGTGTGTGCGTGTCCCTCCCTCGCTGTGTGTGCGTGTGTCCCTCCCTCGCTGTGTGTGTGTGCGTGTCCCTCCCTCGCAGTGTGTGCGTGTGTCCCTCCCTCCCTGT
The DNA here is from genome assembly GCF_037043375.1 of Chiloscyllium plagiosum. Classification (NCBI taxonomy): domain Eukaryota; kingdom Metazoa; phylum Chordata; class Chondrichthyes; order Orectolobiformes; family Hemiscylliidae; genus Chiloscyllium; species Chiloscyllium plagiosum. Next base: position 121,154,551 of record NW_028270151.1, read on the forward strand.
GTGTGTGCGTGTCCCTCCCTCGCTGTGTGTGTGTGTGCGTGTCCCTCCCGCGCTGTGTGTGCATGTCCCTCCCCCGCTGTGTGTGCGTGTCCCTCCCTTGCTGTGTGTGTGTGTGTGCGTGTCCCTCCCTCGCTGTGTGTGCGTGTGTCCCTCCCTCGCTGTGTGTGTGTGCGTGTCCCTCCCTCGCAGTGTGTGCGTGTGTCCCTCTCTCCCTGTGTGTGTGCGTGTCCCTCCCTCGCAGTGTGTGTGTGTGTGTCCCTCCCTCGCTTTGTGTGTGCGTGTCTCTCCCTCGCTGTGTGTGTGTGTCCCTCTCTCCCTGTGTGTGTGTGTGTCACTCCCTCCCTGTGTGTGTGTGTGTCCCTCCCTCGCTGTGTGTGTGTGTCCCTCCCTCGCTGTGTGTGTCCCTCCCTCGCTGTGTGTGTGTCCCTCCCTCGCTGTGTGTGTGTGTCCCTCCCTCGCTGTGTGTGTGTGTGTCCCTCCCTCGCTGTGAGTGTGTGTCCCTCCCTCGCAGTGTGTGCGTGTGTCCCTCCCTCGCTGTGTGTGTGTGTGTGTTTCCCTCCCTCGCTGTGTGTGCGTGTCTCTCCCTCGCTGTGTGTGTGCGTGTCTCTCCCTCGCTGTGTGCGTGCGTGTCCCTCCCTCGCTGTGTGTGTGTCCCTCCCTCGCTGTGTGTGTGCGTGTCCCTCCCTCGCTGTGTGTGTGCGTGTCTCTCCCTCGCTGTGTGTGTGCGTGTCTCTCCCTCGCTGTGTGTGTGCGTGTCTCTCCCTCGCTGTGTGTGTGCGTGTCCCTCCCTCGCTGTGTGTGTGCGTGTCCCTCCCTCGCTGTGTGTGTGCGTGTCCCTCCCTCGCTGTGTGTGTGTGTGCGTGTCCCTCCCTCGCTGTGTGTGCGTGTCCCTCCCTCGCTGTGTGTGCGTGTCCCTCCCTCGCTGTGTGTGTGTGTGCGTGTCCCTCCCTCGCTGTGTGTGCGTGTGTCCCTCCCTCGCTGTGTGTGTATGTCCCTGCCTCGCAGTGTGTGTGTGTGTCCCTCCCTCGCTGTGTGTGTGTGTCCCTCCCTCGCTGTGTGTGTGTGTCCCTCCCTCGCAGTGTGTGCATGTGTCCCTCCCTCGCTGTGTGTGTGTGTCTCTTCCTCGCAGTGTGTGCGTGTGTCCCTCCCTCGCAGTGTGTGCGTGTGTCCCTCCCTCTGTGTGTGTGTGCGTGTCCCTCCCTCGCTGTGTGTGTGTGTCCCTCCCTCGCTGAGTGTGTGTGTCCCTCCCTCGCAGTGTGTGTGTGTGTCCCTCCCTCGCAGTGTGTGCGTGTTTCCCTCCCTCGCAGTGTGTGCTTTTGTCCCTCCCTCGCAGTGTGTGCGTGTGTCCCTCCTTCGCAGTGTGTGCGCGTGTCCCTCCCTCGCTGTGTGTGTGTGTGTGTCTCTCCCTCGCTGTGTGTGTGTGTGTGTGTGTGTCCCTCCCTCGCTGTGTGAGTGTGCTTGTCTCTCCCTCGCTGTGTGTGTGTGTGTGTCCCTCCCTCCCTGTGTGTGTGTGTGTCCATCCCTCCCTGTGTGTGTGTGTGTCACTCCCTCACTGTGTGTGTGTGTGTCCCTCCCTCGCTGTGTATGTGTGTCCCTCCCTCCCTGTGTGTGTGTGTGCGTGTCTCTCCCTCGCTGTGTGTGTGTGTGTGTGTGTGTCCCTCCCTCCCTGTGTGTGTGTGTGTGTGTGTGTGTCCCTCCCTCCCTGTGTGTGTGTGTCCCTCCCTCCCTGTGTGTGTGCGTGTCCCTCCCTCGCTGTGTGTGTGCGTGTCCCTCCCTCGCTGTGTGTGTGTGTGCGTGTCCCTCCCGCGCTTTGTGTGCATGTCCCTCCCTCGCTGTGTGTGCGTGTCCCTCCCTTGCTGTGTGTGCGTGTGTCCCTCCCTCGCTGTGTGTGTGTGCGTGTCCCTCCCTCGCAGTGTGTGCGTGTGTCCCTCCCTCGCTGTGTGTGTGTGCGTGTCCCTCCCTCGCAGTGTGTGCGTGTGTCCCTCCCTCCCTGTGTGTGTGCGTGTCCCTCCCTCGCTGTGTGTGTGTGTGTGTCCCTCCCTCGCTGTGTGTGTGCGTGTCTCTCCCTCGCTGTGTGTGTGTGTCCCTCTCTCCCTGTGTGTGTGTGTGTCCCTCCCTCCCTGTGTGTGTGTGTGTCCCTCCCTCGCTGTGTGTGTGTGTCCCTCCCTCGCTGTGTGTGTGTGTCCCTCCCTCGCTGTGTGTGTGTCCCTCCCTCTCTGTGTGTGTGTGTCCCTCCCTCACTGTGTGTGTGTGTGTCCCTCCCTCGCTGTGAGTGTGTGTCCCTCCCTCGCAGTGTGTGCGTGTGTCCCTCCCTCGCTGTGTGTGCGTGTCTCTCCCTCGGTGTGTGTGTGCGTGTCCCTCCCTCGCTGTGTGTGTGTCCCTCCCTCGCTGTGTGTGTGCGTGTCCCTCCCTCGCTGTGTGTGTGCGTGTCTCTCCCTCGCTGTGTGTGTGCGTGTCTCTCCCTCGCTGTGTGTGTGCGTGTCTCTCCCTCGCTGTGTGTGTGCGTGTCCCTACCTCGCTGTGTGTGTGCGTGTCCCTACCTCGCTGTGTGTGTGCGTGTCCCTCCCTCGCTGTGTGTGTGCGTGTCCCTCTCTCGCTGTGTGTGTGCGTGTCCCTCCCTCGCTGTGTGTGTGTGTGCGTGTCCCTCCCTCGCTGTGTGTGCGTGTCCCTCCCTTGCTGTGTGTGCGTGTCCCTCCCTCGCTGTGTGTGTGTGTGCATGTCCCTCCCTCGCTGTGTGTGCGTGTGTCCCTCCCTCGCTGTGTGTGTGCGTGTCCCTCCCTCGCTGTGTGTGTGTGTGCGTGTCCCTCCCTCGCTGTGTGTGCGTGTCCCTCCCTCGCTGTGTGTGCGTGTCCCTCCCTCGCTGTGTGTGTGTGTGCGTGTCCCTCCCTCGCTGTGTGTGCGTGTGTCCCTCCCTCGCTGTGTGTGTGTGTGCGTGTCCCTCCCTCGCTGTGTGTGCGTGTGTCCCTCCCTCGCTGTGTGTGTGTGTCCCTCCCTCGCAGTGTGTGCGTGTGTCCCTCCCTCGCTGTGTGTGTGTGTCCCTCCCTCGCAGTGTGTGCATGTGTCCCTCCCTCGCTGAGTGTGTGTGTCCCTCCCTCGCTGAGTGTGTGTGTCCCTCCCTCGCAGTGTGTGTGTGTGTCCCTCCCTCGCAGTGTGTGCGTGTTTCCCTCCCTCGCAGTGTGTGCGTGTGTCCCTCCCTCGCAGTGTGTGCATGTGTCCCTCCCTCGCAGTGTGTGTGCGTGTCCCTCCTTCGCAGTGTGTGCGCGTGTCCCTCCCTCGCTGTGTGTGTGTGCGTGTCCCTCCCTCGCTGTGTGTGTGCGTGTCCGTCCCTCGCCGTGTGTGTGTGTGTCCCTCCCTCGCTGTGTGTGTGTGTGTGTGTCTCTCCCTCGGTGTGTGTGTGTGTGTGTGTCCCTCCCTCGCTGTGTGTGTGTGTGTCCCTCCCTCACTGTGTGTGTGTGTGTCCCTCCCTCGCTGTGTGTGTGTGTCCCTCCCTCCCTGTGTGTGTGCGTGCGTGTCTCTCCCTCGCTGTGTGTGTGTGTGTGTGTGTGTCCCTCCCTCCCTGTGTGTGTGTGTGTGTGTGTGTGTGTGTCCCTCCCTCCCTGTGTGTGTGTGTCCCTCCCGCCCTGTGTGTGTGTGTGTCCCTCCCTCGCTGTGTGTGTGTCCCTCCCTCGCTGTGTGTGTCCCTCCCTCCCAGTGTGTGTGTGTGCGTGTCCCTCCCTCGCTGTGTGTGCGTGTCTCTCCCTCGCTGTGTCTGTGTGTGTGTCCCTCCCTCGCTGTGTGTGTGTGTGTGTGTGTGTGTCCCTCCCTCGCTGTGTGTGTGTGTGTGTGTCCCTCCCTCGCTATGTGTGTGTGTGTGTGTCCCTCCCTCGCTGTGTGTGTGTGTGTCCCTCCCTCGCTGTGTGTGTGTGTCCCTCCCTCGCTGTGTGTGTGTGTGTCCCTCCCTCCCTGTGTGTGTGTGTCCCTCCTTCGCTATGTGTGTGTGTGTGTCCCTCCCTCCCTGTGGGTGTGTGTCCCTCCCTCGCTGTGTGTGTGTGTCCCTCCCTCGCTGTGTGTGTGTGTCCCTCCCTCGCTGTGTGTGTGTGTGTGTGTCCCTCCCTCCGTGTGTGTGTCCCTCCCTCGCTGTGTGTGTGTGTCCCTCCCTCCCTGTGTGTGTGTGTCCCTCCCTCGCTGTGTGTGTGTGCGTGTCTCTCCCTCGCTGAGTGTGTGTGTGTGTGCGTCTCCCTCCCTCGCTGTGTGTGTGTGTGCGTGTCCCTCCCTCGCTGTGTGTGTGCGTGCGTGTCCCTCCCTCGCTGTGTGTGCGTGTCCCTCCCTCGCTGTGTGTGTGTGTGCGTGTCCCTCCCTCGCTGTGTGTGTGCGTGCGTGTCCATCCCTCGCTGTGTGTGGGTGTCCCTCCCTCGCTGTGTGTACGTGTCTCTCCCTCGCTGTGTGTGTGTGTGTCCCTCCCTCGCTGTGTGTGCGTGTCTCTCCCTCGCTGTGTGTGTGCGTGTCCCTACCTCACTGTGTGTGTGCGTGTCCCTCCCTCACTGTGTGTGCGTGTTCCCTCCTCGCTGTGTGTGTGCGTGTCCCTCCCTCGCTGTGTGTGCGTGTCCCTCCCTCGCTGTGTGTGTGTGTGTGTCTCTCCCTCGCTGTGTGTGTGTGTCCCTCCCTCGCTGTGTGTGTGTGTCCCTCCCTCGCAGTGTGTGCGTGTGTCGCTCCCTCGCAGTGTGTGTGTGTCCCTCCCTCGCAGTGTGTGCGTGTGTCCCTCCCTCGCAGTGTGTGCGTGTGTCCCTCCCTCGCAGTGTGTGCGTGTGTCCCTCCCTCGCAGTGTGTGTGCGTGTCCCTCCTTCGCTGTGTGTGTGTGTGTGTGTGTCCCTCCCTCCCTGTGTGTGTCCGTGTCCCTCCCTCGCTGTGTGTGTGTGTGTCCCTCCCTCGCTGTGTGTGTGTGTGTCCCTCCCTCGCTGTGTGTGCGTGTGTCCCTCCCTCGCTGTGTGTGCGTGTCCCTCCCTCGCTGTGTGTGTGTCCCTCCCTCGCTCTGTGTGTGTGTCCCTCCCTCGCTGTGTGTGTGTGTGTCCCTCCCTCGCTGTGAGTGTGTGTCCCGCCCTCGCAGTGTGTGCGTGTGTCCCTCCCTCGCTGTGTGTGTGTGTGTGTGTGTCCCTCCCTCGCTGTGTGTGTGTGTGTCCCTCCCTCGCTGTGTGTGTGCGTGTACCTCCCTCGCTGTGTGTGTGCGTGTCCCTCCCTCGCTGTGTGTGTGCGTGTCCCTCCCTCGCTGTGTGTGTGTGTGCGTGTCCCTCCCGCGCTGTGTGTGCATGTCCCTCCCTCGCTGTGTGTGCGTGTCCCTCCCTTGCTGTGTGTGTGTGTGCGTGTCCCTCCCTCGCTGTGTGTGCGTGTGTCCCTCCCTCGCTGTGTGTGTGTGCGTGTCCCTCCCTCGCAGTGTGTGCGTGTGTCCCTCCCTCCCTGTGTGTGTGCGTGTCCCTCCCTCGCTGTGTGTGTGTGTGCGTGTCCCTCCCGCGCTGTGTGTGCATGTCCCTCCCTCGCTGTGTGTGCGTGTCCCTCCCTTGCTGTGTGTGTGTGTGTGCGTGTCCCTCCCTCGCTGTGTGTGCGTGTGTCCCTCCCTTGCTGTGTGTGTGTGCGTGTCCCTCCCTCGCAGTGTGTGCGTGTGTCCCTCCCTCCCTGTGTGTGTGCGTGTCTCTCCCTCGCTGTGTGTGTGCGTGTCTCTCCCTCGCTGTGTGTGTGTGTGTCCCTCCCTCGCTGTGTGTGTGCGTGTACCTCCCTCGCTGTGTGTGTGCGTGTCCCTCCCTCGCTGTGTGTGTGCGTGTCCCTCCCTCGCTGTGTGTGTGTGTGCGTGTCCCTCCCGCGCTGTGTGTGCATGTCCCTCCCTCGCTGTGTGTGCGTGTCCCTCCCTTGCTGTGTGTGTGTGTGCGTGTCCCTCCCTCGCTGTGTGTGCGTGTGTCCCTCCCTCGCTGTGTGTGTGTGCGTGTCCCTCCCTCGCAGTGTGTGCGTGTGTCCCTCCCTCCCTGTGTGTGTGCGTGTCCCTCCCTCGCTGTGTGTGTGTGTGCGTGTCCCTCCCGCGCTGTGTGTGCATGTCCCTCCCTCGCTGTGTGTGCGTGTCCCTCCCTTGCTGTGTGTGTGTGTGTGCGTGTCCCTCCCTCGCTGTGTGTGCGTGTGTCCCTCCCTTGCTGTGTGTGTGTGCGTGTCCCTCCCTCGCAGTGTGTGCGTGTGTCCCTCCCTCCCTGTGTGTGTGCGTGTCCCTCCCTCGCAGTGTGTGTGTGTGTGTCCCTCCCTCGCTGTGTGTGTGCGTGTCTCTCCCTCGCTGTGTGTGTGTGTCCCTCTCTCCCTGTGTGTGTGTGTGTCACTCCCTCCCTGTGTGTGTGTGTGTCCCTCCCTCGCTGTGTATGTGTGTCCCTCCCTCGCTGTGTGTGTCCCTCCCTCGCTGTGTGTGTCCCTCCCTCGCTGTGTGTGTGTGTCCCTCCCTCGCTGTGTGTGTGTGTGTCCCTCCCTCGCTGTGAGTGTGTGTCCCTCCCTCGCAGTGTGTGCGTGTGTCCCTCCCTCGCTGTGTGTGTGTGTGTGTCCCTCCCTCGCTGTGTGTGCGTGTCTCTTCCTCGCTGTGTGTGTGCGTGTCTCTCCCTCGCTGTGTGCGTGCGTGTCCCTCCCTCGCTGTGTGTGTGTCCCTCCCTCGCTGTGTGTGTGCGTGTCCCTCCCTCGCTGTGTGTGTGCGTGTCTCTCCCTCGCTGTGTGTGTGCGTGTCTCTCCCTCGCTGTGTGTGTGCGTGTCTCTCCCTCGCTGTGTGTGTGCGAGTCCCTCCCTCGCTGTGTGTGTGCGTGTCCCTCCCTCGCTGTGTGTGTGCGTGTCCCTCCCTCGCTGTGTGTGTGCGTGTCCCTCCCTCGCTGTGTGTGCGTGTCCCTCCCTCGCTGTGTGTGCGTGTCCCTCCCTCGCTGTGTGTGTGTGTGCGTGTCCCTCCCTCGCTGTGTGTGCGTGTGTCCCTCCCTCGCTGTGTGTGTATGTCCCTGCCTCGCAGTGTGTGTGTGTGTCCCTCCCTCGCTGTGTGTGTGTGTCCCTCCCTCGCTGTGTGTGTGTGTCCCTCCCTCGCAGTGTGTGCATGTGTCCCTCCCTCGCTGTGTGTGTGTGTCTCTTCCTCGCAGTGTGTGCGTGTGTCCCTCCCTCGCAGTGTGTGCGTGTGTCCCTCCCTCGCAGTGTGTGTGCGTGTCCCTCCCTCGCTGTGTGTGTGTGTCCCTCCCTCGCTGAGTGTGTGTGTCCCTCCCTCGCAGTGTGTGTGTGTGTCCCTCCCTCGCAGTGTGTGCGTGTTTCCCTCCCTCGAAGTGTGTGCGTGTGTCCCTCCCTCGCAGTGTGTGCGTGTGTCCCTCCTTCGCAGTGTGTGCGCGTGTCCCTCCCTCGCTGTGTGTGTGTGTGTGTCTCTCCCTCGCTGTGTGTGTGTGTGTGTGTGTGTGTCCCTCCCTCGCTGTGTGAGTGTGCTTGTCTCTCCCTCGCTGTGTGTGTGTGTGTGTCCCTCCCTCCCTGTGTGTGTGTGTGTGTCCATCCCTCCCTGTGTGTGTGTGTGTCACTCCCTCACTGTGTGTGTGTGTGTCCCTCCCTCGCTGTGTATGTGTGTCCCTCCCTCCCTGTGTGTGTGTGTGCGTGTGTCTCCCTCGCTGTGTGTGTGTGTGTGTGTGTGTGTGTCCCACCCTCCCTGTGTGTGTGTGTGCGTGTGTGTGTCCCTCCCTCCCTGTGTGTGTGTGTCCCTCCCTCCCTGTGTGTGTGCGAGTCCCTCCCTCGCTGTGTGTGTGCGTGTCCCTCCCTCGCTGTGTGTGTGTGTGCGTGTCCCTCCCGCGCTTTGTGTGCATGTCCCTCCCTCGCTGTGTGTGCGTGTCCCTCCCTTGCTGTGTGTGCGTGTGTCCCTCCCTCGCTATGTGTGTGTGCGTGTCCCTCCCTCGCAGTGTGTGCGTGTGTCCCTCCCTCGCTGTGTGTGTGTGCGTGTCCCTCCCTCGCAGTGTGTGCGTGTGTCCCTCCCTCCCTGTGTGTGTGCGTGTCCCTCCCTCGCTGTGTGTGTGTGTGTGTCCCTCCCTCGCTGTGTGTGTGCGTGTCTCTCCCTCGCTGTGTGTGTGTGTCCCTCTCTCCCTGTGTGTGTGTGTGTCCCTCCCTCCCTGTGTGTGTGTGTGTCCCTCCCTCGCTGTGTGTGTGTGTCCCTCCCTCGCTGTGTGTGTGTGTCCCTCCCTCGCTGTGTGTGTGTCCCTCCCTCTCTGTGTGTGTGTGTCCCTCCCTCACTGTGTGTGTGTGTGTCCCTCCCTCGCTGTGAGTGTGTGTCCCTCCCTCGCAGTGTGTGCGTGTGTCCCTCCCTCGCTGTGTGTGCGTGTCTCTCCCTCGGTGTGTGTGTGCGTGTCCCTCCCTCGCTGTGTGTGTGTCCCTCCTTCGCTGTGTGTGTGCGTGTCCCTCCCTCGCTGTGTGTGTGCGTGTCTCTCCCTCGCTGTGTGTGTGCGTGTCTCTCCCTCGCTGTGTGTGTGCGTGTCTCTCCCTCGCTGTGTGTGTGCGTGTCCCTACCTCGCTGTGTGTGTGCGTGTCCCTACTTCGCTGTGTGTGTGCGTGTCCCTCCCTCGCTGTGTGTGTGCGTGTCCCTCTCTCGCTGTGTGTGTGCGTGTCCCTCCCTCGCTGTGTGTGTGTGTGCGTGTCCCTCCCTCGCTGTGTGTGCGTGTCCCTCCCTTGCTGTGTGTGCGTGTCCCTCCCTCGCTGTGTGTGTGTGTGCATGTCCCTCCCTCGCTGTGTGTGCGTGTGTCCCTCCCTCGCTGTGTGTGTGCGTGTCCCTCCCTCGCTGTGTGTGTGTGTGCGTGTCCCTCCCTCGCTGTGTGTGCGTGTCCCTCCCTCGCTGTGTGTGCGTGTCCCTCCCTCGCTGTGTGTGTGTGTGCGTGTCCCTCCCTCGCTGTGTGTGCGTGTGTCCCTCCCTCGCTGTGTGTGTGTGTGCGTGTCCCTCCCTCGCTGTGTGTGCGTGTGTCCCTCCCTCGCTGTGTGTGTGTGTCCCTCCCTCGCAGTGTGTGCGTGTGTCCCTCCCTCGCTGTGTGTGTGTGTCCCTCCCTCGCAGTGTGTGCATGTGTCCCTCCCTCGCTGAGTGTGTGTGTCCCTCCCTCGCTGAGTGTGTGTGTCCCTCCCTCGCTGAGTGTGTGTGTGTGTGTCCCTCCCTCGCAGTGTGTGCGTGTTTCCCTCCCTCGCAGTGTGTGCGTGTGTCCCTCCCTCGCAGTGTGTGCATGTGTCCCTCCCTCGCAGTGTGTGTGCGTGTCCCTCCTTCGCAGTGTGTGCGCGTGTCCCTCCCTCGCTGTGTGTGTGTGCGTGTCCCTCCCTCGCTGTGTGTGTGCGTGTCCGTCCCTCGCCGTGTGTGTGTGTGTCCCTCCCTCGCTGTGTGTGTGTGTGTGTCTCTCCCTCGCTGTGTGTGTGTGTGTGTGTGTCCCTCCCTCGCTGTGTGTGTGTGTGTCCCTCCCTCACTGTGTGTGTGTGTGTCCCTCCCTCGCTGTGTGTGTCCCTCCCTCCCTGTGTGTGTGTGTGCGTGTCTCTCCCTCGCTGTGTGTGTGTGTGTGTGTGTGTGTGTCCCTCCCTCCCTGTGTGTGTGTGTGTGTGTGTGTGTGTGTCCCTCCCTCCCTGTGTGTGTGTGTCCCTCCCTCCCTGTGTGTGTGTGTGTCCCTCCCTCGCTGTGTGTGTGTCCCTCCCTCGCTGTGTGTGTCCCTCCCTCCCAGTGTGTGTGTGTGCGTGTCCCTCCCTCGCTGTGTGTGCGTGTCTCTCCCTCGCTGTGTCTGTGTGTGTGTCCCTCCCTCGCTGTGTGTGTGTGTGTGTGTGTGTGTCCCTCCCTCGCTGTGTGTGTGTGTGTGTGTGTCCCTCCCTCGCTATGTGTGTGTGTGTGCGTCCCTCCCTCGCTGTGTGTGTGTGTGTCCCTCCCTCGCTGTGTGTGTGTGTCCCTCCCTCGCTGTGTGTGTGTGTGTCCCTCCCTCCCTGTGTGTGTGTGTCCCTCCTTCGCTATGTGTGTGTGTGTGTCCCTCCCTCCCTGTGGGTGTGTGTCCCTCCCTCGCTGTGTGTGTGTGTCCCTCCCTCGCTGTGTGTGTGTGTCCCTCCCTCGCTGTGTGTGTGTGTGTGTCCCTCCCTCCGTGTGTGTGTCCCTCCCTCGCTGTGTGTGTGTGTCCCTCCCTCCCTGTGTGTGTGTGTCCCTCCCTCGCTGTGTGTGTGTGCGTGTCTCTCCCTCGCTGAGTGTGTGTGTGTGCGTGTCCCTCCCTCGCAGTGTGTGTGTGTGCGTGTCCCTCCCTCGCTGTGTGTGTGCGTGCGTGTCCCTCCCTCGCTGTGTGTGCGTGTCCCTCCCTCGCTGTGTGTGTGTGTGCGTGTCCCTCCCTCGCTGTGTGTGTGCGTGCGTGTCCCTCCCTCGCTGTGTGTGGGTGTCCCTCCCTCGCTGTGTGTGCGTGTCCATCCCTCGCTGTGTGTGTGTCCCCCTCCCTCGCTGTGTGTGTGCGTGTCCCTCCCTCGCTGTGTGTGCGTGTGTCCCTCCCTCGCTGTGTGTGCGTGTGTCCCTCCCTCGCTGTGTGTGCGTGTCTCCCTCCCTCGCTGTGTGTGCGTGTGTCCCTCCCTCGCTGTGTGTTCGTGTGTCCCTCCCTCGCTGTGTGTGCGCGTGTCCCTCCCTCGCTGTGTGTGTGTGTCTCCCCCTCGCTGTGTGTGCGCGTGTCCCTCCCTCGCTGTGTGTGTGCGTGTCCCTTCCTCGCTGTGTGTGTGTGTGTCCCTTCCTCGCTGTGTGTGCGTGTCCCTCCCTCGCTGTGTGTGCGTGTCCCTCCGTCGCTGTGTGTGCGTGTCCCTCCCTCGCTGTGTGTGCGTGTGTCCCTCCCTCGCTGTGTGTGCGCATATCCCTCCCTCGCTGTGTGTGTGTGTCTCCCCCTCGCTGTGTTTGTGTGTCCCTCCCTCGCTGTGTGTGCGTGTGTCCTTCCCTCGCTGTGTGTGCGCGTGTCCCTCCCTCGCGGTGTGTGTGTGTGTGTCCCTCCGTCGCTGTGTGTGTGTGTCCCTCCCTCGCTGTGTGCGTGTGTGTGTCCCTCCCTCGCTGTGTGTGTGTGTGTCCCTCCCTCGCGGTGTGTGTGCGTGTCCCTCCCTCGCTGTGTGTGTGCGTGTCCCTCCCGCGCTGTGTGTGCGTGTGTCCCTCCCTCGATGTGTGTGCGTGTGTCCCTCCCTCGCTGTGTGTGCGTGTGTCCCTCCCTCGCTGTGTGTGCGTGTGTCCCTCCCTCGCTGTGTGTGTGTGTGTCCCTCCCTCGCTGTGTGTGCGTGTGTCCCTCCCTCGCTGTGTGTGTGTGTGTCCCTCCCTCGCTGTGTGTGCGCGTGTCCCTTCCTCGCTGTGTGAGTGTGTGTCCCTCGCTGTGTGTGCGCGTGTCCCTTCCTCGCTGTGTGTGCGTGTGTCCCTCCCTCGCTGTGTGTGCGCGTGTCCCTCCCTCGCTGTGTGTGCGCGTGTCCCTTCCTCGCTGTGTGAGTGTGTGTCCCTCGCTGTGTGTGCGCGTGTCCCTCCCTCGCTGTGTGTGCGCTTGTCCCTCCCTCGCTGTGTGTGTGCGTGTCCCTCCCTCGCTGTGTGTGTGCGCGTCCCTCCCTCGCTGTGTGTGTGCGTGTCCCTCCCTCGCTGTGTGTGTGCGTGTCCCTCCCTCGCTGTGTGTGTGCGTGTCCCTCCCTCGCTGTGTATGTGTGCGTGTCCCTCCCTCGCTGTGTGTGTGTGTGCGTGTCCCTCCCTCGCTGTGTGTGTGTGTGTGCGTGTCCCTCCCTCGCTGTGTATGTGTGTGCGTGTCTCTCCCTCGCTGTGTGTGTGTGTGCGTCTCTCTCCCTCGCTGTGTGTGTGTGTGTGTCCCTCCCTCGCTGTGTGTGTGTGTGTGCGTGTCCCTCCCTCGCTGTGTGTGTGTGTGTCCCTCCCTCGATGTGTGTGTGTCCCTCCCTCGCTGTGTGTGTGTCCCTCCCTCGCTGTGTGTGTGTGCGTGTCCCTCCCTCGCTGTGTGTGTGTGCGTGTCCCTCCCTCGCTTTGTGTGCGTGTGTCCCTCCCTCGCTGTGTGTGTGCGCGTGTCCCTCCTTCGCTGTGTGTGCGTGTGTCCCTCCCTCGCTGTGTTTGTGCGTGTCCCTGCCTCGCTGTGTGTGTGCGCGTGTCCCTCCCTCGCTGTGTGTGTGCGTGTCTCTCCCTCGCTGTGTGTGTGTGTGTCCCTCCCTCGCTGTGTGTGTGTGTGTCCCTCCGTCGCAGTGTGTGCGTGTCTCTCCCTCGCTGTGTGAGTGTGTGTGTGTCGCTCCCTCGCTGTGTGTGTGTGTGTCCCTCCCTCGCTGTGTGTGTGTGTGTGTCCCTCCCTCGCTGTGTGTTTGCGCGTGTCCCTCCCTCGCTGTGCGTGTGTGTGTCCCTCCCTCGCCGTGTGTGTGTGTGTCCCTCCCTCGCTGTGTGTGTGTGTCCCTCCCTCGCTGTGTGTGTGCGTGTCCCTCCCTCGCTGTGTGTGTGCGTGTCCCTCCCTCGCTGTGTGTGTGCGTGTCCCTCCCTCACTGTATGTGTGCGTGTCCCTCCCTCACTGTGTGTGTGTGTGTCCCTCCCTCGCTGTGTGAGTGTGTCCCTCCCTCGCTGTGTGTGTGTGTGTCCCTCCCTCGCTGTGTGTGCTTGTCTCCCTCCCTCGCTGTGTGTGTGTGCGTGTCCCTCCGTCGCTGTGTGTGCGTGTCACTCCTTCACTGTGTGTGTGTGTGTGTCCCTCCCTCGCTGTGTGTGTGTGTCCCTCCCTCGCTGTGTGTGTGTGTGTGTCCCTCCCTCGCTGTGTGTGTGTGTGTGTGTCCCTCCCTCGCTGTGTGTGTGTGTGTCCCTCCCTCGCTGTGTGTGTGTGTGTCCCTCCGTCGCTGTGTGTGCGTGTCTCTCCCTCGCTGTGTGTGTGTGTGCGTGTCCCTCCCTCACTGTGTGTGCGTGTCCCTCCCTCACGTGTGTGTGTGTGTCCCTCCCTCGCTGTGTGTGCGTGTCCCTCCCTCGCTGTGTGTGTGTGTCCCTCCCTCGCTGTGTGTGTGTGTGTGTCCCTCCCTCGCTGTGAGTGTGTGTGTCCCTCTCTCGCTGTGAGTGTGTGTGTCCCTCCCTCGCTGTGTGTGCGTGTCCCTCCCTCGCTGTGTGTGTGTGTGTGTGTCCCTCCCTCGCTGTGTGTGTGTGTGTCCCTCCCTCGCTGTGTGTGTGTGTCCCTCCCTCGCTGTGTGTGCGTGTCCCTCCCTCGCTGTGTGTGTGTGTGTCCCTCCCTCGCTGTGAGTGTGTGTGTCCCTCCCTCGCTGTGTGTGCGTGTCCCTCCCTCGCTGTGTGTGTGTGTCCCTCCCTCGCTGTGTGTGTGTGTGTCCCTCCCTCGCTGTGTGTGTGTGTCCCTCCCTCGCTGTGTGTGTGTGTCCCTCCCTCGCTGTGTGTATGTGTGTCCCTCCCTCGCTGTGTGTGTGTGTGTCCCTCCCTCGCTGTGTGTGTGTGCGTGTCTCTCCCTCGCTGTGTGTGTGTGTGTCCCTCCCTCGCTGTGTGTGCGTGTCCCTCCCTCGCTGTGTGTGTGTGCGTGTCCCTCCCTCGCTGTGTGTGTGTGTCCCTCCCTCGCAGTGTGTGCGTGTGTCCCTCCCTCGCTGTGTGTGTTTGCGTGTCCCTCCCTCGCTGTGTGTGTATGCGTGTCTCTCCATCGCTGTGTTTGTGTGTGTCCCTCCCTCGCTGTGTGTGCGTGTCCCTCCCTCGCTGTGTGTGCGTGTCCCTCCCTCGCTGTGTGTGCGTGTCCCTCCCTCGCGGTGTGTGTGCGTGTCCCACCCTCGCGGTGTGTGTGCGTGTCCCACCCTCGCGGTGTGTGTGCGTGTCCCTCCCTCACTGTGTGTGTGCGTGTCCCTCCCTCACTGTGTGTGTGCGTGTCCCTCCCTCACTGTGTGTGCGCGTGTCTCTCCCTCACTGTGTGTGTGCGAGTCCCTCCCTCACTGTGTGTGTACGTGTCCCTCTCTCACTGTGTGTGTGCGTGTCCCTCCCTCGCTGTGTGTGTGTGTCCCTCCCTCGCTGTGTGTGTGTGTCCCTCCCTCGCTGTGTGTATGTGTGTCCCTCCCTCGCTGTGTGTGTGCGTGTCCCTCCCTCGCTGTGTGTGTGTGTCCCTCCCTCGCTGTGTGTGTGCGTGTTCCTCCCTCGCTATGTGTGTGCGCGTGTCCCTCCCTCACTGTGTGTGTGCGTGTCCCTCCCTCGCTGTGTGTGTGTGTGTCCCTCCCTCGCTGTGTGTGTGCGCGTATCCCTCCCTCGCTGTGTGTGTGAGTGTACCTCCCTCGCTGTGTGTGTGCGTGTCGCTCCCTCGCTGTGTGTGTGTGCGTGTCCCTCCCTTGCTGTGTGTGTGTGCGTGTCCCTCCCTCGCTGTGTGTGTGCGTGTCCCTCCCTCGCTGTGTGTGTGCGTGTCCCTCCCTTGCTGTGTGTGTGCGTGTCCCTCCCTCGCTGTGTGTGTGCGCGTCCCTCCCTCGCTGTGTGTGTGCGTGTCCCTCCCTTGCTGTGTGTGTGCGTGTCCCTCCCTCGCTGTGTGTGTGCGTGTCCCTCCCTCGCTGTGTGTGTGCGTGTCCCTCCCTCGCTGTGTGTGTGCGTGTCCCTCCCTCGCTGTGTGTGTGCGCGTGTCCCTCCCTTGCTGTGTGTGTGCGTGTCCCTCCCTCGCTGTGTGTGTGCGCGTCCCTCCCTCGCTGTGTGTGTGCGTGTCCCTCCCTTGCTGTGTGTGTGCGTGTCCCTCCCTCGCTGTGTGTGTGCGTGTCCCTCCCTCGCTGTGTGTGTGCGTGTCCCTCCCTCGCTGTGTGTGTGCGTGTCCCTCCCTCGCTGTGTGTGCGTGTCCCTCCCTCGCTGTGTGTGTGTGCATGTCCCTCATTCGCTGTGTGTGTGTGTCCCTCCCTCGCTGTGTGTGCGTGTCCCTCCCTCGCTGTGTGTGTGTGTCCCTCCCACGCTGTGTGTGTGTTTGTCCCTCCCACGCTGTGTGTGTCCCTCCCTCGCTGTGTGTGTGTGTCCCTCCCTCGCTGTGTGTGTGTGTCCCTCCCTCGCTGTGTGTGTGCGTGTCCTCCCCTCGCTCTGTGTGTGCGTGTCTCTCCCTCGCTGTGTGTGCGTGTCCTCCCCTCGCTGTGTGTGCGTGTCCTCCCCTCGCTGTGTGTGCGTGTCCCTCCCTCGCTGTGTGTGCGTGTCCCTCCCTCGCTGTGTGCGTGTCCCTCCCTCGCTGTGTGCGTGTCCCTCCCTCGCTGTGTGTGTGTCCCTCCCTCGCTGTGTGTGCGTGTCCCTCCCTCGCTGTGTGTGCGTGTCCCTCCCTCGCTGTGTGTGCGTGTCCCTCCCTCGCTGTGCGTGCGTGTCCCTCCCTCGCTGTGTGTGCGTGTCCCTCCCTCGCTGTGTGTGCGCGTGTCCCTTCCTCGCTGTGTGAGTGTGTGTCCCTCGCTGTGTGTGCGAGTGTCCCTCCCTCGCTGTGTGTGCGCGTGTCCCTCCCTCGCTGTGTGTGTGCGTGTCCCTCCCTCGCTGTGTGTGTGCGCGTCCCTCCCTCGCTGTGTGTGTGCGTGTCCCTCCCTCGCTGTGTGTGTGCGTGTCCCTCCCTCGCTGTGTGTGTGCGTGTCCCTCCCTCGCTGTGTATGTGTGCGTGTCCCTCCCTCGCTGTGTGTGTGTGTGCGTGTCCCTCCCTCGCTGTGTGTGTGTGTGTGCGTGTCCCTCCCTCGCTGTGTGTGTGTGTGCGTGTCTCTCCCTCGCTGTGTGTGTGTGTGCGTCTCTCTCCCTCGCTGTGTGTGTGTGTGTGTCCCTCCCTCGCTGTGTGTGTGTGTGTGTGCGTGTCCCTCCCTCGCTGTGTGTGTGTGTGTCCCTCCCTCGATGTGTGTGTGTCCCTCCCTCGCTGTGTGTGTGTCCCTCCCTCGCTGTGTGTGTGTGCGTGTCCCTCCCTCGCTGTGTGTGTGTGCGTGTCCCTCCCTCGCTGTGTGTGCGTGTGTCCCTCCCTCGCTGTGTGTGTGCGCGTGTCCCTCCTTCGCTGTGTGTGCGTGTGTCCCTCCCTCGCTGTGTTTGTGCGTGTCCCTGCCTCGCTGTGTGTGTGCGCGTGTCCCTCCCTCGCTGTGTGTGTGCGTGTCTCTCCCTCGCTGTGTGTGTGTGTGTCCCTCCCTCGCTGTGTGTGTGTGTGTCCCTCCGTCGCTGTGTGTGCGTGTCTCTCCCTCGCTGTGTGAGTGTGTGTGTGTCGCTCCCTCGCTGTGTGTGTGTGTGTCCCTCCCTCGCTGTGTGTGTGTGTGTGTCCCTCCCTCGCTGTGTGTTTGCGCGTGTCCCTCCCTCGCTGTGCGTGTGTGTGTCCCTCCCTCGCCGTGTGTGTGTGTGTCCCTCCCTCGCTGTGTGTGTGTGTCCCTCCCTCGCTGTGTGTGTGCGTGTCCCTCCCTCGCTGTGTGTGTGCGTGTCCCTCCCTCGCTGTGTGTGTGCGTGTCCCTCCCTCACTGTATGTGTGCGTGTCCCTCCCTCACTGTGTGTGTGTGTCCCTCCCTCGCTGTGTGAGTGTGTCCCTCCCTCGCTGTGTGTGTGTGTGTCCCTCCCTCGCTGTGTGTGCTTGTCTCCCTCCCTCGCTGTGTGTGTGTGCGTGTCCCTCCGTCGCTGTGTGTGCGTGTCACTCCCTCACTGTGTGTGTGTGTGTGTCCCTCCCTCGCTGTGTGTGTGTGTCCCTCCCTCGCTGTGTGTGTGTGTGTGTGTGTCCCTCCCTCGCTGTGTGTGTGTGTGTGTGTCCCTCCCTCGCTGTGTGTGTGTGTGTCCCTCCGTCGCTGTGTGTGCGTGTCTCTCCCTCGCTGTGTGTGTGTGTGTGCGTGTCCCTCCCTCACGTGTGTGTGTGTGTGTCCCTCCCTCGCTGTGTGTGCGTGTCCCTCCCTCGCTGTGTGTGTGTGTCCCTCCCTCGCTGTGTGTGTGTGTGTGTCCCTCCCTCGCTGTGAGTGTGTGTGTCCCTCTCTCGCTGTGAGTGTGTGTGTCCCTCCCTCGCTGTGTGTGCGTGTCCCTCCCTCGCTGTGTGTGTGTGTGTGTCCCTCCCTCGCTGTGTGTGTGTGTGTCCCTCCCTCGCTGTGTGTGTGTGTCCCTCCCTCGCTGTGTGTGCGTGTCCCTCCCTCGCTGTGTGTGTGTGTGTCCCTCCCTCGCTGTAAGTGTGTGTGTCCCTCCCTCGCTGTGTGTGCGTGTCCCTCCCTCGCTGTGTGTGTGTGTGTCCCTCCCTCGCTGTGTGTGTGTGTGTCCCTGCCTCGCTGTGTGTGTGTGTCCCTCCCTCGCTGTGTGTGTGTGTCCCTCCCTCGCTGTGTGTGTGTGTCCCTCCCTCGCTGTGTGTATGTGTGTCCCTCCCTCGCTGTGTGTGTGTGTGTCCCTCCCTCGCTGTGTGTGTGTGCGTGTCTCTCCCTCGCTGTGTGTGTGTGTGTCCCTCCCTCGCTGTGTGTGCGTGTCTCTCCCTCGCTGTGTGTGTGTGCGTGTCCCTCCCTCGCTGTGTGTGTGTGTCCCTCCCTCGCAGTGTGTGCGTGTGTCCCTCCCTCGCTGTGTGTGTTTGCGTGTCCCTCCCTCGCTGTGTGTGTATGCGTGTCTCTCCATCGCTGTGTGTGTGTGTGTCCCTCCCTCGCTGTGTGTGCGTGTCCCTCCCTCGCTGTGTGTGCGTGTCCCTCCCTCGCTGTGTGTGCGTGTCCCTCCCTCGCGGTGTGTGTGCGTGTCCCACCCTCGCGGTGTGTGTGCGTGTCCCACCCTCGCGGTGTGTGTGCGTGTCCCTCCCTCACTGTGTGTGTGCGTGTCCCTCCCTCACTGTGTGTGTGCGTGTCCCTCCCTCACTGTGTGTGCGCGTGTCTCTCCCTTACTGTGTGTGTGCGAGTCCCTCCCTCACTGTGTGTGTACGTGTCCCTCTCTCACTGTGTGTGTGCGTGTCCCTCCCTCGCTGTGTGTGTGTGTCTCTCCCTCGCTGTGTGTGTGTGTCCCTCCCTCGCTGTGTGTATGTGTGTCCCTCCCTCGCTGTGTGTGTGCGTGTCCCTCCCTCGCTGTGTGTGTGTGTCCCTCCCTCGCTGTGTGTGTGTGTGTCCCTCCCTCGCTGTGTGTGTGCGTGTCCCTCCCTCGCTGTGTGTGTGTGTGTCCCTCCCTCGCTGTGTGTGTGCGCGTATCCCTCCCTCGCTGTGTGTGTGCGTGTACCTCCCTCGCTGTGTGTGTGCGTGTTCCTCCCTCGCTATGTGTGTGCGCGTGTCCCTCCCTCACTGTGTGTGTGCGTGTCCCTCCCTCGCTGTGTGTGTGTGTGTCCCTCCCTCGCTGTGTGTGTGCGCGTATCCCTCCCTCGCTGTGCGTGTGCGTGTACCTCCCTCGCTGTGTGTGTGCGTGTCGCTCCCTCGCTGTGTGTGTGTGCGTGTCCCTCCCTTGCTGTGTGTGTGTGCGTGTCCCTCCCTCGCTGTGTGTGTGCGTGTCCCTCCCTCGCTGTGTGTGTGCGTGTCCCTCCCTTGCTGTGTGTGTGCGTGTCCCTCCCTCGCTGTGTGTGTGCGCGTCCCTCCCTCGCTGTGTGTGTGCGTGTCCCTCCCTCGCTGTGTGTGTGCGTGTCCCTCCCTCGCTGTGTGTGTGCGTGTCCCTCCCTCGCTGTGTGTGTGCGTGTCCCTCCCTCGCTGTGTGTGTGCGTGTCCCTCCCTCGCTGTGTGTGTGCGTGTCCCTCCCTCGCTGTGTGTGTGCGTGTCCCTCTCTCGCTGTGTGTGTGCGTGTCCCTCCCTCGCTGTGTGTGTGCGTGTCCCTCCCTCGCTGTGTGTGTGCGTGTCCCTCCCTCGCTGTGTGTGTGCGTGTCCCTCCCTCGCTGTGTGTGCGTGTCCCTCCCTCGCTGTGTGTGTGTGCATGTCCCTCATTCGCTGTGTGTGTGTGTCCCTCCCTCGCTGTGTGTGCGTGTCCCTCCCTCGCTGTGTGTGTGTGTCCCTCCCACGCTGTGTGTGCGTGTGTCCCTCCCACGCTGTGTGTGTCCCTCCCTCGCTGTGTGTGTGTGTCCCTCCCTCGCTGTGTGTGTGTGAACCTCCCTCGCTGTGTGTGTGCGTGTCCTCCCCTCGCTCTGTGTGTGCGTGTCTCTCCCTCGCTGTGAGTGCGTGTCCTCCCCTCGCTGTGTGTGCGTGTCCTCCCCTCGCTGTGTGTGCGTGTCCCTCCCTCGCTGTGTGTGCGTGTCCCTCCCTCGCTGTGTGCGTGTCCCTCCCTCGCTGTGTGTGTGTCCCTCCCTCGCTGTGTGTGTGTCCCTCCCTCGCTGTGTGTGCGTGTCCCTCCCTCGCTGTGTGTGCGTGTCCCTCCCTCGCTGTGTGTGCGTGTCCCTCCCTCGCTGTGCGTGCGTGTCCCTCCCTCGCTGTGTGTGCGTGTCCCTCCCTCGCTGTGTGTGCGTGTCCCTCCCTCGCTGTGTGTGCGTGTCCCCCCCTCGCTGTGTGTTCGTGTCCCTCCCTCGCTGTGTTTGCGTTTATGTCTCTCCCTCGTTGTGTTTGTGTGTTTCCCTCCCTCGCTGTGAGTGCATTTCTCTCACTCTTGCAGTGTGAGCGTGTACCTCCCTCACTGTGTGTGAGCGTGTCCCTCCCTCGCTGTGTGTGCGTGTCCCTCCCTTGCTGTTTGTGCATGTTCCCCCTTCTTGGTGTGTATGTGTGTCCCTCCCTCGCTGTGTTTGTGCGTGTCCCTCCCTCGCTGTGTTAGCATGTTCCTCCCTCGCTGTGTGTGTGCGTGTCCCTCCCGCGCTATGTGTATGCGTGTCCCTCCGTCGCTGTGTGTGAGCATGTCCCTCGCTCGCTGTGTGTGAGCATGTCCCTCCCTTGTTGTGTGTGCGCGTGGCCCTCCCTCGCTGTTTGTGCATGTGTCCCCCCTCATTGGGTGTGCGCATGTCCCTCTCTTGCTCTGTATGTGTGTTTGTGTTTGTGTGTGTCCCTCCTTCACTGTGTGTGCATGTCCCTTCCTGGCTGTGTGTTCGTGTCCCTCTCTCGCTGTGTTTGTCTTTTATGTTGTGCTTGCGCGAGTCCCTCCCTCGCTGTGTGTGCGTGTCTCCCTCTTGCTGTGAGTATATGTCCCTCTTGCAGTGTATGTGAGTGTCCTTCGCTGTGGGTGTGTGTGTGTGTGTGGGTGTGTGTGTGTCCCTCCCTCGCTGTGTGTCTGCGTGTATCCCCTTAACTGTGTGTATGTGTTCGTGTCCCTCCCTCGCTTTGTGTGTGTGCGCGTATCCCTCCCTCGCTGTGTGTGTGTGTGTGTGTGTGTGTATGTCCCACCCTTGCTCTTTGTGTATATCCCCCTCACTGTGTGCGTTCATCTCCCCTTGCTATGTGAGTGCATGACCCCCTTGCTGTGTGAGCGTGTCCCTCCCTTGCTGTGTGTGAGCGTGTCCTTCCCTCGCTGTGTGTGTGTGTGTGTGTGTGTGTGTACTCCTGTGTGGTCCCACCCTCCCTGTCTGTATGTGTGCGTGTCCCTCCCTCACTGTGTGTGTGTGTGTATGTCCCCTCGCTCTGTGTGTGTGTGTCCCCTCTCGCTTTCTGAGCACATGTCCCACCCTCGCTGTGTCTGCGTGTCTCAACTTCGCTGTGTGTGTGTGTGTGCCCCCCTTCCAGTGTGTGAGGGTATCCTCCCCTCGCTCTGTCTCTCCGTCGCTGTATGTGAGCATGTCCCTCGCTCGCTGTGTGTGAGCATGTCCCTCCCTCGCTGTATGTGAATGTGTCCCTCCCTTGCTGTGTGTGTGTGTCCCTCCCTCGCTGTGTGTGTGTGTCCCTCCCTCGCTGTGTGTGTGTCCCTCCCTCGCTGTGTGTGTGTGTCCCTCACTCGCTGTATGTGTGTGTGTCCCTCCCTCGCTGTATGTGTGTGTTCCTCCCTCGCTGTATGTGTGTGTGTCCCTCCCTCGCTGTATGTGTGTGTGTCCCTCCCTCACTGTGTGTGCATGTCCCTCCCTCGCTGTGTGTGCGTGTGTCCCTCCCTCACTGTGTGTGTGTGTCCCTCCCTCGCTGTGTGTGTGTGTGTCCCTCCCTCGCTGTGTGTGTGTGTGTCCCTCCCTCGCTGTGTGTGTGTCCCTCCCTCGCTGTGTGTGTGTGTGTGTCCTTCCCTCGCTGTGTGTGTGTGTGTCCCTCCCTCGCTGTGTGTGCGTGTCCCTCCCTCGCTGTGTGTGCGTGCCCCTCACTCGCTGTGTGTGTGTGTCCCTCCCTCGCTGTGTGTGCGTGTCCCTCCCTCGCTGTGTGTGCGTGTGTCCCTCCCTCACTGTGTGTGTGTCCTCCCGCTGTGTGTGCGTGTCCCTCCTTCGCTGTGTGTGCGTGTCCCTCCCTCGCTGTGTGTGTGTGTCCCTCCCTCGCTGTGTGTGCGTGTCCCACCCTCGCTGTGTGTGCGTGTTCCTCCCTCGCTGTGTGTGCGTGTCCCTCCCTCGCTGTGTGTGCGTGTCCCTCCCTCGCTGTGTGTGTGTGTCCCTCCCTCGCTGTGTGTGCGTGTCCCTCCCTCGCTGTGTGTGCGTGTCCCTCCCTCGCTGTGTTGCGTGTCCCTCCCTCACTGTGTGTGCGTGTCCCTCCCACGCTGTGTGTGCGTGTCCCTCCCTCGCTGTGTGTGCGTGTCCCTCCCTCGCTGTGTGTGTGTGTGTGTCCCTCCCTCGCTGTGTGTGCGTGTCCCTCCCTCGCTGTGTGTGCGTGTCCCTCCCTCGCTCTGTGTGTGTGTCCCTCCCTCGCTGTGTGTGTGTCGCTCCCTCGCTGTGTGTGCGTGTCCCTCCCTCGCTGTGTGTGCGTGTCCCTCCCTCGCTGTGTGTGCCTCCCTCGCTGTGTGTGCGTGTCCCTCCCTCGCTGTGTGTGCGTGTCCCTCCCTCGCTGTGTGTGCGGGTCCCTCCCTCGCTGTGTGTGCGTGTCCCTCCCTCGATTTGTGTGCGTGTCCCTCCCTCGCTGTGTGTGTGTGTGTGTCCCTCCCTCGCTGTGTGTGCGTGTCCCTCCCTCGCTGTGTGCGCGTGTCCCTCCCTCCCTGTGTGCGTGTCCCTCCCTCCCTGTGTGTGCGTGTCCCTCCCTCCCTGTGTGTGCGTGTCCCTCCCTCCCTGTGTGTGCGTGTCCCTCCCTCGCTGTGTGTGTGCGTGTCCCTCCCTCGCTGTTTGTGTAAATCCCCCTCACTGTGTGAGTGCATGACCCCCTCGCTGTGTGTGAGCGTGTCCCTCCCTCGCTGTGTGTGAGCGTGTCCCTCCCTCGCTTTATGTGTGTGTGTGTGTGTGTGTGTGTCCCTTCTTCCCTTTATGTGTGTGTGTGTGTCCCTTCTTCGCTTTGTGTGTGTGTGTGTGTGTGTGTGTGTGTGTGTGTCCCTTAATGGCTATGTGTATGTGTGTCTCTTCCTCGCTGTGTGTGTGTGTCCCTCCCTCGCTGTCTTTGTGTGTGTGTGTGAGTGTGTGTGTGTGTGTGTCCCTTAATGGCTATGTGTATGTGTGTCTCTTCCTCGCTGTGTGTGCGTGTCCCTCCCTCGCTGTGTGTGCGTGTCCCTCCCTCACTGTGTGTGAGCTTGTCCCTCCCTCGCTGTGTTTGTGCGTGTCCCTCCCTCGCTGTGTTTGTGCGTGTCCCTCCCTCGCTGTGTGTATGTGTGTCCCTCCCTCGCTGTGTGTGTGCGTGTCCCTCCCGCGCTGTGTGTATGTGTGTCCCTCCCTCCCTCGCTGTATGTGTGTGTCCCTCCCTCGCTGTGTGTGTGCGTGTCCCTCGCTGTGTGTGTGCGTGTCCCTCCCGCGCTGTGTGTATGTGTGTCCCTCCCTCCCTCGATGTATGTGTGTCCCTCCCTCCCTCGCTGTATGTGTGTCCCTCCCTCGCTGTATGTATGTGTCCCTCCCTCGATGTGTGTGTGCGTGTCCCTCACTCGCAGTGCGTGTGTCCCTCCCTCGCAGTGTGTGTGTGTCCCTCCCTCCCTGTGTGTGCGTGTCCCTCCCTCGCTGTGTGCGTGTCCGTCACTCGCTGTGTGTGTGTGTCCCTCACTCACTGTGTGTGTGTCCCTCCCTCCCTGTGTGTGCGTGTCTCTCCCTCGCTGTGTGTGTGCGTGTCCCTCCCTCACTGTGTGTGTGCGTGTCCCTCCCTCGCTGTGTGTGTGCGTGTCCCTCCCTCACTGTGTGTGTGCGTGTCCCTCCCTCGCTGTGTGCGTGTCCGTCACTCGCTGTGTGTGTGTGTCCCTCACTCACTGTGTGTGTGTCCCTCCCTCCCTGTGTGTGCGTGTCTCTCCCTCGCTGTGTGTGTGCATGTCCCTCCCTCACTGTGTGTGCGTGTCCCTCCCTCGCTGTGTGTGTGCTTGTCCCTCCCTCGCTGTGTGTGCGTGTCCCTCCCTCGCTGTGTGTGTGTGTCCCTCCCTCGCTGTGTGTGTGTGTCCCTCCCTCGCTGTGTGTGTGTGTCCCTCCCTCGCTGTGTGTGTGTCCCTCCCTCGCTGTGTGTGCGTGTCCCTCCCTCGCTGTGTGTGAATGTGTCCCTCTCTTGCTGTGTGTGTGTGTGTGTCCCTACCTCGCTGTGTGTGTGTGTGTCCCTCCCTCGCTGTGTGTGTGTGTCCCTCCCTCGCTGTGTGTGTGTGTCCCTCCCTTTCTGTGTGTGTGTCCCTCACTCGCTGTATGTGTGTGTGTCCCTCCCTCGCTGTGTGTGTGTGTGTCCCTCCCTCGCTGTGTGTGTGTGTGTCCCTCCCTCGCTGTGTGTGTGTGTCCCTCCCTTTCTGTGTGTGTGTCCCTCACTCGCTGTGTGTGTGTGTCCCTCCCTCGCTGTGTGTGTGTGTGTCCATCCCTCGCTGTGTGTGTGTGTCCCTCCCTCGCTGTATATGTGTGCCCCTCCCTCGCTGTATGTGTGTGTGTCCCTCCCTCGCTGTGTGTGTGTGTGTCCCTCCCTCACTGTGTGTGTGTGTCCCTCCCTCGCTGTGTGTGCGTGTCCCTCCCTCGCTGTGTGTGAATGTGTCCCTCCCTCGCTGTGTGTGAATGTGTCCCTCCCTTGCTGTGTGTGTGTGTGTGTGTCCCTCCCTCGCTGTGTGTGTGTGTGTCCCTCCCTCGCTGTGTGTGTGTGTGTCCCTCCCTCGCTGTGTGCGTGTGTGTCCCTCCCTCGCTGTGTGTGTGTCCTTCCCACGCTGTGTGTGTGTGTGTGTCCCTCCCTCGCTGTGTGTGTGTGTGTGTCCCTCCCTCGCTGTGTGTGTGTGTGTGTGTCCCTCCCTCGCTGTGTGTGTGCGTGTCCCTCCCTCGCTGTGTGTGTGCGTGTCCCTCCCTCGCTATGTGTGCGTGTCCCTCCCTCGCTGTGTGTGCGTGCCCCTCCCTCGCTGTGTGTGTGTGTCCCTCCCTCGCTGTGTGTGCGTGTCCCTCCCTCGCTGTGTGTGCGTGTGTCCCTCCCTCACTGTGTGTGTGTCCTCCCGCTGTGTGTGCGTGTCCCTCCTTCGCTGTGTGTGCGTGTCCCTCCCTCGCTGTGTGTGCGTGTCCCTCCCTCGCTGTGTGTGTGTGTCCCTCCCTCGCTGTGTGTGCGTGTCCCACCCTCGCTGTGTGTGCGTGTCCCTCCCTCGCTGTGTGTGCGTGTCCCTCCCTCGCTGTGTGTGCGTGTCCCTCCCTCGCTGTGTGTGTGTGCGTGTCCCTCCCTCGCTGTGTTGCGTGTCCCTCCCTCGCTGTGTGTGCGTGTCCCTCCCTCGCTGTGTGTGCGTGTCCCTCCCTCGCTGTGTGTGTGTCGCTCCCTCGCTGTGTGTGCCTGTCCCTCCCTCGCTGTGTGTGCGTGTCCCTCCCTCGCTGTGTGTGCCTCCCTCGCTGTGTGTGCGTATCCCTCCCTCGCTGTGTGTGCGTGTCCCTCCCTCGCTGTGTGTGCGGGTCCCTCCCTCGCTGTGTGTGCGTGTCCCTCCCTCGATTTGTGTGCGTGTCCCTCCCTCGCTGTGTATGTGTGTGTGTCCCTCCCTCGCTGTGTGTGCGTGTCCCTCCCTCGCTGTGTGCGCGTGTCCCTCCCTCCCTGTGTGCGTGTCCCTCCCTCCCTGTGTGTGCGTGTCCCTCCCTCCCTGTGTGTGCGTGTCCCTCCCTCGCTGTGTGTGTGCGTGACCCTCCCTCGCTGTTTGTGTAAATCCCCCTCACTGTGTGAGTGCATGACCCCCTCGCTGTGTGTGAGCGTGTCCCTCCCTCGCTGTGTGTGAGCGTGTCCCTCCCTCGCTTTATGTGTGTGTGTGTGTGTGTGTGTGTGTCCCTTCTTCCCTTTATGTGTGTGTGTGTGTCCCTTCTTCGCTTTGTGTGTGTGTGTGTGTGTGTGTGTGTGTGTGTCCCTTAATGGCTATGTGTATGTGTGTCTCTTCCTCGCTGTGTGTGTGTGTCCCTCCCTCGCTGTCTTTGTGTGTGTGTGTGAGTGTGTGTGTGTGTGTGTCCCTTAATGGCTATGTGTATGTGTGTCTCTTCCTCGCTGTGTGTGCGTGTCCCTCCCTCGCTGTGTGTGCGTGTCCCTCCCTCACTGTGTGTAAGCTTGTCCCTCCCTCGCTGTGTTTGTGCGTGTCCCTCCCTCGCTGTGTTTGTGCGTGTCCCTCCCTCGCTGTGTGTATGTGTGTCCCTCCCTCGCTGTGTGTGTGCGTGTCCCTCCCGCGCTGTGTGTATGTGTCCCTCCCTCCCTCGCTGTATGTGTGTGTCCCTCCCTCGCTGTGTGTGTGCGTGTCCCTCGCTGTGTGTGTGCGTGTCCCTCCCGCGCTGTGTGTATGTGTGTCCCTCCCTCCCTCGCTGTATGTGTGTCCCTCCCTCCCTCGCTGTATGTGTGTCCCTCCCTCGCTGTATGTATGTGTCCCTCCCTCGATGTGTGTGTGCGTGTCCCTCACTCGCAGTGCGTGTGTCCCTCCCTCGCAGTGTGTGTGTGTCCCTCCCTCCCTGTGTGTGCGTGTCCCTCCCTCGCTGTGTGCGTGTCCGTCACTCGCTGTGTGTGTGTGTGTCCCTCACTCACTGTGTGTGTGTCCCTCCCTCCCTGTGTGTGCGTGTCTCTCCCTCGCTGTGTGTGTGCGTGTCCCTCCCTCACTGTGTGTGTGCGTGTCCCTCCCTCGCTGTGTGTGTGCGTGTCCCTCCCTCACTGTGTGTGTGCGTGTCCCTCCCTCGCTGTGTGCGTGTCCGTCACTCGCTGTGTGTGTGTGTCCCTCACTCACTGTGTGTGTGTCCCTCCCTCCCTGTGTGTGCGTGTCTCTCCCTCGCTGTGTGTGTGCGTGTCCCTCCCTCACTGTGTGTGCGTGTCCCTCCCTCGCTGTGTGTGTGCTTGTCCCTCCCTCGCTGTGTGTATGCGTGTCCCTCCCTCGCTGTGTGTGTGCGTGTCCCTCCCTCGCTGTGTGTATGCGTGTCCCTCCCTGGCTGTGTGTGTGTGCGTGTCCCTCCCGCACTGTGTGTATGTGTGTCCCTCCCTCCCTCGCTGTATGTGTGTCCCTCCCTCCCTCGCTGTATGTGTGTCCCTCCCTCGCTGTATGTGTGTGTCCCTCCCTCGAAGTGTGTGTGCATGTCCCTCCCTCACTGTGTGTGTGCGTGTCCCTCCCTCGCTGTGTGTGTGTGTGTCCCTCCCTCGCTGTGTGTGTGCGTGTCCCTCCCTCGCTGTGTGTGTGCGTGTCCCTCACTCGCTGTGTGTGCGTGTCCCTCACTCGCTGTGTGTGTGTCCCTCCCTCGCAGTGTGTGTGT
This sequence comes from Chiloscyllium plagiosum, assembly GCF_037043375.1. Classification (NCBI taxonomy): domain Eukaryota; kingdom Metazoa; phylum Chordata; class Chondrichthyes; order Orectolobiformes; family Hemiscylliidae; genus Chiloscyllium; species Chiloscyllium plagiosum. The sequence continues at coordinate 121,181,040 of NW_028270151.1, forward strand.
GTCCCTCCCTCGCAATGTGTGTGTGTCCCTCCCTCCCTCGCTGTGCGTGTCCCTCCCTCGCTGTGTGTGTCCCTCACTCGCTGTGTGTGTGTCCCTCCCTCGCAGTGTGTGTGTGTCCCTCCCTCGCAGTGTGTGTGTGTCCCTCCCTCCCTGTGTGTGCGTGTCCCTCACTCGCTGTGTGTGCGTGTCCCTCACTCGCTGTGTGTGCGTGTCCCTCACTCGCTGTGTGTGTGTGTGTGTCCCTCCCACGCTGTGTGTGTGCGTGTCCCTCCCACGCTGTGTGTGTGCGTGTCCCTCCCACGCTGTGTGTGTGTCCCTCCCTCGCTGTGTGTGTGTGTGTCCCTCCCACGCTGTGTGTGTGCGTGTCCCTCCCACGCTGTGTGTGTGCGTGTCCCTCCCACGCTGTGTGTGTGCGTGTCCCTCCCACGTTGTGTGTGTGCGTGTCCCTCCCTCGCTGTGTGTGTGCGTGTCCCTCCCTCGCTGTGTGTGTGGGTGTCCCTCCCTCGCTGTGTGTGTGTGTCCCTCCCTCGCTGTGTGTGTGCGTGTCCCTCCCTCGCTGTGTGTGCGTGTCCCTTCCTCGTTGTGTGTGTGTCCCTCCCTCGCTGTGTGTGTGTGTCCCTCCCTCGCTGTGTGTGCGTGTCCCTCCCTCGCTGTGTGTGCGTGTCCCTCACTCGCTGTGTGTGCGTGTCCCTCCCTCGCTGTGTGTGTGTGCCCCTCCCTCGCTGTGTGTGCGTGTCCCTCACTCGCTGTGTGTGCGTGTCCCTCACTCGCTCTGTGTGCGTCCCTCCCTCGCTGTGTGTGTGTGTCCCTCCCTCGCTGTATGTGCGTGTCCCTCCCTCGCTGTGTGTGCGTGTCCCTCCCTCGCTGTGTGTGCGTGTCCCTCCCTCGCTGTGTGTGCGTGTGTCGCTCCCTCACTGTGTGTATGTGTGTCCCTCCCTCGCTGTGTGTGTATGTGTCCGTCCCTCGCTGTGTGTGTGTGTCCCTCCCTCACTGTGTGTGTGTGTGTGTCCCTCCCTCGCTGTGTGTGTGCGTGTCCCTCGCTGTGAGTGTGTGTGTTCCTCCCTCGCTGTGTGTGTGCGTGTCACTCCCTCACTGTGTGTGCGTGTGTCCCTCCCTCACTGTGTGTGTGTGTCCTCCCTCGCTGTGTGTGTGTGTCCCTCCCTCGCTGTGTGTGTGTGTCCCTCCATCACTGTGTGTGTGTGTGTCCTTCCTCGCTGTGTGTGTGTGTCCTCCCTCGCTGTGTGTGTGTGTCCCTCCCTCGCTGTGTGTGTGTGTCCCTCCCTCGCTGTGTGTGTGTGTCCCTCCCTCGCTGTGTGTGTGTGTCCCTCCCTCCCTCGCAGTGCGTGTCCCTCCCTCGCTGTGTGTGTCCCTCACTCGCTGTGTGTGTGTCCCTCCCTCGCAATGTGTGTGTGTCCCTCCCTCGCAGTGTGTGTGTGTCCCTCCCTCCCTGTGTGTGCGTGTCCCTCACTCGCTGTGTGTGCGTGTCCCTCACTCGCTGTGTGTGCGTGTCCCTCACTCGCTGTGTGTGTGTCCCTCCCTCGCAGTGTGTGTGTGTGTGCCTCCCTCGCAGTGTGTGTGTGTCCCTCCCTCCCTGTGTGTGCGTGTCCCTCCCTCGCTGTTTGTGTCCCTCCCTCGCTGTGTGCGTGTCCCTCCCTCGCTGTGTGCGTGTCCCTCCCTCGCTGTGTGTGTTTCTGTCCCTCCCTCGCTGTGTGTGTGTACCTCCCTCGCTGTGTGTGTGTATGTGTCCCTCCCACGCTGTGTGTGTGCGTGTCCCTCCCACACTGTGTGTGTGCGTGTCCCTCCCACGCTGTGTGTGTGCGTGTCCCTCCCACGCTATGTGTGTGCGTGTCCCTCCCTCGCTGTGTGTGTGCGTGTCCCTCCCTCGCTGTGTGTGTGTGTCCCTCCCTCGCTGTGTGTGTGCGTGTCCCTCCCTCGCTGTGTGTGCGTGTCCCTTCCTCGCTGTGTGTGTGTGTCCCTCCCTCGCTGTGTGTGTGTGTCCCTCCCTCGCTGTGTGTGCGTGTCCCTCACTCGCTGTGTGTGCGTTTCCCTCACTCGCTCTGTGTGCGTCCCTCCCTCGCTGTGTGTGTGTGTCCCTCACTCGCTGTGTGTGCGTGTCACTCACTCGCTCAGTGTGCGTCCCTCCCTCGCTGTGTGTGTGTGTCCCTCCCTCGCTGTGTGTGCGTGTCCCTCCCTCGTTGTGTGTGCGTGTCCCTCCATCGCTGTGTGTGCGTGTCCCTCCCTCGCTGTGTGTGCGTGTGTCCCTCCCTCACTGTGTGTATGTGTGTCCCTCCCTCGCTGTGTGTGTATGTGTCCGTCCCTCGCTGTGTGTGTGTGTGTCCCCCTCACTGTGTGTGTGTGTGTGTCCCTCCCTCGCTGTGTGTGTGCGTGTCCCTCGCTGTGAGTGTGTGTGTCCCTCCCTCGCTGTGTGTGTGCGTGTCCCTCCCTCACTGTGTGTGCGTGTGTCCCTCCCTCACTGTGTGTGTGTGTCCTCCCTCGCTGTGTGTGTGTCCCTCCCTCGCTGTGTGTGTGTGTCCCTCCCTCACTGTGTGTGTGTGTGTCCTCCCTCGCTGTGTGTGTGTGTCCCTCCCTCGCTGTGTGTGTGTGTCCCTCCCTCGCTGTGTGTGTGTGTCCCTCCCTCGCTGTGTGTGTGTGTGTGTCCCTCCCTCGCTGTGTGTGTGTGTGTGTCCCTCCCTCGCTGTGTGTGCGTGTCCCTCCCTCGCTGTGTGTGCGTGTCCCTCCCTCGCTGTGTGCGAGTGTCCCTCCCTAACTGTGTGTCTGTCCTCCCTCACTGTGTGCGTGTCCCACCCTCGCTGTGCGTGCGTGTCCCTCCCTCGCTGGGTGTGCGTGTCCCTCCCTCGCTGTGTGTGCGTGTCCCTCCCTCGCTCTGTGTGCGTGTCCCTCCCTCGTTGTGTGTGTATGTGTCCCTCCCTCGCTGTGTGTGTGCGTGTGTCCCTCCCTCGCTGTGTGTGTGCGTGTCCCTCCCTCGCTGTGTGTGTGCGTGTCCCTCCCTCGCTGTGTGTGCGTGTCCCTCCCTCGTTGTGTGTGTGTGTGTGTGTGTGTCCCTCCCTCGCTGTGTGTGTGTCCCTCCCTCGCTGTGTGTGTGCGTGTCCCTCCCTCGCTGTGTGTGTGCGGGTCCCTCCCTTGCTGTGTGTGTGCGTGTCCCTCCCTTGCTGTGTGTGTGCGTGTCCCTCCCTCGCTGTGTGTGCGTGTCCCTCCCTCGCTGTGTGCGTGTCCCTCCCTCGCTGTGTGTGTTTCTGTCCCTCCCTCGCTGTGTGTGTGTCCCTCCCTCGCTGTGTGTGTGTATGTGTCCCTCCCACGCTGTGTGTGTGCGTGTCCCTCCCACACTGTGTGTGTGCGTGTCCCTCCCACGCTGTGTGTGTGCGTGTCCCTCCCACGCTATGTGTGTGCGTGTCCCTCCCTCGCTGTGTGTGTGCGTGTCCCTCCCTCGCTGTGTGTGTGTGTCCCTCCCTCGCTGTGTGTGTGCGTGTCCCTCCCTCGCTGTGTGTGCGTGTCCCTTCCTCGCTGTGTGTGTGTGTCACTCCCTCGCTGTGTGTGTGTGTCCCTCCCTCGCTGTGTGTGCGTGTCCCTCACTCGCTGTGTGTGCGTTTCCCTCACTCGCTCTGTGTGCGTCCCTCCCTCGCTGTGTGTGTGTGTCCCTCCCTCGCTGTGTGTGCGTGTCCCTCACTCGCTGTGTGTGCGTGTCCCTCACTCGCTCAGTGTGCGTCCCTCCCTCGCTGTGTGTGTGTGTCCCTCCCTCGCTGTGTGTGCGTGTCCCTCCCTCGCTGTGTGTGCGTGTCCCTCCATCGCTGTGTGTGCGTGTCCCTCCCTCGCTGTGTGTGCGTGTGTCCCTCCCTCACTGTGTGTATGTGTGTCCCTCCCTCGCTGTGTGTGTATGTGTCCGTCCCTCGCTGTGTGTGTGTGTGTCCCCCTCACTGTGTGTGTGTGTGTGTGTCCCTCCCTCGCTGTGTGTGTGCGTGTTCCTCGCTGTGAGTGTGTGTGTCCCTCCCTCGCTGTGTGTGTGCGTGTCCCTCCCTCACTGTGTGTGCGTGTGTCCCTCCCTCACTGTGTGTGTGTGTCCTCCCTCGCTGTGTGTGTATCCCTCCCTCGCTGTGTGTGTGTGACCCTCCCTCACTGTGTGTGTGTGTGTCCTCCCTCGCTGTGTGTGTGTGTCCTCCCTCGCTGTGTGTGTGTGTCCCTCCCTCGCTGTGTGTGTGTGTCCCTCCCTCGCTGTGTGTGTGTGTCCCTCCCTCGCTGTGTGTGTGTGTGTCCCTCCCTCGCTGTATGTGTGTGTCCCTCCCTCGCTGTGTGTGCGTGTCCCTCCCTCGCTGTGTGTGCGTGTCCCTCCCTCGCTGTGTGCGTGTGTCCCTCCCTAACTGTGTGTCTGTCCTCCCTCACTGTGTGCGTGTCCCACCCTCGCTGTGCGTGCGTGTCCCTCCCTCGCTGGGTGTGCGTGTCCCTCCCTCGCTGTGTGTGCGTGTCCCTCCCTCGCTCTGTGTGCGTGTCCCTCCTTCGTTGTGTGTGTGTGTGTCCCTCCCTCGCTGTGTGTGTGCGTGTGTCCCTCCCTCGCTGTGTGTGTGCGTGTCCCTCCCTCGCTGTGTGTGTGCGTGTCCCTCCCTCGCTGTGTGTGTGCGTGTCCCTCCCTCGCTGTGTGTGCGTGTCCCTCCCTCGTTGTGTGTGTGTGTGTGTGTGTGTCCCTTCCTCGCTGTGTGTGTGTCCCTCCCTCGCTGTGTGTGTGCGTGTCCCTCCCTCGCTGTGTGTGTGCGGGTCCCTCCCTTGCTGTGTGTGTGCGTGTCCCTCCCTTGCTGTGTGTGTGCGTGTCCCTCACTCGCTGTGTGTGCGTGTCCCTCACTCGCTGTTTGTGCGTGTCCCTCACTCGCTGTGTGTGCGTGTCCCTCCCTCCCTGTGTGTGCGTGTCCCTCCCTCGCTGTGTGTGTGTCCCTCCCTCGCAGTGTGTGCTTGTCCCTCACTCGCTGTGTGTGCGTGTCCCTCACTCGCTGTGTGCGTGTCCCTCACTCGCTGTGTGTGCGTGTCCCTCCCTCGCTGTGTGTGCGTGTCCCTCGCTCGCTGTGTGTGCGTGTCCCTCCCTCGTTGTGTGTGCTTGTCCCTCCTTCGCTGTGTGTGTGTGTGTGTCCCTCCCTCGCTGTGTGTGTGCGTGTCCCTCCCACGCTGTGTGTGTGCGTGTCCCTCCCTCGCTGTGTGTGTGCGTGTCCCTCCCTCGCTGTGTGCGTGTCCCACACTCGCTGTGTGTGCTTGTCCCTCACTCGCTGAGTGTGCGTGTCCTTCACTCGCTGTGTGTGCGTGCCCCTCCCTCCCTGTGTGTGCGTGTCCCTCCCGCGCTGTGTGTGTGCGTGTCCCTCCCTCGCTGTGTGTGTGCGTGTCCCTCCCTCGCTGTGTGCGTGTCCCTCACTCGCTGTGTGTGCGTGTCCCTCACTCGCTGTGTGTGCGTGTCCCTCACTCGCTGTGTGTGCGTGTCCCTCCCTCCCTCCCTGTGTGTGTGTCCCTCCCTCACTGTGTGCGTGTCCCTCCCTCGCTGTGTGTGCGTGTCCCTCCCTCGCTGTGTGTGCGTGTCCCTCCCTCGTTGTGTGTGCGGGTCCCTCCCTCGCTGTGTGTGCGGGTCCCTCCCTCGCTGTGTGTGCGTGTCCCTCCCTCGCTGTGTGTGCGTGTCCCTCTCTCGCTGTGTGTGCGTGTCCCTCCCTCGCTGTGTGTGCGTCTCCCTCCCTCCCTGTGTGTGCGTGTCCCTCCCTCCCTGTGTGTGCGTGTCCCTTCCTCCCTGTGTGTGCATGTCCCTCCCTCCCTGTGTGTGCGTGTCCCTCCCTCGCTGTGTGTGTGCGTGTCCCACCCTCGCTGTGTGTGTGCGTGTCCCTCCCTCGCTGTGTGTGCGTGTCCCTCCCTCGCTGTGTGTGCGTGTCCCTCCCTCGCTGTGTGTGCGTGTCCCTCCCTCCCTGTGTGTGCGTGTCCCTCCCTCCCTGTGTGTGCGTGTCCCTCCCTTGCTTTTTGTGTATATCCCCCTCACTGTGTGTGCCCATCTCCCCTCGCTGTGTGAGTGCATGACCCCCTCGCTGTGTGTGTGCATGTCCCTCCCTCGCTGTGTGCGTGACCCTCACTCGCTGTGTGTGCGTGTCCCTCGCTCGCTGTGTGTGCGTGTCCCTCCCTCGCTGTGTGTGTGTGTCCCTCCCGCGCTGTGAGCGTGTGTCCCTCCCTCACTGTGTGTGTGTCCTCCCTCACTGTGTGCGTGTCCCTCCCTCGCTGTGTGTGTGTGTCCCTCCATCGCTGTGTGTGCGTGTCCCTCCCTCGCTGTGTGTGCGTGTCCCTCCCTCGTTGTGTGTGAGTGTCCCTCCCTCGCTGTGTGTGTGCGTGTCCCTCCCTCGCTGTGTGTGTGTCCCTCCCTCGCAGTGTGTGCTTGTCCCTCACTCGCTGTGTGTGCGTGTCCCTCACTCGCTGTGTGTGCGTGTCCCTCCCTCGCTGTGTGTGCGTGTCCCTCGCTCGCTGTGTGTGCGTGTCCCTCCCTCGTTGTGTGTGCTTGTCCCTCCTTCGCTGTGTGTGTGTGTGTGTCCCTCCCTCGCTGTGTGTGTGCGTGTCCCTCCCACGCTGTGTTGTGCGTGTCCCTCCCTCGCTGTGTGTGTGCGTGTCCCTCCCTCGCTGTGTGCGTGTCCCACACTCGCTGTGTGTGCTTGTCCCTCACTCGCTGAGTGTGCGTGTCCTTCACTCGCTGTGTGTGCGTGCCCCTCCCTCCCTGTGTGCGCGTGTCCCTCCCTCGATGTGTGTGTGCGTGTCCCTCACTCGCTGTGTGTGCGTGTCCCTCACTCGCTGTGTGTGCGTGTCCCTCCCTCCCTCCCTGTGTGTGTGTCCCTCCCTCACTGTGTGCGTGTCCCTCCCTCGCTGTGTGTGCGTGTCCCTCCCTCGCTGTGTGTGCGTGTCCCTCCCTCGTTGTGTGTGCGTGTCCCTCCCTCGCTGTGTGTGCGGGTCCCTCCCTCGCTGTGTGTGCGTGTCCCTCCCTCGCTGTGTGTGCGTGTCCCTCCCTCGCTGTGTGTGCGTGTCCCTCCCTCGCTGTGTGTGCGTGTCCCTCCCTCCATGTGTGTGTGTGTCCCTCACACCCTGTGTGTGCGTGTCCCTCCCTCCCTGTGTGCGTGTCCCTCCCTCCCTGTGTGTGCGTGTCCCTCCCTCGCTGTGTGTGTGAGTGTCCCTCCCTCGCTGTGTGTGTGCGTGTCCCTCCCTCGCTGTGTGTGTGCGTGTCCCTCCCTCGCTGTGTGTGCGTGTCCCTCCCTCGCTGTGTGTGCGTGTCCCTCCCTCCCTGTGTGTGCGTGTCCCTCCCTCGCTGTGTGCGTGTCCCTCCCTCGCTGTGTGTGTGTGTCTCTCCCTCGTTGTGTCTGTGTGTGTGTGTCCATCCCTGAATATGTGTGTGCGTGTCCCTACCTCGCTGTGTGTGTGCGTGTCCCTCCCTCGCTGTGTGTGTGCGTGTCCCTCCCTCGCTGTGTGTGTGTCCCTCACTCGCTGTGTGTGCGTGTCCCTCACTCGCTGTGTGTGCGTGTCCCTCACTCGCTGTGTGTGCGTGTCCCTCACTCACTGTATGTGCGTGTCCCTCCCTCCCTGTGTGTGCGTGTCCCTCCCTTGCTGTGTGTGTGCGTGTCCCTCCCTCGCTGTGTGTGTGCGTGTCCCTCCCTCGCTGTGTGCGTGTCCCTCACTCGCTGTGTGTGCGTGTCCCTCACTCGCTGTGTGTGCGTGTCCCTCACTCGTTGTGTGTGCGTGTCCCTCACTCGCTGTGTGTGTATGTGTCCGTCCCTCGCTGTGTGTGTGTGTGTGTCCCTCACTGTGTGTGTGTGTCCCTCCTTCGCTGTGTGTGTGCGTGTCCCTCGCTGTGTGTGCGTGTGTCCCCCTCTCACTGTGTGTGTCCTCCCTCACTGTGTGCGTGTCCCTTCCTCGCTGTGTGTGTGCGTGTCCCTCCCTCCCTGTGTGTGCGTGTCCCTCCCTCGCTGTGTGTGCGTGTCCCTCCGTCGCTGTGTGTGCGTGTCCCTCCCTCGCTGTGTGTGCGTGTCCCTCCCTCGCTGTGTGTGCGTGTCCCTCCCTCGCTGTGTGTGCGTGTCTCTCCCTCCCTGTGTGTGCGTGTCCCTCCCTCGCTGTGTGCGTGGCCCTCCCTCGCTGTGTGTGCGTGTCCCTCCCTCGTTGTGTGTGTGTGTCCATCCCTCAATGTGTGTGTGTGTGCGTGTCCCTCCCTCGCTGTGTCTGTGCGTGGCCCTCCCTCGCTGTGCGTGTGCGTGTCCCTCCCTCGCTGTGTGTGTGCGTGTCCCTCCCTCGCTGTGTGTGTGCGTGTCCCTCCCTCGCTGTGTGTGTGCGTGTCCCTCCCTCGCTGTGTGTGTGCGTGTCCCTCCCTCGCTGTGTGTGCTTGTCCCTCCCTCGCTGTGTGTGCGTGTCCCTCACTCCCTGTGTGTGCGTGTCCCTCCCGCCCTGTGTGTGCGTGTCCCTCCCTCCCTGTGTGTGTGTCCCTCCCTCGCTGTGTGTGCGTGTCCCTCCCTCGCTGTGTGTGTGCGTGTCCCTCCCTCGCTGTGTGTGTGCGTGTCCCTCCCTCGCTGTGTGTGTGCGTGTCCCTCCCTCGCTGTGTGTGCGTGTCCCTCACTCGCTGTGTGTGTGCGTGTCCCTCGCTGTGTGTGTGTGTGTCCCTCCCTCGCTGTGTGTGTGTCCTCCCTCACTGTGTGTGTCCCTCCCTCGCTGTGTGTGTGCGTGTCCCTCCCTCCCTGTGTGTGCGTGTCCCTCCCTCGCTGTGTGTGCGTGTCCCTCCGTCGCTGTGTGTGCGTGTCCCTCCCTCGCTGTGTGTGCGTGTCCCTCCCTCGCTGTGTGTGCGTGTCCCTCCCTCGCTGTGTGTGCGTGTCTCTCCCTCCCTGTGTGTGCGTGTCCCTCCCTCGCTGTGTGCGTGGCCCTCCCTCGCTGTGTGTGCGTGTCCCTCCCTCGTTGTGTGTGTGTGTGTGTGTGTGTCCATCCCTCAATGTGTGTGTGTGTGCGTGTCCCTCCCTCGCTGTGTCTGTGCGTGGCCCTCCCTCGCTGTGCGTGTGCGTGTCCCTCCCTCGCTGTGTGTGTGCGTGTCCCTCCCTCGCTGTGTGTGTGCGTGTCCCTCCCTCGCTGTGTGTGTGCGTGTCCCTCCCTCGCTGTGTGTGTGCGTGTCCCTCCCTCGCTGTGTGTGCTTGTCCCTCCCTCGCTGTGTGTGCGTGTCCCTCACTCCCTGTGTGTGCGTGTCCCTCCCGCCCTGTGTGTGCGTGTCCCTCCCTCCCTGTGTGTGTGTCCCTCCCTCGCTGTGTGTGCGTGTCCCTCCCTCGCTGTGTGTGTGCGTGTCCCTCCCTCGCTGTGTGTGTGCGTGTCCCTCCCTCGCTGTGTGTGTGCGTGTCCCTCCCTCGCTGTGTGTGCGTGTCCCTCACTCGCTGTGTGTGTGCGTGTCCCTCGCTGTGTGTGTGTGTGTCCCTCCCTCGCTGTGTGTGTGTCCTCCCTCACTGTGTGTGTCCCTCCCTCGCTGTGTGTGTGCGTGTCCCTCCCTCGTTGTGTGTGTGTGACCCTCCCTCGCTGTTTGTGCGTGTCTCTCACTCGCTGTGTGTGCGTGTCCCTCCCTCGCTGTGTGTGCGTGTCCCTCCCTCCCTGTGTGTGCGTGTCCCTCCCGCGCTGTGTGTGCGTGTCCATCCCTCGCTGTGTGTGCGGGTCCCTCCCTTGCTGTGTGTGTGCGTGTCCCTCCCTCGCTGTGTGCGTGTCCCTCACTCGCTGTGTGTGCGTGTCTCTCACTCGCTGTGTGTGCGTGTCCCTCACTCGCTGTGTGTGCGTGTCCCTCCCTCCCTGTGTGTGCGTGTCCCTCCCTTGCTGTGTGTGTGCGTGTCCCTCCGTCGCTGTGTGTGCGTGTCCCTCCCTCGCTTTGTGTGCATGTCCCTCTCTCGCTGTGTGTGCGTGTCCCTCCCTCGCTGTGTGTGCGTCTCCCTCCCTCCCTGTGTGTGTGTGTCCCTCCCTCCCTGTGTGTGCGGGTCCCTTCCTCCCTGTGTGTGCATGTCCCTCCCGCCCTGTGTGTGCATGTCCCTCCCTCCCAGTGTGTGCGTGTCCTTCCCTCGCTGTGTGTGTGCGTGTCCCTCCCTCGCTGTGTGTGTGCGTGTCCCTCACTCGCTGTGTGTGCGTGTCCCTCCCTCGCTGTGTGTGCGTGCCCCTCCCTCGCTGTGTGTGCGTGTCCCTCCCTCCCTGTGTGTGCGTGTCCCTCCCTCCCTGTGTGTGCGTGTCCCTCCCTCGCTGTGTGTGTGCGTGTCCCTCCCTCCCTGTGTGTGCGTGTCCCTCACTCGCTGTGTGTGTGCATGTCCCTCCCTTGCTTTTTGTGTATATCCCCCTCACTGTGTGTGCCCATCTACCCTCGCTTTGTGAGTGCATGACGCCCTCGCTGTGTGTGAGCGTGTCCCTCCCTCGCTGTGTGCGTGTCCCTCACTCGCTGTGTGTGCGTGTCCCTCACTCGCTGCGTGTGCGTGTCCCCCGCTCGCTGTGTGTGCGTGTCCCTCCCTCGCTGTGTGTGTGTCCCTCCCTCGCTGTGTGCGTGTGTCCCTCCCTCACTGTGTGTGTGTCCTCCCTCACTGTGTGCGTGTCCCTCCCTCGCTGTGTGTGCGTGTCCCTCCCTCGCTGTGTGTGCGTGTCCCTCCCTCGTTGTGTGTGCGTGTCCCACCCTCGCTGTGTGTGTTTGTCCCTCCCTCGCTGTGTGTGTGCGTGTCCCTCCCTCGCTGTGTGTGTGCGTGTCCCTCCCTCGCTGTGTGTGTGTCCCTCCCTCGCTGTGTGTGCTTGTCCCTCACTCGCTGTGTGTGCGTGTCCCTCACTCGCTGTGTGTGCGTTTCCCTCCCTCGCTGTGTGTGCTTGTCCCTCCCTCGCTGTGTGCGTGTCCCTCCCTCGCTGTGTGTGCGTGTCCCTCCCTCGTTGTGTGTGCGTGTCACTCCTTCGCTGTGTGTGTGTGTGTGTCCCTCCTTCGCTGTGTGTGTGCGTGTCCCTCCCTCGCTGTGTGTGCGTGTCCCTCCCTCCCTGTGTGTGCGTGTCCCTCCCTCGCTGTGTGTGTGCGTGTCCCTCCCTCGCTGTGTGTGTGCGTGTCCCTCCCTCGCTGTGTGCGTGTCCCTCACTCGCTGTGTGTGCGTGTCCCTCACTCGCTGTGTGTGCGTGTCCCTCACTCGCTGTGTGTGCGTGTCCCTCACTCGCTGTGTGTGCGTGTCCCTCCCTCCCTGTGTTTGTGTCCCTCCCTCACTGTGTGCGTGTGCCTCCCTCGCTGTGTGTCCGTGTCCCTCACTCGCTGTGTGTGCGTGTGTCCCTCCCTCACTGTGTGTGTGTCCTCCCTCACTGTGTGCGTGTCCCTTCCTCGCTGTGTGTGCGTGTCCCTCCCTCGCTGTGTGTGCGTGTCCCTCCCTCGCTGTGTGTGCGTGTCCCTCCCTCGCTGTGTGTGCGTGTCCCTCCCTCGCTGTGTGTGCGTGTCCCTCCCTCGCTGTGTGTGCGTGTCCCTCCCTCGCTGTGTGTGCTTGTCCCTCCCTCGCTGTGTGTGCGTGTCCCTCACTCCCTGTGTGTGCGTGTCCCTCCCGCCCTGTGTGTGCGTGTCCCTCCCTCCCTGTGTGCGTGTCCCTCCCTCGCTGTGTGTGCGTGTCCCTCCCTCGCTGTATGTGTGCGTGTCCCTCCCTCGCTGTGTGTGTGCGTGACCCTCCCTCGCTGTGTGTGTGCGTGTCCCTCCCTCGCTGTGTGTGCGTGTCCCTCCCTCGCTGTGTGTGCGTATCCCTCCCTCTCTGTGTGTGCGTGTCCCTCCCTCGCTGTGTGCGTGTCCCTCCCTCGCTGTGTGTGCGTGTCCCTCCCTCGTTGTGTGTGTGTGTGTGTGTGTCCATCCCTCAATGTGTGTGCGCGTGTCCCTCCCTCGCTGTGTGTGTGCGTGTCCCTCCCTCGCTGTGTGTGTGCGTGTCCCTCCCTCGCTGTGTGTGTGCGTGTCCCTCCCTCGCTGTGTGCGTGTCCCTCACTCGCTGTGTGTGCGTGTCCCTCACTCGCTGTGTGTGCGTGTCCCTCACTCGCTGTGTGTGCGTGTCCCTCACTCGCTGTATGTGCGTGTCCCTCCCTCCCTGTGTGTGTGTGTCCCTCCCTTGCTGTGTGTGTGCGTGTCCCTCCCTCGCTGTGTGTGTGCGTGTCCCTCCCTCGCTGTGTGCGTGTCCCTCACTCGCTGTGTGTGCGTGTCCCTCACTCGCTGTGTGTGCGTGTCCCTCACTCGTTGTGTGTGCGTGTCCCTCACTCGCTGTGTGTGTATGTGTCCGTCCCTCGCTGTGTGTGTGTGTGTCCCCCTCACTGTGTGTGTGTGTCCCTCCCTCGCTGTGTGTGTGCGTGTCCCTCGCTGTGTGTGCGTGTGTCCCTCCCTCACTGTGTGTGTGTCCTCCCTCATTGTGTGCGTGTCCCTTCCTCGCTGTGTGTGCGTGTCCCTTCCTCGCTGTGTGTGCGTGTCCCTCCCTCGCTGTGTGTGCGTGTCCCTCCCTCGCTGTGTGAGCTTGTCCCTCCCTCGCTGTGTGTGCGTGTCCCTCCCTCGCTGTGTGTGCGTGTCCCTCCCGCCCTGTGTGTGCGTGTCCCTCCCTCCCTGTGTGCGTGTCCCTCCCTCCCTGTGTGTGCGTGTCCCTCCCTCGCTGTGTGTGTGCGTGTCCCTCCCTCGCTGTGTGTGTGCGTGTCCCTCCCTCGCTGTGTGTGCGTGGCCCTCCCTCGCTGTGTGTGCGTGTCCCTCCCTCGTTGTGTGTGTGTGTGTGTGTGTCCATCCCTCAATGTGTGTGTGCGTGTCCCTCCCTCGCTGTGTGTGTGCGTGTCCCTCCCTCGCTGTGTGTGTGCGTGTCCCTCACTCGCTGTGTGTGTGTGTGTCCCTCCCTCGCTGTGTGTGCGTGTCCCTCCCTCGCTGTGTGTGTGTGTCCCTCCCTCGCTGTGTGTGTGTGTATGTCCCTCCCTCGCTGTGTGTGTGCGTGTCCCTCCCTCGCTGTGTGTGTGTGACCCTCCCTCGCTGTTTGTGCGTGTCCCTCCCTCGCTGTGTGTGTCCCTCCCTCGCTGTGTGTGTGTGTCCCTCCCTCGCTGTGTGTGCGTGTCACTCCCTCGCTGTGTGTGCGTGTCCCTCACTCGCTGTGTGTGCGTTCCCTCACTCGCTGTGTGTGCGTGTCCCTCACTCGCTGTATGTGCGTGTCCCTCCCTCCCTGTGTGTGTGTCCCTCCCTTGCTTTGTGTCCGTGTCCCTCCCTCGCTGTGTGTGCGTGTGTCCCTCCCTCAATGTGTGTGTGTCCTCCCTCACTGTGTGCGTGTCCCTTCCTCGCTGTGTGTGCGTGTCCCTCCCTCGCTGTGTGTGCGTGTCCCTCCCTCGCTGTGTGTGCGTGTCCCTCCCTCGCTGTGTGTGCGTGTCCCTCCCTCGCTGTGTGTGCTTGTCCCTCCCTCGCTGTGTGTGCGTGTCCCTCACTCCCTGTGTGTGCGTGTCCCTCCCGCCCTGTGTGTGCGTGTCCCTCCCTCCCTGTGTGCGTGTCCCTCCCTCCCTGTGTGTGCGTGTCCCTCCCTCGCTGTGTGTGTGCGTGTCCCTCCCTCGCTGTGTGTGCGTGTCCCTCCCTCCCTGTGTGTGCGTGTCCCTCCCTCGCTGTGTGCGTGTCCCTCCCTCGCTGTGTGTGCGTGTCTCTCCCTCGTTGTGTGTCTGTGTGTGTGTGTCCATCCCTCAATATGTCTGTGCGTGTCCCTCCCTCGCTGTGTGTGTGCGTGTCCCTCCTCGCTGTGTTTGTGCGTGTCCCTCCCTCGCTGTGTGTGTGTCCCTCACTCGCTGTGTGTGCGTGTCCCTCACTCGCTGTGTGTGCGTGTCCCTCACTCGCTGTGTGTGCGTGTCCCTCACTCGCTGTATGTGCGTGTCCCTCCCTCCCTGTGTGTGCGTGACCCTCCCTTGCTGTGTGTGTGCGTGTCCCTCCCTCGCTGTGTGTGTGCGTGTCCCTCCCTCGCTGTGTGTGTGTCCCTCACTCGCTGTGTGTGCGTGTCCCTCACTCGCTGTGTGTGCGTGTCCCTCACTCGTTGTGTGTGCGTGTCCCTCACTCGCTGTGTGTGTATGTGTCCGTCCCTCGCTGTGTGTGTGTGTGTGTCCCTCACTGTGTGTGTGTGTCCCTCCCTCGCTGTGTGTGTGCGTGTCCCTCGCTGTGTGTGCGTGTGTCCCCCCCTCACTGTGTGTGTCCTCCCTCACTGTGTGCGTGTCCCTTCCTCGCTGTGTGTGTGCGTGTCCCTCCCTCCCTGTGTGTGCGTGTCCCTCCCTCGCTGTGTGTGCGTGTCCCTCCGTCGCTGTGTGTGCGTGTCCCTCCCTCGCTGTGTGTGCGTGTCCCTCCCTCGCTGTGTGTGCGTGTCCCTCCCTCGCTGTGTGTGCGTGTCTCTCCCTCCCTGTGTGTGCGTGTCCCTCCCTCGCTGTGTGCGTGGCCCTCCCTCGCTGTGTGTGCGTGTCCCTCCCTCGTTGTGTGTGTGTGTGTCCATCCCTCAATGTGTGTGTGTGTGCGTGTCCCTCCCTCGCTGTGTCTGTGCGTGGCCCTCCCTCGCTGTGCGTGTGCGTGTCCCTCCCTCGCTGTGTGTGTGCGTGTCCCTCCCTCGCTGTGTGTGTGCGTGTCCCTCCCTCGCTGTGTGTGTGCGTGTCCCTCCCTCGCTGTGTGTGTGCGTGTCCCTCCCTCGCTGTGTGTGCTTGTCCCTCCCTCGCTGTGTGTGCGTGTCCCTCACTCCCTGTGTGTGCGTGTCCCTCCCGCCCTGTGTGTGCGTGTCCCTCCCTCCCTGTGTGCGTGTCCCTCCCTCGCTGTGTGTGCGTGTCCCTCCCTCGCTGTGTGTGTGCGTGTCCCTCCCTCGCTGTGTGTGTGCGTGTCCCTCCCTCGCTGTGTGTGTGCGTGTCCCTCCCTCGCTGTTTGTGCGTGTCCCTCCCTCGCTGTGTGTGCGTGTCCCTCACTCGCTGTGTGTGTGCGTGTCCCTCGCTGTGTGTGTGTGTGTCCCTCCCTCGCTGTGTGTGTGTCCTCCCTCACTGTGTGTGTCCCTCCCTCGCTGTGTGTGTGCGTGTCCCTCCCTCGTTGTGTGTGTGTGACCCTCCCTCGCTGTTTGTGCGTGTCCCTCCCGCGCTGTGTGTGTGTGTCACTCCCTCGCTGTGTGTGTGTGTCCCTCCCTCACTGTGTGTGCGTGTCCCTCCCTCGCTGTGTGTGCGTGTCCATCCCTCGCTGTGTGTGCGGGTCTCCCTTGCTGTGTGTGTGCGTGTCCCTCCCTCGCTGTGTGCGTGTCCCTCACTCGCTGTGTGTGCGTGTCTCTCACTCGCTGTGTGTGCGTGTCCCTCACTCGCTGTGTGTGCGTGTCCCTCCCTCCCTGTGTGTGCGTGTCCCTCCCTTGCTGTGTGTGTGCGTGTCCCTCCGTCGCTGTGTGTGCGTGTCCCTCCCTCGCTTTGTGTGCATGTCCCTCTCTCGCTGTGTGTGCGTGTCCCTCCCTCGCTGTGTGCGTCTCCCTCCCTCCCTGTGTGTGTGTGTCCCTCCCTCCCTGTGTGTGCGGGTCCCTTCCTCCCTGTGTGTGCATGTCCCTCCCGCCCTGTGTGTGCATGTCCCTCCCTCCCTGTGTGTGCGTGTCCTTCCCTCGCTGTGTGTGTGCGTGTCCCTCCCTCGCTGTGTGTGTGCGTGTCCCTCACTCGCTGTGTGTGCGTGTCCCTCCCTCGCTGTGTGTGCGTGCCCCTCCCTCGCTGTGTGTGCGTGTCCCTCCCTCCCTGTGTGTGCGTGTCCCTCCCTCCCTGTGTGTGCGTGTCCCTCCCTCGCTGTGTGTGTGCGTGTCCCTCCCTCCCTGTGTGTGCGTGTCCCTCACTCGCTGTGTGTGTGCATGTCCCTCCCTTGCTTTTTGTGTATATCCCCCTCACTGTGTGTGCCCATCTACCCTCGCTTTGTGAGTGCATGACGCCCTCGCTGTGTGTGAGCGTGTCCCTCCCTCGCTGTGTGCGTGTCCCTCACTCGCTGTGTGTGCGTGTCCCTCACTCGCTGCGTGTGCGTGTCCCCCGCTCGCTGTGTGCGCGTGTCCCTCCCTCGCTGTGTGTGTGTCCCTCCCTCGCTGTGTGCGTGTGTCCCTCCCTCACTGTGTGTGTGTCCTCCCTCACTGTGTGCGTGTCCCTCCCTCGCTGTGTGTGCGTGTCCCTCCCTCGCTGTGTGTGCGTGTCCCTCCCTCATTGTGTGTGCGTGTCCCACCCTCGCTGTGTGTGTTTGTCCCTCCCTCGCTGTGTGTGTGCGTGTCCCTCCCTCGCTGTGTGTGTGCGTGTCCCTCCCTCGCTGTGTGTGTGTCCCTCCGTCGCTGTGTGTGCTTGTCCCTCACTCGCTGTGTGTGCGTGTCCCTCACTCGCTGTGTGTGCGTGTCCCTCCCTCGCTGTGTGTGCTTGTCCCTCCCTCGCTGTGTGTGCGTGTCCCTCCCTCGCTGTGTGTGCGTGTCCCTCCCTCGTTGTGTGTGCGTGTCCCTCCTTCGCTGTGTGTGTGTGTGTGTCCCTCCTTCGCTGTGTGTGTGCGTGTCCCTCCCTCGCTGTGTGTGCGCGTGTCCCTCCATCGCTGTGTGTGTGCGTGTCCCTCCCTCGCTGTGTGCGTGTCCCTCCCTCGCTGTGTGCGTGTCCCTCACTCGCTGTGTGTGCGTGTCCCTCACTCGCTGTGTGTGCGTGTCCTTCACTCGCTGTGTGTGCGTGTCCCTCCCTCCCTGTGTGTGCGTGTCCCTCCCTCGCTGTGTGTGTGCGTGTCCCTCCCTCGCTGTGTGTGTGCGTGTCCCTCCCTCGCTGTGTGCGTGTCCCTCACTCGCTGTGTGTGCGTGTCCCTCACTCGCTGTGTGTGCGTGTCCCTCACTCGCTGTGTGTGCGTGTCTCTCACTCGCTGTGTGTGCGTGTCCCTCCCTCCCTGTGTTTGTGTCCCTCCCTCACTGTGTGCGTGTGCCTCCCTCGCTGTGTGTCCGTGTCCCTCACTCGCTGTGTGTGCGTGTGTCCCTCCCTCACTGTGTGTGTGTCCTCCCTCACTGTGTGCGTGTCCCTTCCTCGCTGTGTGTGCGTGTCCCTCCCTCGCTGTGTGTGCGTGTCCCTCCCTCGCTGTGTGTGCGTGTCCCTCCCTCGCTGTGTGTGCGTGTCCCTCCCTCGCTGTGTGTGCGTGTCCCTCCCTCGCTGTGTGTGCGTGTCCATCCCTCGCTGTGTGTGCGTCTCCCTCCCTCCCTGTGTGTGTGTGTCCCTCCCTCCCTGTGTGTGCGGGTCCCTTCCTCCCTGTGTGTGCATGTCCCTCCCGCCCTGTGTGTGCATGTCCCTCCCTCCCTGTGTGTGCGTGTCCTTCCCTCGCTGTGTGTGTGCGTGTCCCTCCCTCGCTGTGTGTGTGCGTGTCCCTCACTCGCTGTGTGTGCGTGTCCCTCCCTCGCTGTGTGTGCGTGCCCCTCCCTCGCTGTGTGTGCGTCTCCCTCCCTCCCTGTGTGTGTGTGTCCCTCCCTCCCTGTGTGTGCGGGTCCCTTCCTCCCTGTGTGTGCATGTCCCTCCCGCCCTGTGTGTGCATGTCCCTCCCTCCCTGTGTGTGCGTGTCCTTCCCTCGCTGTGTGTGTGCGTGTCCCTCCCTCGCTGTGTGTGTGCGTGTCCCTCACTCGCTGTGTGTGCGTGTCCCTCCCTCGCTGTGTGTGCGTGCCCCTCCCTCGCTGTGTGTGCGTGTCCCTCCCTCGCTGTGTGTGTGCGTGTCCCTCCCTCCCTGTGTGTGCGTGTCCCTCACTCGCTGTGTGTGTGCATGTCCCTCCCTTGCTTTTTGTGTATATCCCCCTCACTGTGTGTGCCCATCTACCCTCGCTTTGTGAGTGCATGACGCCCTCGCTGTGTGTGAGCGTGTCCCTCCCTCGCTGTGTGCGTGTCCCTCACACGCTGTGTGTGCGTGTCCCTCACTCGCTGCGTGTGCGTGTCCCCCGCTCGCTGTGTGTGCGTGTCCCTCCCTCGCTGTGTGTGTCCCTCCCTCGCTGTGTGCGTGTGTCCCTCCCTCACTGTGTGTGTGTCCTCCCTCACTGTGTGCGTGTCCCTCCCTCGCTGTGTGTGCGTGTCCCTCCCTCGCTGTGTGTGCGTGTCCCTCCCTCGTTGTGTGTGCGTGTCCCACCCTCGCTGTGTGTGTTTGTCCCTCCCTCGCTGTGTGTGTGCGTGTCCCTCCCTCGCTGTGTGTGTGCGTGTCCCTCCCTCGCTGTGTGTGTGTCCCTCCCTCGCTGTGTGTGCTTGTCCCTCACTCGCTGTGTGTGCGTGTCCCTCACTCGCTGTGTGTGCGTGTCCCTCCCTCGCTGTGTGTGCTTGTCCCTCCCTCGCTGTGTGTGCGTGTCCCTCCCTCGCTGTGTGTGCGTGTCCCTCCCTCGTTGTGTGTGCGTGTCCCTCCTTCGCTGTGTGTGTGTGTGTGTCCCTCCTTCGCTGTGTGTGTGCGTGTCCTTCACTCGCTGTGTGTGCGTGTCCCTCCCTCGCTGTGTGTGTGCGTGTCCCTCCCTCGCTGTGTGTGTGCGTGTCCCTCCCTCGCTGTGTGCGTGTCCCTCACTCGCTGTGTGTGCGTGTCCCTCACTCGCTGTGTGTGCGTGTCCCTCACTCGCTGTGTGTGCGTATCTCTCACTCGCTGTGTGTGCGTGTCCCTCCCTCCCTGTGTTTGTGTCCCTCCCTCACTGTGTGCGTGTGCCTCCCTCGCTGTGTGTCCGTGTCCCTCACTCGCTGTGTGTGCGTGTGTCCCTCCCTCACTGTGTGTGTGTCCTCCCTCACTGTGTGCGTGTCCCTTCCTCGCTGTGTGTGCGTGTCCCTCCCTCGCTGTGTGTGCGTGTCCCTCCCTCGCTGTGTGTGCGTGTCCCTCCCTCGCTGTGTGTGCGTGTCCCTCCCTCGCTGTGTGTGCGTGTCCCTCCCTCGCTGTGTGTGCTTGTCCCTCCCTCGCTGTGTGTGCGTGTCCCTCACTCCCTGTGTGTGCGTGTCCCTCCCGCCCTGTGTGTGCGTGTCCCTCCCTCCCTGTGTGCGTGTCCCTCCCTCGCTGTGTGTGCGTGTCCCTCCCTCGCTGTGTGTGTGCGTGTCCCTCCCTCGCTGTGTGTGTGCGTGTCCCTCCCTCGCTGTGTGTGTGCGTGTCCCTCCCTCGCTGTGTGTGTGTCCCTCCCTCGCGCTGTGTGTGTGTGTGTCCCTCCCTCGCTGTGTGTGCGTGTCCCTCCCTCGCTGTGTGTGCGTGTCCCTCCCTCTCTGTGTGTGCGTGTCCCTCCCTCGCTGTGTGCGTGTCCCTCCCTCGCTGTGTGTGCGTGTCCCTCCCTCGTTGTGTGTGTGTGTGTGTGTGTCCATCCCTCAATGTGTGTGCGCGTGTCCCTCCCTCGCTGTGTGTGTGCGTGTCCCTCCCTCGCTGTGTGTGTGCGTGTCCCTCCCTCGCTGTGTGTGTGCGTGTCCCTCCCTCGCTGTGTGCGTGTCCCTCACTCGCTGTGTGTGCGTGTCCCTCACTCGCTGTGTGTGCGTGTCCCTCACTCGCTGTGTGTGCGTGTCCCTCACTCGCTGTATGTGCGTGTCCCTCCCTCCCTGTGTGTGTGTGTCCCTCCCTTGCTGTGTGTGTGCGTGTCCCTCCCTCGCTGTGTGTGTGCGTGTCCCTCCCTCGCTGTGTGTCTGTCCCTCACTCGCTGTGTGTGCGTGTCCCTCACTCGCTGTGTGTGCGTGTCCCTCACTCGTTGTGTGTGCGTGTCCCTCACTCGCTGTGTGTGTATGTGTCCGTCCCTCGCTGTGTGTGTGTGTGTCCCCCTCACTGTGTGTGTGTGTCCCTCCCTCGCTGTGTGTGTGCGTGTCCCTCGCTGTGTGTGCGTGTGTCCCTCCCTCACTGTGTGTGTGTCCTCCCTCACTGTGTGCGTGTCCCTTCCTCGCTGTGTGTGCGTGTCCCTTCCTCGCTGTGTGTGCGTGTCCCTCCCTCGCTGTGTGTGCGTGTCCCTCCCTCGCTGTGTGTGCGTGTCCCTCCCTCGCTGTGTGTGCGTGTCCCTCCCGCCCTGTGTGTGCGTGTCCCTCCCTCCCTGTGAGCGTGTCCCTCCCTCCCTGTGTGTGCGTGTCCCTCCCTCGCTGTGTGTGTGCGTGTCCCTCCCTCGCTGTGTGTGTGCGTGTCCCTCCCTCGCTGTGTGTGCGTGTCCCTCCTTCGCTGTGTGTGCGTGTCCCTCCCTCGCTGTGTGTGCGTGTCCCTCCCTCCCTCGCTGTGTGCGTGTCCCTCCCTCGCTGTGTGCGTGGCCCTCCCTCGCTGTGTGTGCGTGTCCCTCCCTCGTTGTGTGTGTGTGTGTGTGTCCATCCCTCAATGTGTGTGTGCGTGTCCCTCCCTCGCTGTGTGTGTGCGTGTCCCTCCCTCGCTGTGTGTGTGCGTGTCCCTCACTCGCTGTGTGTGTTTGTGTCCCTCCCTCGCTGTGTGTGCGTGTCCCTCCCTCGCTGTGTGTGTGTGTCCCTCCCTCGCTGTGTGTGTGTGTGTGTCCCTCCCTCGCTGTGTGTGTGCGTGTCCCTCCCTCGCTGTGTGTGTGTGACCCTCCCTCGCTGTTTGTGCGTGTCCCTCCCTCGCTGTGTGTGTCCCTCCCTCGCTGTGTGTTTGTGTCCCTCCCTCGCTGTGTGTGCGTGTCACTCCCTCGCTGTGTGTGCGTGTCCCTCACTCGCTGTGTGTGCGTGTCCCTCACTCGCTGTGTGTGCGTGTCCCTCACTCGCTGTGTGTGCGTGTCCCTCACTCGCTGTATGTGCGTGTCCCTCCCTCCCTGTGTGTGTGTCCCTCCCTCGCTGTGTGTCCGTGTCCCTCCCTCGCTGTGTGTGCGTGTGTCCCTCCCTCACTGTGTGTGTGTCCCTCCCTCACTGTGTGCGTGTCCCTTCCTCGCTGTGTGTGCGTGTCCCTCCCTCGCTGTGTGTGCGTGTCCCTCCCTCGCTGTGTGTGCGTGTCCCTCCCTCGCTGTGTGTATGTGTCCCTCCCTCGCTGTGTGTGCGTGTCCCTCCCTCGCTGTGTGTGCGTGTCCCTCCCTCGCTGTGTGTGCTTGTCGCTCCCTCGTTGTGTGTGCGTGTCCCTCACTCCCTGTGTGTGCGTGTCCCTCCCGCCCTGTGTGTGCGTGTCCCTCCCTCCCTGTGTGCGTGTCCCTCCCTCCCTGTGTGTGCGTGTCCCTCCCTCGCTGTGTGTGTGCGTGTCCCTCCCTCTCTGTGTGTGTGCGTCTCCCTCCCTCGCTGTGTGTGTGCGTGTCCCTCCCTCGCTGTGTGTGCGTGTCCCTACCTCGCTGTGTGTGCGTGTCCCTCCCTCCCTGTGTGTGCGTGTCCCTCCCTCGCTGTGTGCGTGTCCCTCCCTCGCTGTGTGTGCGTGTCCCTCCCTCGTTGTGTGTGTGTGTGTGTGTGTCCATCCCTCAATGTGTGTGTGCGTGTCCCTCCCTCGCTGTGTGTATGCGTGTCCCTCCCTCGCTGTGTGTGTGCGTGTCCCTCCCTCGCTGTGTGTGTGCGTGTCCCTCCCTCGCTGTGTGCGTGTCCCTCACTCGCTGTGTGTGCGTGTCCCTCACTCGCTGTGTGTGCGTGTCCCTCACTCGCTGTGTGTGCGTGTCCCTCACTCGCTGTATGTGCGTGTCCCTCCCTCCCTGTGTGTGTGTGTCCCTCCCTTGCTGTGTGTGTGCGTGTCCCTCCCTCGCTGTGTGTGTGCGTGTCCCTCCCTCGCTGTGTGCGTGTCCCACCCTCGCTGTGTGTGTTTGTCCCTCACTCGCTGCGTGTGCGTGTCCCCCGCTCGCTGTGTGTGCGTGTCCCTCCCTCGCTGTGTGTGTGTCCCTCCCTCGCTGTGTGCGTGTGTCCCTCCCTCACTGTGTGTGTGTCCTCCCTCACTGTGTGCGTGTCCCTCCCTCGCTGTGTGTGCGTGTCCCTCCCTCGCTGTGTGTGCGTGTCCCTCCCTCGTTGTGTGTGCGTGTCCCACCCTCGCTGTGTGTGTTTGTCCCTCCCTCGCTGTGTGTGTGCGTGTCCCTCCCTCGCTGTGTGTGTGCGTGTCCCTCCCTCGCTGTGTGTGTGTCCCTCCCTCGCTGTGTGTGCTTGTCCCTCACTCGCTGTGTGTGCGTGTCCCTCACTCGCTGTGTGTGCGTGTCCCTCCCTCGCTGTGTGTGCTTGTCCCTCACTCGCTGTGTGTGCGTGTCCCTCCCTCGCTGTGTGTGCGTGTCCCTCCCTCGCTGTGTGTGCGTGTCCCTCCCTCGCTGTGTGTGCGTGTCCCTCCCGCCCTGTGTGTGCGTGTCCCTCCCTCCCTGTGAGCGTGTCCCTCCCTCCCTGTGTGTGCGTGTCCCTCCCTCGCTGTGTGTGTGCGTGTCCCTCCCTCGCTGTGTGTGTGCGTGTCCCTCCCTCGCTGTGTGTGCGTGTCCCTCCTTCGCTGTGTGTGCGTGTCCCTCCCTCGCTGTGTGTGCGTGTCCCTCCCTCCCTCGCTGTGTGCGTGTCCCTCCCTCGCTGTGTGCGTGGCCCTCCCTCGCTGTGTGTGCGTGTCCCTCCCTCGTTGTGTGTGTGTGTGTGTGTCCATCCCTCAATGTGTGTGTGCGTGTCCCTCCCTCGCTGTGTGTGTGCGTGTCCCTCCCTCGCTGTGTGTGTGCGTGTCCCTCACTCGCTGTGTGTGTTTGTGTCCCTCCCTCGCTGTGTGTGCGTGTCCCTCCCTCGCTGTGTGTGTGTGTCCCTCCCTCGCTGTGTGTGTGTGTGTGTCCCTCCCTCGCTGTGTGTGTGCGTGTCCCTCCCTCGCTGTGTGTGTGTGACCCTCCCTCGCTGTTTGTGCGTGTCCCTCCCTCGCTGTGTGTGTCCCTCCCTCGCTGTGTGTTTGTGTCCCTCCCTCGCTGTGTGTGCGTGTCACTCCCTCGCTGTGTGTGCGTGTCCCTCACTCGCTGTGTGTGCGTGTCCCTCACTCGCTGTGTGTGCGTGTCCCTCACTCGCTGTGTGTGCGTGTCCCTCACTCGCTGTATGTGCGTGTCCCTCCCTCCCTGTGTGTGTGTCCCTCCCTCGCTGTGTGTCCGTGTCCCTCCCTCGCTGTGTGTGCGTGTGTCCCTCCCTCACTGTGTGTGTGTCCCTCCCTCACTGTGTGCGTGTCCCTTCCTCGCTGTGTGTGCGTGTCCCTCCCTCGCTGTGTGTGCGTGTCCCTCCCTCGCTGTGTGTATGTGTCCCTCCCTCGCTGTGTGTGCGTGTCCCTCCCTCGCTGTGTGTGCGTGTCCCTCCCTCGCTGTGTGTGCTTGTCCCTCCCTCGTTGTGTGTGCGTGTCCCTCACTCCCTGTGTGTGCGTGTCCCTCCCGCCCTGTGTGTGCGTGTCCCTCCCTCCCTGTGTGCGTGTCCCTCCCTCCCTGTGTGTGCGTGTCCCTCCCTCGCTGTGTGTGTGCGTGTCCCTCCCTCTCTGTGTGTGTGCGTCTCCCTCCCTCGCTGTGTGTGTGCGTGTCCCTCCCTCGCTGTGTGTGCGTGTCCCTACCTCGCTGTGTGTGCGTGTCCCTCCCTCCCTGTGTGTGCGTGTCCCTCCCTCGCTGTGTGCGTGTCCCTCCCTCGCTGTGTGTGCGTGTCCCTCCCTCGTTGTGTGTGTGTGTGTGTGTGTCCATCCCTCAATGTATGTGTGCGTGTCCCTCCCTCGCTGTGTGTATGCGTGTCCCTCCCTCGCTGTGTGTGTGCGTGTCCCTCCCTCGCTGTGTGTGTGCGTGTCCCTCCCTCGCTGTGTGCGTGTCCCTCACTCGCTGTGTGTGCGTGTCCCTCACTCGCTGTGTGTGCGTGTCCCTCACTCGCTGTGTGTGCGTGTCCCTCACTCGCTGTATGTGCGTGTCCCTCCATCCCTGTGTGTGTGTGTCCCTCCCTTGCTGTGTGTGTGCGTGTCCCTCCCTCGCTGTGTGTGTGCGTGTCCCTCCCTCGCTGTGTGCGTGTCCCACCCTCGCTGTGTGTGTTTGTCCCTCACTCGCTGCGTGTGCGTGTCCCCCGCTCGCTGTGTGTGCGTGTCCCTCCCTCGCTGTGTGTGTGTCCCTCCCTCGCTGTGTGCGTGTGTCCCTCCCTCACTGTGTGTGTGTCCTCCCTCACTGTGTGCGTGTCCCTCCCTCGCTGTGTGTGCGTGTCCCTCCCTCGCTGTGTGTGCGTGTCCCTCCCTCGTTGTGTGTGCGTGTCCCACCCTCGCTGTGTGTGTTTGTCCCTCCCTCGCTGTGTGTGTGCGTGTCCCTCCCTCGCTGTGTGTGTGCGTGTCCCTCCCTCGCTGTGTGTGTGTCCCTCCCTCGCTGTGTGTGCTTGTCCCTCACTCGCTGTGTGTGCGTGTCCCTCACTCGCTGTGTGTGCGTTTCCCTCCCTCGCTGTGTGTGCTTGTCCCTCCCTCGCTGTGTGTGCGTGTCCCTCCCTCGCTGTGTGTGCGTGTCCCTCCCTCGTTGTGTGTGCGTGTCCCTCCTTCGCTGTGTGTGTGTGTGTGTCCCTCCTTCGCTGTGTGTGTGCGTGTCACTCCCTCGCTGTGTGTGTGCGTGTCCCTCCCTCGCTGTGTGTGTGCGTGTCCCTCCCTCGCTGTGTGCGTGTCCCTCCCTCGCTGTGTGCGTGTCCCTCACTCGCTGTGTGTGCGTGTCCCTCACTCGCTGTGTGTGCGTGTCCTTCACTCGCTGTGTGTGCGTGTCCCTCCCTCCCTGTGTGTGCGTGTCCCTCCCTCGCTGTGTGTGTGCGTGTCCCTCCCTCGCTGTGTGTGTGCGTGTCCCTCCCTCGCTGTGTGTGTGCGTGTCCCTCCCTCGCTGTGTGCGTGTCCCTCACTCGCTGTGTGTGCGTGTCCCTCACTCGCTGTGTGTGCGTGTCCCTCACTCGCTGTGTGTGCGTGTCCCTTACTCGCTGTGTGTGCGTGTCCCTCCGTCCCTGTGTTTGTGTCCCTCCCTCACTGTGTGCGTGTGCCTCCCTCGCTGTGTGTCCGTGTCCCTCACTCGCTGTGTGTGCGTGTGTCCCTCCCTCACTGTGTGTGTGTCCTCCCTCACTGTGTGCGTGTCCCTTCCTCGCTGTGTGTGCGTGTCCCTCCCTCGCTGTGTGTGCGTGTCCCTTCCTCGCTGTGTGTGCGTGTCCCTCCCTCGCTGTGTGTGCGTGTCCCTCCCTCGCTGTGTGTGCGTGTCCCTCCCTCGCTGTGTGTGCGTGTCCCTCCCTCGCTGTGTGTGCGTGTCCCTCCCTCGCTGTGTGTGCGTGTCCCTCCCTCGCTGTGTGTGCTTGTCCCTCCCTCGCTGTGTGTGCGTGTCCCTCACTCCCTGTGTGTGCGTGTCCCTCCCGCCCTGTGTGTGCGTGTCCCTCCCTCCCTGTGTGCGTGTCCCTCCCTCGCTGTGTGTGCGTGTCCCTCCCTCGCTGTGTGTGTGCGTGTCCCTCCCTCGCTGTGTGTGTGCGTGTCCCTCCCTCGCTGTGTGTGTGCGTGTCCCTCCCTCGCTGTGTGTGCGTGTCCCTCCCTCGCTGTGTGTGCGTGTCCCTCCCTCTCTGTGTGTGCGTGTCCCTCCCTCGCTGTGTGCGTGTCCCTCCCTCGCTGTGTGTGCGTGTCCCTCCCTCGTTGTGTGTGTGTGTGTGTTCCATCCCTCAATGTGTGTGCGCGTGTCCCTCCCTCGCTGTGTGTGTGCGTGTCCCTCCCTCGCTGTGTGTGTGCGTGTCCCTCCCTCGCTGTGTGTGTGCGTGTCCCTCCCTCGCTGTGTGCGTGTCCCTCACTCGCTGTGTGTGCGTGTCCCTCACTCGCTGTGTGTGCGTGTCCCTCACTCGCTGTGTATGCGTGTCCCTCACTCGCTGTATGTGCGTGTCCCTCCCTCCCTGTGTGTGTGTGTCCCTCCCTTGCTGTGTGTGTGCGTGTCCCTCCCTCGCTGTGTGTGTGCGTGTCCCTCCCTCGCTGTGTGCGTGTCCCTCACTCGCTGTGTGTGCGTGTCCCTCACTCGCTGTGTGTGCGTGTCCCTCACTCGTTGTGTGTGCGTGTCCCTCACTCGCTGTGTGTGTATGTGTCCGTCCCTCGCTGTGTGTGTGTGTGTCCCCCTCACTGTGTGTGTGTGTCCCTCCCTCGCTGTGTGTGTGCGTGTCCCTCGCTGTGTGTGCGTGTGTCCCTCCCTCACTGTGTGTGTGTCCTCCCTCACTGTGTGCGTGTCCCTTCCTCGCTGTGTGTGCGTGTCCCTTCCTCGCTGTGTGTGCGTGTCCCTCCCTCGCTGTGTGTGCGTGTCCCTCCCTCGCTGTGTGTGCGTGTCCCTCCCTCGCTGTGTGTGCGTGTCCCTCCCGCCCTGTGTGTGCGTGTCCCTCCCTCCCTGTGTGCGTGCTCCTCCCTCACTGTGTGTGCGTGTCCCTCCCTCGCTGTGTGTGTGCGTGTCCCTCCCTCGCTGTGTGTGTGCGTGTCCCTCCCTCGCTGTGTGTGCGTGTCCCTCCCTCGCTGTGTGTGCGTGTCCCTCCCTCGCTGTGTGTGCGTGTCCCTCCCTCCCTCGCTGTGTGCGTGTCCCTCCCTCGCTGTGTGCGTGGCCCTCCCTCGCTGTGTGTGCGTGTCCCTCCCTCGTTGTGTGTGTGTGTGTCCATCCCTCAATGTGTGTGTGCGTGTCCCTCCCTCGCTGTGTGTGTGCGTGTCCCTCCCTCGCTGTGTGTGTGCGTGTCCCTCACTCGCTGTGTGTGTGTGTGTCCCTCCCTCGCTGTGTGTGCGTGTCCCTCCCTCGCTGTGTGTGTGTGTCCCTCCCTCGCTGTGTGTGTGTGTGTGTCCCTCCCTCGCTGTGTGTGTGCGTGTCCCTCCCTCGCTGTGTGTGTGTGACCCTCCCTCGCTGTTTGTGCGTGTCCCTCCCTCGCTGTGTGTGTCCCTCCCTCGCTGTGTGTGTGTGTCCCTCCCTCGCTGTGTGTGCGTGTCACTCCCTCGCTGTGTGTGCGTGTCCCTCCCTCGCTGTGTGCGTGTCCCTCACTCGCTGTGTGTGCGTGTCCCTCACTCGCTGTGTGTGCGTGTCCCTCACTCGCTGTGTGTGCGTGTCCCTCACTCGCTGTATGTGCGTGTCCCTCCCTCCCTGTGTGTGTGTCCCTCCCTCGCTTTGTGTCCGTGTCCCTCCCTCGCTGTGTGTGCGTGTGTCCCTCCCTCACTGTGTGAGTGTCCTCCCTCACTGTGTGCGTGTCCCTTCCTCGCTGTGTGTGTGTGTCCCTCACTCGCTGTATGTGCGTGTCCCTCCCTCCCTGTGTGTGTGTGTCCCTCCCTTGCTGTGTGTGTGCGTGTCCCTCACTCGCTGTGTGTGCGTGTCCCTCACTCGCTGTATGTGCGTGTCCCTCCCTCCCTGTGTGTGTGTGTCCCTCCCTTGCTGTGTGTGTGCGTGTCCCTCCCTCGCTGTGTGTGTGCGTGTCCCTCCCTCGCTGTGTGCGTGTCCCACCCTCGCTGTGTGTGTTTGTCCCTCACTCGCTGCGTGTGCGTGTCCCCCGCTCGCTGTGTGTGCGTGTCCCTCCCTCGCTGTGTGTGTGTCCCTCCCTCGCTGTGTGCGTGTGTCCCTCCCTCACTGTGTGTGTGTCCTCCCTCACTGTGTGCGTGTCCCTCCCTCGCTGTGTGTGCGTGTCCCTCCCTCGCTGTGTGTGCGTGTCCCTCCCTCGCTGTGTGTGCGTGTCCCTCCCTCGCTGTGTGTGCGTGTCCCTCCCTCCCTGTGTGTGCGTGTCCCTCCCTCGCTGTGTGCGTGTCCCTCCCTCGCTGTGTGTGTGCGTGTCCCTCCCTCGCTGTGTGTGCGTGTCCCTACCTCGCTGTGTGTGCGTGTCCCTCCCTCCCTGTGTGTGCGTGTCCCTCCCTCGCTGTGTGCGTGTCCCTCCCTCGCTGTGTGTGCGTGTCCCTCCCTCGTTGTGTGTGTGTGTGTGTGTGTCCATCCCTCAATGTGTGTGTGCGTGTCCCTCCCTCGCTGTGTGTATGCGTGTCCCTCCCTCGCTGTGTGTGTGCGTGTCCCTCCCTCGCTGTGTGTGTGCGTGTCCCTCCCTCGCTGTGTGCGTGTCCCTCACTCGCTGTGTGTGCGTGTCCCTCACTCGCTGTGTGTGCGTGTCCCTCACTCGCTGTGTGTGCGTGTCCCTCACTCGCTGTATGTGCGTGTCCCTCCCTCCCTGTGTGTGTGTGTCCCTCCCTTGCTGTGTGTGTGCGTGTCCCTCCCTCGCTGTGTGTGTGCGTGTCCCTCCCTCGCTGTGTGCGTGTCCCACCCTCGCTGTGTGTGTTTGTCCCTCACTCGCTGCGTGTGCGTGTCCCCCGCTCGCTGTGTGTGCGTGTCCCTCCCTCGCTGTGTGTGTGTCCCTCCCTCGCTGTGTGCGTGTGTCCCTCCCTCACTGTGTGTGTGTCCTCCCTCACTGTGTGCGTGTCCCTCCCTCGCTGTGTGTGCGTGTCCCTCCCTCGCTGTGTGTGCGTGTCCCTCCCTCGTTGTGTGTCCGTGTCCCACCCTCGCTGTGTGTGTTTGTCCCTCCCTCGCTGTGTGTGTGCGTGTCCCTCCCTCGCTGTGTGTGTGCGTGTCCCTCCCTCGCTGTGTGTGTGTCCCTCCCTCGCTGTGTGTGCTTGTCCCTCACTCGCTGTGTGTGCGTGTCCCTCACTCGCTGTGTGTGCGTGTCCCTCCCTCGCTGTGTGTGCTTGTCCCTCACTCGCTGTGTGTGCGTGTCCCTCCCTCGCTGTGTGTGCGTGTCCCTCCCTCGCTGTGTGTGCGTGTCCCTCCCTCGCTGTGTGTGCGTGTCCCTCCCGCCCTGTGTGTGCGTGTCCCTCCCTCCCTGTGAGCGTGTCCCTCCCTCCCTGTGTGTGCGTGTCCCTCCCTCGCTGTGTGTGTGCGTGTCCCTCCCTCGCTGTGTGTGTGTGTCCCTCCCTCGCTGTGTGTGCGTGTCCCTCCTTCGCTGTGTGTGCGTGTCCCTCCCTCGCTGTGTGTGCGTGTCCCTCCCTCCCTCGCTGTGTGCGTGTCCCTCCCTCGCTGTGTGCGTGGCCCTCCCTCGCTGTGTGTGCGTGTCCCTCCCTCGTTGTGTGTGTGTGTGTGTGTCCATCCCTCAATGTGTGTGTGCGTGTCCCTCCCTCGCTGTGTGTGTGCGTGTCCCTCCCTCGCTGTGTGTGTGCGTGTCCCTCACTCGCTGTGTGTGTTTGTGTCCCTCCCTCGCTGTGTGTGCGTGTCCCTCCCTCGCTGTGTGTGTGTGTCCCTCCCTCGCTGTGTGTGTGTGTGTGTCCCTCCCTCGCTGTGTGTGTGCGTGTCCCTCCCTCGCTGTGTGTGTGTGACCCTCCCTCGCTGTTTGTGCGTGTCCCTCCCTCGCTGTGTGTGTCCCTCCCTCGCTGTGTGTTTGTGTCCCTCCCTCGCTGTGTGTGCGTGTCACTCCCTCGCTGTGTGTGCGTGTCCCTCACTCGCTGTGTGTGCGTGTCCCTCACTCGCTGTGTGTGCGTGTCCCTCACTCGCTGTGTGTGCGTGTCCCTCACTCGCTGTATGTGCGTGTCCCTCCCTCCCTGTGTGTGTGTCCCTCCCTCGCTGTGTGTCCGTGTCCCTCCCTCGCTGTGTGTGCGTGTGTCCCTCCCTCACTGTGTGTGTGTCCCTCCCTCACTGTGTGCGTGTCCCTTCCTCGCTGTGTGTGCGTGTCCCTCCCTCGCTGTGTGTGCGTGTCCCTCCCTCGCTGTGTGTATGTGTCCCTCCCTCGCTGTGTGTGCGTGTCCCTCCCTCGCTGTGTGTGCGTGTCCCTCCCTCGCTGTGTGTGCTTGTCCCTCCCTCGTTGTGTGTGCGTGTCCCTCACTCCCTGTGTGTGCGTGTCCCTCCCGCCCTGTGTGTGCGTGTCCCTCCCTCCCTGTGTGCGTGTCCCTCCCTCCCTGTGTGTGCGTGTCCCTCCCTCGCTGTGTGTGTGCGTGTCCCTCCCTCTCTGTGTGTGTGCGTCTCCCTCCCTCGCTGTGTGTGTGCGTGTCCCTCCCTCGCTGTGTGTGCGTGTCCCTACCTCGCTGTGTGTGCGTGTCCCTCCCTCCCTGTATGTGCGTGTCCCTCCCTCGCTGTGTGCGTGTCCCTCCCTCGCTGTGTGTGCGTGTCCCTCCCTCGTTGTGTGTGTGTGTGTGTGTGTCCATCCCTCAATGTATGTGTGCGTGTCCCTCCCTCGCTGTGTGTATGCGTGTCCCTCCCTCGCTGTGTGTGTGCGTGTCCCTCCCTCGCTGTGTGTGTGCGTGTCCCTCCCTCGCTGTGTGCGTGTCCCTCACTCGCTGTGTGTGCGTGTCCCTCACTCGCTGTGTGTGCGTGTCCCTCACTCGCTGTGTGTGCGTGTCCCTCACTCGCTGTATGTGCGTGTCCCTCCATCCCTGTGTGTGTGTGTCCCTCCCTTGCTGTGTGTGTGCGTGTCCCTCCCTCGCTGTGTGTGTGCGTGTCCCTCCCTCGCTGTGTGCGTGTCCCACCCTCGCTGTGTGTGTTTGTCCCTCACTCGCTGCGTGTGCGTGTCCCCCGCTCGCTGTGTGTGCGTGTCCCTCCCTCGCTGTGTGTGTGTCCCTCCCTCGCTGTGTGCGTGTGTCCCTCCCTCACTGTGTGTGTGTCCTCCCTCACTGTGTGCGTGTCCCTCCCTCGCTGTGTGTGCGTGTCCCTCCCTCGCTGTGTGTGCGTGTCCCTCCCTCGTTGTGTGTGCGTGTCCCACCCTCGCTGTGTGTGTTTGTCCCTCCCTCGCTGTGTGTGTGCGTGTCCCTCCCTCGCTGTGTGTGTGCGTGTCCCTCCCTCGCTGTGTGTGTGTCCCTCCCTCGCTGTGTGTGCTTGTCCCTCACTCGCTGTGTGTGCGTGTCCCTCACTCGCTGTGTGTGCGTTTCCCTCCCTCGCTGTGTGTGCTTGTCCCTCCCTCGCTGTGTGTGCGTGTCCCTCCCTCGCTGTGTGTGCGTGTCCCTCCCTCGTTGTGTGTGCGTGTCCCTCCTTCGCTGTGTGTGTGTGTGTGTCCCTCCTTCGCTGTGTGTGTGCGTGTCCCTCCCTCGCTGTGTGTGTGCGTGTCCCTCCCTCGCTGTGTGTGTGCGTGTCCCTCCCTCGCTGTGTGCGTGTCCCTCCCTCGCTGTGTGCGTGTCCCTCACTCGCTGTGTGTGCGTGTCCCTCACTCGCTGTGTGTGCGTGTCCTTCACTCGCTGTGTGTGCGTGTCCCTCCCTCCCTGTGTGTGCGTGTCCCTCCCTCGCTGTGTGTGTGCGTGTCCCTCCCTCGCTGTGTGTGTGCGTGTCCCTCCCTCGCTGTGTGTGTGCGTGTCCCTCCCTCGCTGTGTGCGTGTCCCTCACTCGCTGTGTGTGCGTGTCCCTCACTCGCTGTGTGTGCGTGTCCCTCACTCGCTGTGTGTGCGTGTCCCTTACTCGCTGTGTGTGCGTGTCCCTCCGTCCCTGTGTTTGTGTCCCTCCCTCACTGTGTGCGTGTGCCTCCCTCGCTGTGTGTCCGTGTCCCTCACTCGCTGTGTGTGCGTGTGTCCCTCCCTCACTGTGTGTGTGTCCTCCCTCACTGTGTGCGTGTCCCTTCCTCGCTGTGTGTGCGTGTCCCTCCCTCGCTGTGTGTGCGTGTCCCTTCCTCGCTGTGTGTGCGTGTCCCTCCCTCGCTGTGTGTGCGTGTCCCTCCCTCGCTGTGTGTGCGTGTCCCTCCCTCGTTGTGTGTGCGTGTCCCTCCTTCGCTGTGTGTGTGTGTGTGTCCCTCCTTCGCTGTGTGTGTGCGTGTCCCTCCCTCGCTGTGTGTGTGCGTGTCCCTCCCTCGCTGTGTGTGTGCGTGTCCCTCCCTCGCTGTGTGCGTGTCCCTCCCTCGCTGTGTGCGTGTCCCTCACTCGCTGTGTGTGCGTGTCCCTCACTCGCTGTGTGTGCGTGTCCTTCACTCGCTGTGTGTGCGTGTCCCTCCCTCCCTGTGTGTGCGTGTCCCTCCCTCGCTGTGTGTGTGCGTGTCCCTCCCTCGCTGTGTGTGTGCGTGTCCCTCCCTCGCTGTGTGTGTGCGTGTCCCTCCCTCGCTGTGTGCGTGTCCCTCACTCGCTGTGTGTGCGTGTCCCTCACTCGCTGTGTGTGCGTGTCCCTCACTCGCTGTGTGTGCGTGTCCCTTACTCGCTGTGTGTGCGTGTCCCTCCGTCCCTGTGTTTGTGTCCCTCCCTCACTGTGTGCGTGTGCCTCCCTCGCTGTGTGTCCGTGTCCCTCACTCGCTGTGTGTGCGTGTGTCCCTCCCTCACTGTGTGTGTGTCCTCCCTCACTGTGTGCGTGTCCCTTCCTCGCTGTGTGTGCGTGTCCCTCCCTCGCTGTGTGTGCGTGTCCCTTCCTCGCTGTGTGTGCGTGTCCCTCCCTCGCTGTGTGTGCGTGTCCCTCCCTCGCTGTGTGTGCGTGTCCCTCCCTCGCTGTGTGTGCGTGTCCCTCCCTCGCTGTGTGTGCGTGTCCCTCCCTCGCTGTGTGTGCGTGTCCCTCCCTCGCTGTGTGTGCTTGTCCCTCCCTCGCTGTGTGTGCGTGTCCCTCACTCCCTGTGTGTGCGTGTCCCTCCCGCCCTGTGTGTGCGTGTCCCTCCCTCCCTGTGTGCGTGTCCCTCCCTCGCTGTGTGTGCGTGTCCCTCCCTCGCTGTGTGTGTGCGTGTCCCTCCCTCGCTGTGTGTGTGCGTGTCCCTCCCTCGCTGTGTGTGTG
The DNA here is from genome assembly GCF_037043375.1 of Chiloscyllium plagiosum. NCBI lineage: Eukaryota > Metazoa > Chordata > Chondrichthyes > Orectolobiformes > Hemiscylliidae > Chiloscyllium > Chiloscyllium plagiosum. The sequence goes on from NW_028270151.1 coordinate 121,213,490, forward strand.
CGTGTCCCTCCCTCGCTGTGTGTGCGTGTCCCTCCCTCGCTGTGTGTGCGTGTCCCTCCCTCTCTGTGTGTGCGTGTCCCTCCCTCGCTGTGTGCGTGTCCCTCCCTCGCTGTGTGTGCGTGTCCCTCCCTCGTTGTGTGTGTGTGTGTGTTCCATCCCTCAATGTGTGTGCGCGTGTCCCTCCCTCGCTGTGTGTGTGCGTGTCCCTCCCTCGCTGTGTGTGTGCGTGTCCCTCCCTCGCTGTGTGTGTGCGTGTCCCTCCCTCGCTGTGTGCGTGTCCCTCACTCGCTGTGTGTGCGTGTCCCTCACTCGCTGTGTGTGCGTGTCCCTCACTCGCTGTGTGTGCGTGTCCCTCACTCGCTGTATGTGCGTGTCCCTCCCTCCCTGTGTGTGTGTGTCCCTCCCTTGCTGTGTGTGTGCGTGTCCCTCCCTCGCTGTGTGTGTGCGTGTCCCTCCCTCGCTGTGTGCGTGTCCCTCACTCGCTGTGTGTGCGTGTCCCTCACTCGCTGTGTGTGCGTGTCCCTCACTCGTTGTGTGTGCGTGTCCCTCACTCGCTGTGTGTGTATGTGTCCGTCCCTCGCTGTGTGTGTGTGTGTCCCCCTCACTGTGTGTGTGTGTCCCTCCCTCGCTGTGTGTGTGCGTGTCCCTCGCTGTGTGTGCGTGTGTCCCTCCCTCACTGTGTGTGTGTCCTCCCTCACTGTGTGCGTGTCCCTTCCTCGCTGTGTGTGCGTGTCCCTTCCTCGCTGTGTGTGCGTGTCCCTCCCTCGCTGTGTGTGCGTGTCCCTCCCTCGCTGTGTGTGCGTGTCCCTCCCTCGCTGTGTGTGCGTGTCCCTCCCGCCCTGTGTGTGCGTGTCCCTCCCTCCCTGTGTGCGTGCTCCTCCCTCACTGTGTGTGCGTGTCCCTCCCTCGCTGTGTGTGTGCGTGTCCCTCCCTCGCTGTGTGTGTGCGTGTCCCTCCCTCGCTGTGTGTGCGTGTCCCTCCCTCGCTGTGTGTGCGTGTCCCTCCCTCGCTGTGTGTGCGTGTCCCTCCCTCCCTCGCTGTGTGCGTGTCCCTCCCTCGCTGTGTGCGTGGCCCTCCCTCGCTGTGTGTGCGTGTCCCTCCCTCGTTGTGTGTGTGTGTGTCCATCCCTCAATGTGTGTGTGCGTGTCCCTCCCTCGCTGTGTGTGTGCGTGTCCCTCCCTCGCTGTGTGTGTGCGTGTCCCTCACTCGCTGTGTGTGTGTGTGTCCCTCCCTCGCTGTGTGTGCGTGTCCCTCCCTCGCTGTGTGTGTGTGTCCCTCCCTCGCTGTGTGTGTGTGTGTGTCCCTCCCTCGCTGTGTGTGTGCGTGTCCCTCCCTCGCTGTGTGTGTGTGACCCTCCCTCGCTGTTTGTGCGTGTCCCTCCCTCGCTGTGTGTGTCCCTCCCTCGCTGTGTGTGTGTGTCCCTCCCTCGCTGTGTGTGCGTGTCACTCCCTCGCTGTGTGTGCGTGTCCCTCCCTCGCTGTGTGCGTGTCCCTCACTCGCTGTGTGTGCGTGTCCCTCACTCGCTGTGTGTGCGTGTCCCTCACTCGCTGTGTGTGCGTGTCCCTCACTCGCTGTATGTGCGTGTCCCTCCCTCCCTGTGTGTGTGTCCCTCCCTCGCTTTGTGTCCGTGTCCCTCCCTCGCTGTGTGTGCGTGTGTAACTCCCTCACTGTGTGAGTGTCCTCCCTCACTGTGTGCGTGTCCCTTCCTCGCTGTGTGTGTGTGTCCCTCCCTCGCTGTGTGTGCGTGTCCCTCCCTCGCTGTGTGTGCGTGTCCCTCCCTCGCTGTGTGTGCGTGTCCCTCCCTCGCTGTGTGTGCGTGTCCCTCCCTCGCTGTGTGTGCTTGTCCCTCCCTCGCTGTGTGTGCGTGTCCCTCACTCCCTGTGTGTGCGTGTCCCTCCCGCCCTGTGTGTGCGTGTCCCTCCCTCCCTGTGTGCGTGTCCCTCCCTCCCTGTGTGTGCGTGTCCCTCCCTCGCTGTGTGTGTGCGTGTCCCTCCCTCGCTGTGTGTGTGCGTGTCCCTCCCTCGCTGTGTGTGTGCGTGTCCCTCCCTCGCTGTGTGTGTGCGTGTCCCTCCCTCGCTGTGTGTGCGTGTCCCTCCCTCGCTGTGTGTGCGTGTCCCTCCCTCCCTGTGTGTGCGTGTCCCTCCCTCGCTGTGTGCGTGTCCCTCCCTCGCTGTGTGTGCGTGTCTCTCCCTCGTTGTGTGTCTGTGTGTGTGTGTCCATCCCTCAATATGTGTGTGCGTGTCCCTCCCTCGCTGTGTGTGTGCGTGTCCCTCCCTCGCTGTGTGTGTGCGTGTCCCTCCCTCGCTGTGTGTGTGTCCCTCACTCGCTGTGTGTGTGTGTCCCTCACTCGCTGTGTGTGCGTGTCCCTCACTCGCTGTGTGTGCGTGTCCCTCACTCGCTGTATGTGCGTGTCCCTCCCTCCCTGTGTGTGCGTGTCCCTCCCTTGCTGTGTGTGTGCGTGTCCCTCCCTCGCTGTGTGTGTGCGTGTCCCTCCCTCGCTGTGTGCGTGTCCCTCACTCGCTGTGTGTGCGTGTCCCTCACTCGCTGTGTGTGCGTGTCCCTCACTCGTTGTGTGTGCGTGTCCCTCACTCGCTGTGTGTGTATGTGTCCGTCCCTCGCTGTGTGTGTGTGTGTGTCCCTCACTGTGTGTGTGTGTCCCTCCCTCGCTGTGTGTGTGCGTGTCCCTCGCTGTGTGTGCGTGTGTCCCCCCCCTCACTGTGTGTGTCCTCCCTCACTGTGTGCGTGTCCCTTCCTCGCTGTGTGTGTGCGTGTCCCTCCCTCCCTGTGTGTGCGTGTCCCTCCCTCGCTGTGTGTGCGTGTCCCTCCGTCGCTGTGTGTGCGTGTCCCTCCCTCGCTGTGTGTGCGTGTCCCTCCCTCGCTGTGTGTGCGTGTCCCTCCCTCGCTGTGTGTGCGTGTCTCTCCCTCCCTGTGTGTGCGTGTCCCTCCCTCGCTGTGTGCGTGGCCCTCCCTCGCTGTGTGTGCGTGTCCCTCCCTCGTTGTGTGTGTGTGTGTGTGTGTCCATCCCTCAATGTGTGTGTGTGTGCGTGTCCCTCCCTCGCTGTGTCTGTGCGTGGCCCTCCCTCGCTGTGCGTGTGCGTGTCCCTCCCTCGCTGTGTGTGTGCGTGTCCCTCCCTCGCTGTGTGTGTGCGTGTCCCTCCCTCGCTGTGTGTGTGCGTGTCCCTCCCTCGCTGTGTGTGTGCGTGTCCCTCCCTCGCTGTGTGTGCTTGTCCCTCCCTCGCTGTGTGTGCGTGTCCCTCACTCCCTGTGTGTGCGTGTCCCTCCCGCCCTGTGTGTGCGTGTCCCTCCCTCCCTGTGTGCGTGTCCCTCCCTCGCTGTGTGTGCGTGTCCCTCCCTCGCTGTGTGTGTGCGTGTCCCTCCCTCGCTGTGTGTGTGCGTGTCCCTCCCTCGCTGTGTGTGTGCGTGTCCCTCCCTCGCTGTGTGTGTGCGTGTCCCTCCCTCGCTGTTTGTGCGTGTCCCTCCCTCGCTGTGTGTGCGTGTCCCTCACTCGCTGTGTGTGGGCGTGTCCCTCGCTGTGTGTGTGTGTGTCCCTCCCTCGCGGTGTGTGTGTCCTCCCTCACTGTGTGTGTCCCTCCCTCGCTGTGTGTGTGCGTGTCCATCCCTCGTTGTGTGTGTGTGACCCTCCCTCGCTGTTTGTGCGTGTCCCTCCCTCGCTGTGTGTGTGTGTCACTCCCTCGCTGTGTGTGTGTGTCCCTCCCTCACTGTGTGTGCGTGTCTCTCCCTCGCTGTGTGTGCGTGTCCATCCCTCGCTGTGTGTGCGGGTCCCTCCCTTGCTGTGTGCGTGTCCCTCCCTCGCTGTGTGTGCGTGTCCATCCCTCGCTGTGTGTGCGGGTCCCTCCCTTGCTGTGTGTGTGCGTGTCCCTCCCTCGCTGTGTGCGTGTCCCTCACTCGCTGTGTGTGCGTGTCTCTCACTCGCTGTGTGTGCGTGTCCCTCACTCGCTGTGTGTGCGTGTCCCTCCCTCCCTGTGTGTGCGTGTCCCTCCCTTGCTGTGTGTGTGCGTGTCCCTCCGTCGCTGTGTGTGCGTGTCCCTCCCTCGCTTTGTGTGCATGTCCCTCTCTCGCTGTGTGTGCGTGTCCCTCCCTCGCTGTGTGTGCGTCTCCCTCCCTCCCTGTGTGTGTGTGTCCCTCCCTCCCTGTGTGTGCGGGTCCCTTCCTCCCTGTGTGTGCATGTCCCTCCCGCCCTGTGTGTGCATGTCCCTCCCTCCCTGTGTGTGCGTGTCCTTCCCTCGCTGTGTGTGTGCGTGTCCCTCCCTCGCTGTGTGTGTGCGTGTCCCTCACTCGCTGTGTGTGCGTGTCCCTCCCTCGCTGTGTGTGCGTGCCCCTCCCGCGCTGTGTGTGCGTGTCCCTCCCTCCCTGTGTGTGCGTGTCCCTCCCTCCCTGTGTGTGCGTGTCCCTCCCTCGCTGTGTGTGTGCGTGTCCCTCCCTCCCTGTGTGTGCGTGTCCCTCACTCGCTGTGTGTGTGCATGTCCCTCCCTTGCTTTTTGTGTATATCCCCCTCACTGTGTGTGCCCATCTACCCTCGCTTTGTGAGTGCATGACGCCCTCGCTGTGTGTGAGCGTGTCCCTCCCTCGCTGTGTGCGTGTCCCTCACTCGCTGTGTGTGCGTGTCCCTCACTCGCTGCGTGTGCGTGTCCCCCGCTCGCTGTGTGTGCGTGTCCCTCCCTCGCTGTGTGCGTGTCCCTCCCTCGCTGTGTGCGTGTGTCCCTCCCTCACTGTGTGTGTGTCCTCCCTCACTGTGTGCGTGTCCCTCCCTCGCTGTGTGTGCGTGTCCCTCCCTCGCTGTGTGTGCGTGTCCCTCCCTCGTTGTGTGTGCGTGTCCCACCCTCGCTGTGTGTGTTTGTCCCTCCCTCGCTGTGTGTGTGCGTGTCCCTCCCTCGCTGTGTGTGTGCGTGTCCCTCCCTCGCTGTGTGTGTGTCCCTCCCTCGCTGTGTGTGCTTGTCCCTCCCTCGCTGTGTGTGCGTGTCCCTCCCTCGCTGTGTGTGCGTGTCCCTCCCTCGTTGTGTGTGCGTGTCCCTCCTTCGCTGTATGTGTGTGTGTGTCTCTCCTTCGCTGTGTGTGTGCGTGTCCCTCCCTCGCTGTGTGTGCGCGTGTCCCTCCCTCGCTGTGTGTGTGCGTGTCCCTCCCTCGCTGTGTGCGTGTCCCTCCCTCGCTGTGTGCGTGTCCCTCACTCGCTGTGTGTGCGTGTCCCTCACTCGCAGTGTGTGCGTGTCCTTCACTCGCTGTGTGTGCGTGTCCCTCCCTCCCTGTGTGTGCGTGTCCCTCCCTCGCTGTGTGTGTGCGTGTCCCTCCCTCGCTGTGTGTGTGCGTGTCCCTCCCTCGCTGTGTGCGTGTCCCTCACTCGCTGTGTGTGCGTGTCCCTCACTCGCTGTGTGTGCGTGTCCCTCACTCGCTGTGTGTGCGTGTCTCTCACTCGCTGTGTGTGCGTGTCCCTCCCTCCCTGTGTTTGTGTCCCTCCCTCACTGTGTGCGTGTGCCTCCCTCGCTGTGTGTCCGTGTCCCTCACTCGCTGTGTGTGCGTGTGTCCCTCCCTCACTGTGTGTGTGTCCTCCCTTACTGTGTGCGTGTCCCTTCCTCGCTGTGTGTGCGTGTCCCTCCCTCGCTGTGTGTGCGTGTCCCTCCCTCGCTGTGTGTGCGTGTCCCTCCCTCGCAGTGTGTGCGTGTCCCTCCCTCGCTGTGTGTGCGTGTCCCTCACTCCCTGTGTGTGCGTGTCCCTCCCGACCTGTGTGTGCGTGTCCCTCCCTCCCTGTGTGCGTGTCCCTCCCTCGCTGTGTGTGCGTGTCCCTCCCTCGCTGTGTGTGTGCGTGTCCCTCCCTCGCTGTGTGTGTGCGTGTCCCTCCCTCGCTGTGTGTGTGCGTGTCCCTCCCTCGCTGTGTGTGCGTGTCCCTCCCTCGCTGTGTGTGCGTGTCCCTCCCTCTCTGTGTGTGCGTGTCCCTCCCTCGCTGTGTGCGTGTCCCTCCCTCGCTGTGTGTGCGTGTCCCTCCCTCGTTGTGTGTGTGTGTGTGTGTGTCCATCCCTCAATGTGTGTGCGCGTGTCCCTCCCTCGCTATGTGTGTGCGTGTCCCTCCCTCGCTGTGTGTGTGCGTGTCCCTCCCTCGCTGTGTGTGTGCGTGTCCCTCCCTCGCTGTGTGCGTGTCCCTCACTCGCTGTGTGTGCGTGTCCCTCACTCGCTGTGTGTGCGTGTCCCTCACTCGCTGTGTGTGCGTGTCCCTCACTCGCTGTATGTGCGTGTCCCTCCCTCCCTGTGTGTGTGTGTCCCTCCCTTGCTGTGTGTGTGCGTGTCCCTCCCTCGCTGTGTGTGTGCGTGTCCCTCCCTCGCTGTGTGCGTGTCCCTCACTCGCTGTGTGTGCGTGTCCCTCACTCGCTGTGTGTGCGTGTCCCTCACTCGTTGTGTGTGCGTGTCCCTCACTCGCTGTGTGTGTATGTGTCCGTCCCTCGCTGTGTGTGTGTCCCCCTCACTGTGTGTGTGTGTCCCTCCCTCGCTGTGTGTGTGCGTGTCCCTCGCTGTGTGTGCGTGTGTCCCTCCCTCACTGTGTGTGTGTCCTCCCTCACTGTGTGCGTGTCCCTTCCTCGCTGTGTGTGCGTGTCCCTTCCTCGCTGTGTGTGCGTGTCCCTCCCTCGCTGTGTGTGCGTGTCCCTCCCTCGCTGTGTGTGCGTGTCCCTCCCTCGCTGTGTGTGCGTGTCCCTCCCGCCCTGTGTGTGCGTGTCCCTCCCTCCCTGTGAGCGTGTCCCTCCCTCCCTGTGTGTGCGTGTCCCTCCCTCGCTGTGTGTGTGCGTGTCCCTCCCTCGCTGTGTGTGTGCGTGTCCCTCCCTCGCTGTGTGTGCGTGTCCCTCCTTCGCTGTGTGTGCGTGTCCCTCCCTCGCTGTGTGTGCGTGTCCCTCCCTCCCTCGCTGTGTGCGTGTCCCTCCCTCGCTGTGTGCGTGGCCCTCCCTCGCTGTGTGTGCGTGTCCCTCCCTCGTTGTGTGTGTGTGTGTGTGTGTCCATCCCTCAATGTGTGTGTGCGTGTCCCTCCCTCGCTGTGTGTGTGCGTGTCCCTCCCTCGCTGTGTGTGTGCGTGTCCCTCACTCGCTGTGTGTGTGTGTGTCCCTCCCTCGCTGTGTGTGCGTGTCCCTCCCTCGCTGTGTGTGTGTGTCCCTCCCTCGCTGTGTGTGTGTGTGTGTCCCTCCCTCGCTGTGTGTGTGCGTGTCCCTCCCTCGCTGTGTGTGTGTGACCCTCCCTCGCTGTTTGTGCGTGTCCCTCCCTCGCTGTGTGTGTCCCTCCCTCGCTGTGTGTGTGTGTCCCTCCCTCGCTGTGTGTGCGTGTGTCCCTCCCTCACTGTGTGTGTGTCCCTCCCTCACTGTGTGCGTGTCCCTTCCTCGCTGTGTGTGTGTGTCCCTCCCTCGCTGTGTGTGCGTGTCCCTCCCTCGCTGTGTGTGCGTGTCCCTCCCTCGCTGTGTGTGCGTGTCCCTCCCTCGCTGTGTGTGCGTGTCCCTCCCTCGCTGTGTGTGCTTGTCCCTCCCTCGCTGTGTGTGCGTGTCCCTCACTCCCATTGTGTGCGTGTCCCTCCCGCCCTGTGTGTGCGTGTCCCTCCCTCCCTGTGTGCGTGTCCCTCCCTCCCTGTGTGTGCGTGTCCCTCCCTCGCTGTGTGTGTGCGTGTCCCTCCCTCGCTGTGTGTGTGCGTGTCCCTCCCTCGCTGTGTGTGTGCGTGTCCCTCCCTCGCTGTGTGTGCGTGTCCCTCCCTCGCTGTGTGTGCGTGTCCCTCCCTCCCTGTGTGTGCGTGTCCCTCCCTCGCTGTGTGCGTGTCCCTCCCTCGCTGTGTGTGCGTGTCCCTCCCTCGTTGTGTGTGTGTGTGTGTGTCCATCCCTCAATGTGTGTGTGCGTGTCCCTCCCTCGCTGTGTGTATGCGTGTCCCTCCCTCGCTGTGCGTGTGCGTGTCCCTCCCTCGCTGTGTGTGTGCGTGTCCCTCCCTCGCTGTGTGCGTGTCCCTCACTCGCTGTGTGTGCGTGTCCCTCACTCGCTGTGTGTGCGTGTCCCTCACTCGCTGTGTGTGCGTGTCCCTCACTCGCTGTATGTGCGTGTCCCTCCCTCCCTGTGTGTGTGTGTCCCTCCCTTGCTGTGTGTGTGCGTGTCCCTCCCTCGCTGTGTGTGTGCGTGTCCCTCCCTCGCTGTGTGCGTGTCCCTCACTCGCTGTGTGTGCGTGTCCCTCACTCGCTGTGTGTGCGTGTCCCTCACTCGTTGTGTGTGCGTGTCCCTCACTCGCTGTGTGTGTATGTGTCCGTCCCTCGCTGTGTGTGTGTGTGTCCCCCTCACTGTGTGTGTGTGTCCCTCCCTCGCTGTGTGTGTGCGTGTCCCTCGCTGTGTGTGCGTGTGTCCCTCCCTCACTGTGTGTGTGTCCTCCCTCACTGTGTGCGTGTCCCTTCCTCGCTGTGTGTGCGTGTCCCTTCCTCGCTGTGTGTGCGTGTCCCTCCCTCGCTGTGTGTGCGTGTCCCTCCCTCGCTGTGTGTGCGTGTCCCTCCCTCGCTGTGTGTGCGTGTCCCTCCCTCGCTGTGTGTGCGTGTCCCTCCCTCGCTGTGTGTGTGTGTCCCTCCCTCGCTGTGTGTGCTTGTCCCTCCCGCCCTGTGTGTGCGTGTCCCTCCCTCCCTGTGTGCGTGTCCCTCCCTCCCTGTGTGTGCATGTCCCTCCCTCGCTGTGTGTGTGCGTGTCCCTCCCTCGCTGAGTGTGTGCGTGTCCCTCCCTCGCTGTGTGTGCGTGTCCCTCCCTCGCTGTGTGTGCGTGTCCCTCCCTCCCTCGCTGTGTGCGTGTCCCTCCCTCGCTGTGTGCGTGGCCCTCCCTCGCTGTGTGTGCGTGTCCCTCCCTCGTTGTGTGTGTGTGTCCATCCCTCAATGTGTGTGTGCGTGTCCCTCCCTCGCTGTGTGTGTGCGTGTCCCTCCCTCGCTGTGTGTGTGCGTGTCCCTCACTCGCTGTGTGTGTGTGTGTCCCTCCCTCGCTGTGTGTGCGTGTCCCTCCCTCGCTGTGTGTGTGTGTCCCTCCCTTGCTGTGTGTGTGCGTGTCCCTCCCTCGCTGTGTGTGTGTGACCCTCCCTCGCTGTTTGTGCGTGTCCCTCCCTCGCTGTGTGTGTCCCTCCCTCGCTGTGTGTGTGTGTCCCTCCCTCGCTGTGTGTGTGTGTCCCTCCCTCGCTGTGTGTGCGTGTCCCTCCCTCGCTGTGTGTGCGTGTCCCTACCTCGCTGTGTGTGTGTGTCCCTCCCTCGCTGTGTGTGTGTGTCCCTCCCTCGCTGTGTGTGTGTGTCCCTCGCTCGCTGTGTGTGCGTGTCCCTACCTCGCTGTGTGTGTGTGTCCCTCCCTCGCTGTGTGCGTGCTTCCCTCCCTCACTGTGTGTGTGTCCTCCCTCACTGTGTGCGTGTCCCTCCCTCGCTGTGTGTGTGTGTCCCTCCCTCGCTGTGTGTGTGTGTCCCTCCCTCGCTGTGTGTATGTGTCCCTCCCTCACTGTGTGTGTGTCCTCCCTCACTGTGTGTGTGTCCCTCCCTCGCTGTGTGCGTGTGTCCCTCCCTCACTGTGTGTGTGTCCTCCCTCACTGTGTGCGTGTCCCTCCCTCGCTGTGTGTGTGCGTGTCCCTCCCTCGCTGTGTGTGCGTGTCCCTCCCTCGCTGTGTGTGCGTGTCCCTCCCTCGTTGTGTGTGCGTGTCCCTCCCTCGCTGTGTGTGTGTGTGTGTCCCTCCCTCGCTGTGTGTGTGCGTGTCCTTCCCTCGCTGTGTGTGTGCGTGTCCCTCCCTCGCTGTGTGCGTGTCCCTCACTCGCTGTGTGTGCGTGTCCCTCACTCGCTGTGTGTGCGTGTCCCTCCCTCGCTGTGTGTGCGTGTCCCTCCCTCCCTGTGTGTGTGTGTCCCTCCCTCGCTGTGTGTGTGCGTGTCCCGCCCTCGCTGTGTGTGTGCGTGTCCCTCCCTCGCTGTGTGCGTGTCCCTCCCTCGCTGTGTGTGTGCGTGTCCCTCACTCGCTGTGTGTGTGCGTGTCCCTCCCTCGCTGTGTGCGTGTCCCTCCCTCGCTGTGTGTGTGCGTGTCCCTCCCTCGCTGTGTGCGTGTCCCTCCCTCGCTGTGTGTGTGTGTGTCCCTCCCTCGCTGTGTGTGTGCGTGTCCCTCCCTCGCTGTGTGTGTGCGTGTCCCTCCCTCACTGTGTGTGCGTGACCCTCCCTCGCTGTGTGTGCGTATCCCTCCCTCGCTGTGTGTGTGTGTGTGTCCCTCCCTCGCTGTGTGTGTGCGTGTCCCTCCCTCGCTGTGTGTGTGTGTCCGTCCCTCGCTATGTGTGCGTGTCCCTCACTCGCTGTGTGTGCGTGTCCCTCACTCGCTGTGTGTGCGTGTCCCTCGCTCGCTGTGTGTGCGTGTTCCTCGCTCGCTGTGTGCGCGTGATCCTCCCTCGCTGTGTGTGCGTGACCCTCCCTCGCTGTGTGTGCGTGTCCCTCCCTCGCTGTGTGTGCGTGTCCCTCCCACGCTGTGTGTGCGTGTCCCTCCCTCGCTGTGTGTGCGTGTCCCTCACTCGCTGTGTGTGCGTGTCCCTCAGTCGCTTTGTGTGTGTCCCTCCCTCGCTGTGTGTGCGTGTCCCTCCCTCGCTGTGTGTGCGTGTGTCCCTCACACATTATTTTCTGTGTCCCTCCCTCGCTGTGTGTGTGTGTGTCCCCCTCACTGTGTGTGTGTGTGTGTCCCTCCCTCGCTGTGTGTGTGTGTGTCCCTCCCTCACTGTGTGTGTGTGTGTCCCTCCCTCGCTGTGTGTGTGTGTCCCTCCCTCGCTGTGTGTGTGTGTGTGTCCCTCCCTCGCTGTGGGTGTGTGTGTCCCTCCCTCGCTGTGTGTGTGCGTGTCCCTCCCTCGCTGTGTGTGTGCGTGTCCCTCCCTCGCTGTGTGTGTGTCCCTCCCTCGCGCTGTGTGTGTGTGTGTCCCTCGCTCGCTGTGTGTGTGTGTGTGTCCCTCGCTCGCTGTGTGTGTGTGTGTGTGTCTCCCTCGCTGTGTGTGTGTGTGTGTCCCTCCCTCGCTGTGTGTGTGTGTCCCTCCCTCGCTGTGAGTGCGTGTGTCCCTCCCTCGCTGTGTGTGTGTGTGTCCCTCCCTCGCTGTCTGTGTGTGTGTGTGTGTGTGTGTGTCCGTTAATGGCTATGTGTATGTGTGTCTCTTCCTCGCTGTGTGTGCGTGTCCCTCCCTCGCTGTGTGTGCGTGTCCCTCCCTCACTGTGTGTGAGCTTGTCCCTCCCTCGCTGTGTGTGTGTGTGTCCCTCCCTCGCTGTGTGTGCGTGTCTCTCCCTCGCTGTGTGTATGTGTGTCCCTCTCTCCCTCGCTGTATGTGTGTGTCCCTCCATCGCTGTATGTGTGTGTCCCTCTCACGCTGTGTGTGTGCGTGTCCCTCGCTGTGTTTGTGTGTGTCCGTCCCTCGCTGTGTGTGTGTGTCCCTCCCTCGCTGTGTGTGTGCGTGTCCCTCCCTCGCTGTGTGTGTGCGTGTCCCTCCCTCGCTATGTGTGTGCGTGTCCCTCCCTCGCTGTGTGTGTGTGTGTGTCCCTCCCTCGCTGTGTGTGTGCGTGTCCTTCCCTCGCTGTGTGTGTGCGTGTCCCTCCCTCGCTGTGTGCGTGTCCCTCACTCGCTGTGTGTGCGTGTCCCTCACTCGCTGTGTGTGCGTGTCCCTCCCTCGCTGTGTGTGCGTGTCTCTCCCTCCCTGTGTGTGCGTGTCCCTCCCTCGCTGTGTGTGTGCGTGTCCCTCCCTCGCTGTGTGTGTGCGTGTCCCTCCCTCGCTGTGTGCGTGTCCCTCCCTCGCTGTGTGTGTGCGTGTCCCTCACTCGCTGTGTGTGTGCGTGTCCCTCCCTCGCTGTGTGCGTGTCCCTCCCTCGCTGTGTGTGTGCGTGTCCCTCCCTCGCTGTGTGCGTGTCCCTCCCTCGCTGTGTGTGTGTGTGTCCCTCCCTCGCTGTGTGTGTGCGTGTCCCTCCCTCGCTGTGTGTGTGCGTGTCCCTCCCTCACTGTGTGTGCGTGACCCTCCCTCGCTGTGTGTGCGTGTCCCTCCCTCGCTGTGTGTGTGTGTGTGTCCCTCCCTCGCTGTGTGTGTGCGTGTCCCTCCCTCGCTGTGTGTGTGTGTCCGTCCCTCGCTGTGTGTGCGTGTCCCTCACTCGCTGTGTGTGCGTGTCCCTCACTCGCTGTGTGTGCGTGTCCCTCGCTCGCTGTGTGTGCGTGTTCCTCGCTCGCTGTGTGCGCGTGATCCTCCCTCGCTGTGTGTGCGTGACCCTCCCTCGCTGTGTGTGCGTGTCCCTCCCTCGCTGTGTGTGCGTGTCCCTCCCACGCTGTGTGTGCGTGTCCCTCCCTCGCTGTGTGTGCGTGTCCCTCACTCGCTGTGTGTGCGTGTCCCTCAGTCGCTTTGTGTGTGTCCCTCCCTCGCTGTGTGTGCGTGTCCCTCCCTCGCTGTGTGTGCGTGTGTCCCTCACACATTATTTTCTGTGTCCCTCCCTCGCTGTGTGTGTGTGTGTCCCCCTCACTGTGTGTGTGTGTGTGTCCCTCCCTCGCTGTGTGTGTGTGTCCCTCCCTCACTGTGTGTGTGTGTGTCCCTCCCTCGCTGTGTGTGTGTGTCCCTCCCTCGCTGTGTGTGTGTGTGTGTCCCTCCCTCGCTGTGTGTGTGTGTGTCCCTCCCTCGCTGTGTGTGTGCGTGTCCCTCCCTCGCTGTGTGTGTGCGTGTCCCTCCCTCGCTGTGTGTGTGTCCCTCCCTCGCGCTGTGTGTGTGTGTGTCCCTCGCTCGCTGTGTGTGTGTGTGTCCCTCGCTCGCTGTGTGTGTGTGTGTCCCTCCCTCGCTGTGTGTGTGTTTGTGTCCCTCCCTCGCTGTGTGTGTGTGTCCCTCCCTCGCTGTGAGTGCGTGTGTCCCTCCCTCGCTGTGTGTGTGTGTGTCCCTCCCTCGCTGTCTGTGTGTGTGTGTGTGTGTCCGTTAATGGCTATGTATATGTGTGTCTCTTCCTCGCTGTGTGTGCGTGTCCCTCCCTCGCTGTGTGTGCGTGTCCCTCCCTCACTGTGTGTGAGCTTGTCCCTCCCTCGCTGTGTGTGTGTGTGTCCCTCCCTCGCTGTGTGTGCGTGTCCCTCCCTCGCTGTGTGTGTGCGTGTCTCTCCCTCGCTGTGTGTATGTGTGTCCCTCTCTCCCTCGCTGTATGTGTGTGTCCCTCCATCGCTGTATGTGTGTGTCCCTCCCTCGCTGTGTGTGTGCGTGTCCCTCGCTGTGTGTGTGTGTGTCCCTCCATCGCTGTGTGTGTGTGTCCCTCCCTCGCTGTGTGTGTGCGTGTCCCTCCCTCGCTGTGTGTGTGCGTGTCCCTGCCTCGCTATGTGTGTACGTGTCCCTCCCTCGCTGTGTGTGTGCGTGTCCCTCCCTCACTGTGTGTATGTGTGTCCCTCCCTCGCTGTGTGTGTGCGTGTCCCTCCCTCGCTGTGTGTGTGCGTGTCCATCCCTCGCTGTGTGTGTGCGTGTCCCTCCCGCGCTGTGTGTGTGCGTGTCCCTCGCTGTGTGTGTCTGTTTCCCTCCCTCGCTGTGTGTGTGCGTGTCCCTCCCGCGCTGTGTTTTTGTGTGTCCCTCCCTCCCTCGCTGTATGTGTGTCCCTCCCTCGCTGTATGTGTGTGTCCCTCCCTCGCTGTGTGTGTGCGTGTCCCTCCCTCGCTGTGTGTGTCCCTCCCTCGCTGTGTGTGTGTGTGTCCCTCCCTCGCTGTCTGTGTGTGTGTGTGTGTGTGTGTGTGTCCGTTAATGGCTATGTGTATGTGTGTCTCTTCCTCGCTGTGTGTGTGCGTGTCCCTCCCTCACTGTGTGTGAGCTTGTCCCTCCCTCGCTGTGTGTGTGTGTGTCCCTCCCTCGCTGTGTGTGTGCGTGTCCCTCGCTGTGTGTGTGTGTGTCCCTCCCTCGCTGTGTGTGTGTGTCCCTCCCTCGCTGTGTGTGTGCGTGTCCCTCCCTCGCTGTGTGTGTGCGTGTCCCTCCCTCGCTATGTGTGTGCGTGTCCCTCCCTCGCTGTGTGTGTGCGTGTCCCTCCCTCACTGTGTGTATGTGTGTCCCTCCCTCGCTGTATGTGTGCGTGTCCCTCCCTTGCTGTGTGTGCGTGTCCCTCCCTCGCTGTGTGTGTGCGTGTCCCTCCCGCGCTGTGTGTGTGCGTGTCCCTCCCGCGCTGTGTTTTTGTGTGTCCCTCCCTCCCTCGCTGTATGTGTGTGTCCCTCCCTCGATGTGTGTGTGCGCGTCCCTCGCTGTGTTTGTGCGTGTCTCTCCCTCGCTGTGTGTGCGTGTCCCTCCCTCGCTGTGTGTGTGCGTGTCCCTCCCTCCCTCGCTGTATGTGTGTCCCTCCCTCGTTGTGTGTGTGTTTCCCTCCCTCGCTGTGTGTGTGTGTCCCTCCCTCGCTGTGTGTGCGTGTCCCTCACTCGCTGTGTGTGTGTGTGTGTGTCCCTCCCTCGCTGTGTGTGTGTGTGTGTGTGTCCCTCCCTCGCTGTGTGTGTGTGTGTGTGTCCCTCCCTCGCTGTGTGTGTGTTTCCCTCCCTCGCTGTGTGTGTGTGTCCCTCCCTCGCTGTGCGTGTGTGTGTGTGTCCCTCCCTCGCTGTGTGTGTGTTTCCCTCCCTCGCTGTGTGTGTGTGTCCCTCCCTCGCTGTGTGTGTGTCACTCCCTCGCTGTGTGTGTGTGTCCCTCCCTCGCTGTGTGTGTGTGCGTGTCCCTCGCTGTGTGTGCGTGTCCCTCACTCGCTGTGTGTGCGTGTCCCTCCCTCGCTGTGTGTACGCGTTCCTTCCTCCCTGTGTGTGTGTGTGTCCCTCCCTCGCTGTGTGTGTGTGTCCCTCCCTCGTGTGTGTGTGTGTCGCTCCCTCGCTGTGTGTGTGTGTCCCTCCCTCGCTGTGTGTGTGTGTCCCTCCCTCGCTGTGTGTGCGCGTGTCCCTCCCTCGCTGTGTGTGTGCGTGTCCCTCCCTCGCTGTGTGTGTGCGTGTCCCTCCCTCGCTGTGTGTGTGTGTCCCTCCCTCGCTGTGTGTGCGTGTCCCTCACTCGCTGTGTGTGCGTGTCCCTCACTCGCTGTGTGTGCGTGTCCCTCACTCGCTGTGTGTGCGTGTCCCTCACTCGCTGTGTGTGCGTGTCCCTCACTCGCTGTGTGTGCGTGTCCCTCCCTCCCTGTGTGTGTGTCCCTCCCTCACTGTGTGCGTGTCCCTCCCTCGCTGTGTGTGCGTGTCCCTCCCTTGCTGTGTGTGCGTGTGTCCCTCCCTCGCTGTGTGTGTGTCCCTCCCTCACTGTGTGTGTGTCCTCCCTCCCTTTGTGTGTGTCCCTCCCTCACTGTGTGTGTGTCCTCCCTCCCTGTGTGTGTGTCCCTCCCTCACTGTGTGTGTGTCCCTCCCTCGCTGTGTGTGCGTGTCCCTCCCTCGCTGTGTGTGTGCGTGTCCCTTCCTCGCTGTGTGTGCGTGTCCCTCCCTCGCTGTGTGTGCGTGTCCCTCCCTCGCTGTGTGTGCGTGTCCCTCCCTCGCTGTGTGTGCGTGTCCCTCCCTCGCTGTGTGTGCGTGACCCTCCCTCGCTGTGTGTGCGTGTCCCTCCCTCCCTGTCTGTGCGTGTCCCTCCCTCCCTGTCTGTGCGTGTCCCTCCCGCCCTGTGTGTGCGTGTCCCTCCCTTCCTGTGTGCGTGTCCCTCCCTCCCTGTGTGTGCGTGTCCCTCCCTCGCTGTGTGTGTGCGTGTCCCTCCCTCGCTGTGTGTGTGCGTGTCCCTCCCTCGCTGTGTGTGTGCGTGTCCCTCCCTCGCTGTGTGTGCGTGTCCCTCCCTCCCTGTGTGTACGTGTCCCTCCCTCCCCGTGTGTGCGTGTCCCTCCCTCGCTGTGTGTGTGCATGTCCCTCCCTTGCTTTTTGTGTATATCCCCCTCACTGTGTGTGCTCATCTCCCCTCGCTGTGTGAGTGCATGACCCCCTCGCTGTGTGTGAGCGTGTCCCTCCCTCGCTGTGTGTGTGCGTGTCCCTCCCTCGCTGTGTGTGTGTGTGTGTGTGTGTGTGTCCGTTCTTCGCTTTGTGTGTGTGTGTGTGTGTGCGCGCGCGCGCGCGCGTGTGGTCCCACCCTCGCTGTCTGTATGTGTGCTTGTCCCTTCCTCACTGTGTATGTGTGAGTTTCCCCTCTTGCTCTGTGTGTGCATGTCCCTCCCTCACTGTGTGTTTGTTTGTGCGTATGTGTCTGTCCCCTCTCGCCTTCTGAGCACATGTCGCACCCTCGCTGTGACTGCGTGTTTCAACCTCGCTGTGTGTGTGTGTGTGTGTGTGTGTGCCCCTCTTGCTGTGAGTGTGTGTGCCCCTCTTGCTGTGAGTGTGTGTGCCCCTCTTGCAGTGTGCGAGGGTATCCTCCCCTCGCTCTGTATGTGTGTGGATGTATATCACTCACACACTGTGTGTCTGTGTGTTCCTCCCTAGCTGTGTGTGTGTGTGTCCCTCCCTCACTGTGTGTGTGTGTGTCCCTCCCTCGCTGTGTGTGCATGTGTCCGTCCCTCGCTGTGTGTGTGTCCCCCTCACTGTGTGTGTGTGTCCCTCCCTCGCTGTGTGTGTGCGTGTCCCTCGCTGTGCGTGTGTGTGTCTCTTCCTCGCTGTGTGTGCGTGTCCCTCACTCGCTGCGTGTACGTGTTCCTCCCTCGATGTGTGTGTGTGTCCCTCCCTCGCTGTGTGTGTGTGTCCCTCCCTCGCTGTGTGTGTGCGTGTCCCTCGCTGTGTGTGTGTGTGTCCCTCCCTCGCTGTGTGTGTGTGTCCCTCCCTCGCTGTGTGTGTGTGTCCCTCCCTCGCTGTGTGTGTGCGTGTCCCTCCCTCGCTGTGTGTGTGTGTCCCTCCCTCGCTGTGTGTGTGCGTGTCCCTCCCTCGCTGTGTGTGTGCGTGTCCCTCTCTCACTGTGTGTGTGTGTGTCCCTCCCTCGCTGTGTGTGTGCGTGTCCCTCCCTCGCTGTGTGTGTGTCCCTACCTCGCTATGTGTGTGTGTCCCTCCCTCGCTGTGTGTGTGCGTGTCCCTCCCTCGCTGTGTGTGTGCGTGTCCCTCCCTCGCTGTGTGTGTGCGTGTCCCTCTCTCACTGTGTGTGCGTGTCCCTCCCTCGCTGTGTGTGTGTGTCCCTCCCTCGATGTGTGTGTTTCCCTCCCTCGCTGTGTGTGTGCGTGTCTCTCCCTTGCTGTGTGTGTGCATGTCCCTCCCTCGCTGTGTGTATGCGTGTCCCTCCCTCGCTGTGTGTATGCGTGTCCCTCCCTCGCTGTGTGTGTGCGTGTCCCTCCCTCCCTCGCTGTGTGTGTGTGTCCCACCCTCGCTGTGTGTGTGTCCCTCCCTCGCTGTGTGTGCGTGTCCCTCCCTCGCTGTGTGTGTGTGTCCCTCCCTTGCTGTGTGTGTGCGTGTCCCTCCCTCGCTGTATGTGTGTGACCCTCCCTCGCTGTTTGTGCGTGTCCCTCCCTCGCTGTGTGTGTGTGTCCCTCCCTCGCTGTGTGTGCGTGTCCCTCGCTCGCTGTGTGTGCCTGTCCCTACCTCGCTGTGTGTGTGTGTCCCTCCCTCGCTGTGTGCGTGTGTCCCTCCCTCACTGTGTGTGTGTCCTCCCTCACTGTGTGCGTGTCCCTCCCTCGCTGTGTGTGTGTGTCCCTCCCTGCTGTGTGTGTGTGTCCCTCCCTCGCTGTGTGTATGTGTCCCTCCCTCACTGTGTGTGTGTCCTCCCTCACTGTGTGTGTGTCCCTCCCTCGCTGTGTGCGTGTGTCCCTCCCTCACTGTGTGTGTGTCCTCCCTCACTGTGTGCGTGTCCCTCCCTCGCTGTGTGTGTGCGTGTCCCTCCCTCGCTGTGTGTGCGTGTCCCTCCCTCGCTGTGTGTGCGTGTTCATCCCTCGCTGTGTGTGCGTGTCCCTCCCTCGTTGTGTGTGCGTGTCCCTCCCTCGCTGTGTGTGTGTGTGTGTCCCTCCCTCGCTGTGTGTGTGCGTGTCCTTCCCTCGCTGTGTGTGTGCGTGTCCCTCCCTCGCTGTGTGCGTGTCCCTCACTCGCTGTGTGTGCGTGTCCCTCACTCGCTGTGTGTGCGTGTCCCTCCCTCGCTGTGTGTGCGTGTCCCTCCCTCCCTGTGTGTGCATGTCCCTCCCTCGCTGTGTGTGTGCGTGTCCCTCCCTCGCTGTGTGTGTGCGTGTCCCTCCCTCGCTGTGTGCGTGTCCCTCCCTCGCTGTGTGTGTGCGTGTCCCTCACTCGCTGTGTGTGTGCGTGTCCCTCCCTCGCTGTGTGCGTGTCCCTCCCTCGCTGTGTGTGTGCGTGTCCCTCCCTCGCAGTGTGCGTGTCCCTCCCTCGCTGTGTGTGTGTGTGTCCCTCCCTCGCTGTGTGTATGCGTGTCCCTCCCTCGCTGTGTGTGTGCGTGTCCCTCCCTCGCTGTGTGTGCGTGACCCTCCCTCGCTGTGTGTGCGTGTCCCTCCCTCGCTGTGTGTGTGTGTGTGTCCCTCCCTCGCTGTGTGTATGCGTGTCCCTCCCTCGCTGTGTGTGTGTGTCCGTCCCTCGCTGTGTGTGCGTGTCCCTCACTCGCTCTGTGTGCGTGTCCCTCACTCGCTGTGTGTGCGTGTCCCTCGCTCGCTGTGTGTGCGTGTCCCTCGCTCGCTGTGTGCGCGTGATCCTCCCTCGCTGTGTGTGCGTACCCTCCCTCGCTGTGTGTGCGTGTCCCTCCCTCGCTGTGTGTGCGTGTCCCTCCCACGCTGTGTGTGCGTGTCCCTCCCTCGCTGTGTGTGCGTGTCCCTCACTCGCTGTGTGTGCGTGTCCCTCAGTCGCTTTGTGTGTGTCCCTCCCTCGCTGTGTGTGCGTGTCCCTCCCTCGCTGTGTGTGCGTGTGTCCCTCACTCATTATTTTCTGTGTCCCTCCCTCGCTGTGTGTGTGTGTGTCCCCCTCACTGTGTGTGTGTGTCCCTCCCTCGCTGTGTGTGTGTGTGTCCCTCCCTCACTGTGTGTGTGTGTGTCCCTCCCTCGCTGTGTGTGTGTGTCCCTCCCTCGCTGTGTGTGTGTGTGTGTCCCTCCCTCGCTGTGTGTGTGTGTGTCCCTCCCTCGCTGTGTGTGTGCGTGTCCCTCCCTCGCTGTGTGTGTGCGTGTCCCTCCCTCGCTGTGTGTGTGTCCCTCCCTCGCGCTGTGTGTGTGTGTGTCCCTCGCTCGCTGTGTGTGTGTGTGTCCCTCGCTCGCTGTGTGTGTGTGTGTGTGTCCCTCCCTCGCTGTGTGTGTGTGTCCCTCCCTCGCTGTGTGTGTGTGTCCCTCCCTCGCTGTGAGTACGTGTGTCCCTCCCTCGCTGTGTGTGTGTGTGTCCCTCCCTCGCTGTCTGTGTGTGTCCGTTAATGGCTATGTGTATGTGTGTCTCTTCCTCGCTGTGTGTGCGTGTCCCTCCCTCGCTGTGTGTGCGTGTCCCTCCCTCACTGTGTGTGAGCTTGTCCTTCCCTCGCTGTGTGTGTGTGTGTCCCTCCCTCGCTGTGTGTGCGTGTCCCTCCCTCGCTGTGTGTGTGCGTGTCCCTCCCTCGCTGTGTGTATGTGTGTCCCTCTCTCCCTCGCTGTATGTGTGTGTCCCTCCCTCGCTGTGTGTGTGTGTCCCTCCCTCGCTCTGTGTTTGCGTGTCCCTCCCTCGCTGTGTGTGTGCGTGTCCCTCCCTCGCTATGTGTGTGCGTGTCCCTCCCTCGCTGTGTGTGTGCGTGTCCCTCCCTCACTGTGTGTATGTGTGTCCCTCCCTCGCTGTGTGTGTGCGTGTCCCTCCCTCGCTGTGTATGTGCGTGTCCCTCCCTCGCTGTGTGTGTGCGTGTCCCTCCCGCGCTGTGTGTGTGCGTGTCCCTCGCTGTGTGTGTGTGTTTCCCTCCCTCGCTGTGTGTGTGCGTGTCCCTCCCGCGCTGTGTTTTTGTGTGTCCCTCCCTCCCTCGCTGTATGTGTGTCCCTCCCTCGCTGTACGTGTGTGTCCCTCCCTCGCTGTGTGTGTGCGTGTCCCTCCCTCGCTGTGTGTGTTCCACCCTCGCTGTGTGTGTGTGTGTCCCTCCCTCGCTGTCTGTGTGTGTGTGTGTGTGTGTGTGTGTCCGTTAATGGCTATGTGTATGTGTGTCTCTTCCTCGCTGTGTGTGTGCGTGTCCCTCCCTCACTGTGTGTGAGCTTGTCCCTCCCTCGCTGTGTGTGTGTGTGTCCCTCCCTCGCTGTGTGTGTGCGTGTCCCTCGCTGTGTGTGTGTGTGTCCCTCCCTCGCTGTGTGTGCGTGTCCCTCCCTCGCTGTGTGTGTGCGTGTCCCTCCCTCGCTATGTGTGTGCGTGTCCCTCCCTCGCTGTGTGTGTGCGTGTCCCTCCCTCACTGTGTGTATGTGTGTCCCTCCCTCGCTGTGTGTGTGCGTGTCCCTCCCTCGCTGTGTGTGCGTGTCCCTCCCTCGCTGTGTGTGTGCGTGTCCCTCCCGCGCTGTGTGTGTGCGTGTCCCTCCCGCGCTGTGTTTTTGTGTGTCCCTCCCTCCCTCGCTGTATGTGTGTGTCCCTCCCTCGATGTGTGTGTGCGTGTCCCTCGCTGTGTTTGTGCGTGTCTCTCCCTCGCTGTGTGTGCGTGTCCCTCCCTCGCTGTGTGTATGCGTGTCCCTCCCTCGCTGAGTGTGTGCGTGTCCCTCCCTCGCTGTATGTGTGCGTGTCCCTCCCTCCCTCGCTGTATGTGTGTCCCTCCCTCGCTGTGTGTGTGTTTCCCTCCCTCGCTGTGTGTGTGTGTCCCTCCCTCGCTGTGTGTGCGTGTCCCTCACTCGCTGTGTGTGTGTGTGTGTGTCCCTCCCTCGCTGTGTGTGTGTGTGTGTGTCCCTCCCTCGCTGTGTGTGTGTGTGTGTGTCCCTCCCTCGCTGTGTGTGTGTTTCCCTCCCTCGCTGTGTGTGTGTCTCCCTCTCTCGCTGTGTGTGTGTGTGTGTGTCCCTCCCTCGCTGTGTGTGTGTTTCCCTCCCTCGCTGTGTATGTGTGTCCCTCCCTCGCTGTGTGTGTGTCCCTCCCTCTCTGTGTGTGTGTGTCCCTCCCTCGTTGTGTGTGTGTGCGTGTCCCTCGCTGTGTGTGCGTGTCCCTCACTCGCTGTGTGTGCGTGTCCCTCACTCGCTGTGTGTACGCGTTCCTCCCTCCCTGTGTGTGCGTGTCCCTCCCTCGCTGTGTGTGCGTGTCCCTCCCTCGCTGTGTGTGCGTGTCCCTCCCTCGCTGTGTGTGCGTGTCCCTCCCTCGCTGTGTGTGTGTGTCCCTCCCTCGCTGTGTGTGTGTGTGTCCCTCCCTCGCTGTGTGTGTGTGTCCCTCCCTCGCTGTGTGTGTGTGTCCCTCCCTCGCTGTGTGTGTGTGTGTCCCTCCCTCGCTGTGTGTGTGCGTGTCCCTCCCTCGCTGTGTGTGTGCGTGTCCCTCCCTCGCTGTGTGTGTGCGTGTCCCTCCCTCGCTGTGTGTGTGTGTCCCTCCCTCGCTGTGTGTGCGTGTCCCTCACTCGCTGTGTGTGCGTGTCCCTCACTCGCTGTGTGTGCGTGTCCCTCACTCGCTGTGTGTGCGTGTCCCTCACTCGCTGTGTGTGCGTGTCCCTCACTCGCTGTGTGTGCGTGTCCCTCACTCGCTGTGTGTGCGTGTCCCTCCCTCCCTGTGTGTGTGTCCCTCCCTCACTGTGTGCGTGTCCCTTCCTCGCTGTGTGTGCGTGTCCCTCCCTTGCTGTGTGTGCGTGTGTCCCTCCCTCGCTGTGTGTGTGTCCCTCCCTCACTGTGTGTGTGTCCTCCCTCCCTGTGTGTGTGTCCCTCCCTCACTGTGTGTGTGTCCTCCCTCCCTGTGTGTGTGTCCCTCCCTCACTGTGTGCGTGTCCCTCCCTCGCTGTGTGTGCGTGTCCCTCCCTCGCTGTGTGTGTGCGTGTCCCTTCCTCGCTGTGTGTGCGTGTCCCTCCCTCGCTGTGTGTGCGTGTCCCTCCCTCGCTGTGTGTGCGTGTCTCTCCCTCGCTGTGTGTGCGTGACCCTCCCTCGCTGTGTGTGCGTGTCCCTCCCTCCCTGTCTGTGCGTGTCCCTCCCTCCCTGTCTGTGCGTGTCCCTCCCGCCCTGTGTGTGCGTGTCCCTCCCGCCCTGTGTGCGTGTCCCTCCCTCCCTGTGTGTGCGTGTCCCTCCCTCGCTGTGTGTGTGCGTGTCCCTCCCTCCCTGTGTGTACGTGTCCCTCCCTCGCTGTGTGTGTGCATGTCCCTCCCTTGCTTTTTGTGTATATCCCCCTCACTGTGTGTGCTCATCTCCCCTCGCTGTGTGAGTGCATGACCCCCTCGCTGTGTGTGAGCGTGTCCCTCCCTCGCTGTGTGTGTGCGTGTCCCTCCCTCGCTTTGTGTGTGTGTGTGTGTGTGTGTGTCCGTTCTTCGCTTTGTGTGTGTGTGTGTGTGTGTGTGCGCGCGCGCGCGCGCGTGTGGTCCCACCCTCGCTGTCTGTATGTGTGCTTGTCCCTTCCTCACTGTGTATGTGTGAGTTTCCCCTCTTGCTCTGTGTGTGCATGTCCCTCCCTCACTGTGTGTTTGTTTGTGCGTATGTGTCTGTCCCCTCTCGCCTTCTGAGCACATGTCGCACCCTCGCTGTGACTGCGTGTTTCAACCTCGCTGTGTGTGTGTGTGTGTGTGTGTGTGTGTGCCCCTCTTGCTGTGAGTGTGTGTGCCCCTCTTGCTGTGAGTGTGTGTGCCCCTCTTGCAGTGTGTGAGGGTATCCTCCCCTCGCTCTGTATGTGTGTGGATGTGTATCACTCACTCACTGTGTGTCTGTGTGTCCCTCCCTAGCTGTGTGTGTGTGTGTCCCTCCCTCACTGTGTGTGTGTGTGTCCCTCCCTCGCTGTGTGTGCATGTGTCCGTCCCTCGCTGTGTGTGTGTCCCCCTCACTGTGTGTGTGTGTCCCTCCCTCGTTGTGTGTGTGTGCGTGTCCCTCGCTGTGTGTGCGTGTCCCTCACTCGCTGTGTGTGCGTGTCCCTCACTCGCTGTGTGTACGCGTTCCTCCCTCCCTGTGTGTGCGTGTCCCTCCCTCGCTGTGTGTGCGTGTCCCTCCCTCGCTGTGTGTGCGTGTCCCTCCCTCGCTGTGTGTGCGTGTCCCTCCCTCGCTGTGTGTGTGTGTCCCTCCCTCGCTGTGTGTGTGTGTGTCCCTCCCTCGCTGTGTGTGTGTGTCCCTCCCTCGCTGTGTGTGTGTGTCCCTCCCTCGCTGTGTGTGTGTGTGTCCCTCCCTCGCTGTGTGTGTGCGTGTCCCTCCCTCGCTGTGTGTGTGCGTGTCCCTCCCTCGCTGTGTGTGTGCGTGTCCCTCCCTCGCTGTGTGTGTGTGTCCCTCCCTCGCTGTGTGTGCGTGTCCCTCACTCGCTGTGTGTGCGTGTCCCTCACTCGCTGTGTGTGCGTGTCCCTCACTCGCTGTGTGTGCGTGTCCCTCACTCGCTGTGTGTGCGTGTCCCTCACTCGCTGTGTGTGCGTGTCCCTCACTCGCTGTGTGTGCGTGTCCCTCCCTCCCTGTGTGTGTGTCCCTCCCTCACTGTGTGCGTGTCCCTTCCTCGCTGTGTGTGCGTGTCCCTCCCTTGCTGTGTGTGCGTGTGTCCCTCCCTCGCTGTGTGTGTGTCCCTCCCTCACTGTGTGTGTGTCCTCCCTCCCTGTGTGTGTGTCCCTCCCTCACTGTGTGTGTGTCCTCCCTCCCTGTGTGTGTGTCCCTCCCTCACTGTGTGCGTGTCCCTCCCTCGCTGTGTGTGCGTGTCCCTCCCTCGCTGTGTGTGTGCGTGTCCCTTCCTCGCTGTGTGTGCGTGTCCCTCCCTCGCTGTGTGTGCGTGTCCCTCCCTCGCTGTGTGTGCGTGTCTCACCCTCGCTGTGTGTGCGTGACCCTCCCTCGCTGTGTGTGCGTGTCCCTCCCTCCCTGTCTGTGCGTGTCCCTCCCTCCCTGTCTGTGCGTGTCCCTCCCGCCCTGTGTGTGCGTGTCCCTCCCTCCCTGTGTGCGTGTCCCTCCCTCCCTGTATGTGCGTGTCCCTCCCTCGCTGTGTGTGTGCGTGTCCCTCCCTCCCTGTGTGTACGTGTCCCTCCCTCGCTGTGTGTGTGCATGTCCCTCCCTTGCTTTTTGTGTATATCCCCCTCACTGTGTGTGCTCATCTCCCCTCGCTGTGTGAGTGCATGACCCCCTCGCTGTGTGTGAGCGTGTCCCTCCCTCGCTGTGTGTGTGCGTGTCCCTCCCTCGCTTTGTGTGTGTGTGTGTGTGTGTGTGTCCGTTCTTCGCTTTGTGTGTGTGTGTGTGTGTGTGCGCGCGCGCGCGCGCGCGTGTGGTCCCACCCTCGCTGTCTGTATGTGTGCTTGTCCCTTCCTCACTGTGTATGTGTGAGTTTCCCCTCTTGCTCTGTGTGTGCATGTCCCTCCCTCACTGTGTGTTTGTTTGTGCGTATGTGTCTGTCCCCTCTCGCCTTCTGAGCACATGTCGCACCCTCGCTGTGACTGCGTGTTTCAACCTCGCTGTGTGTGTGTGTGTGTGTGTGTGTGTGTGCCCCTCTTGCTGTGAGTGTGTGTGCCCCTCTTGCTGTGAGTGTGTGTGCCCCTCTTGCAGTGTGTGAGGGTATCCTCCCCTCGCTCTGTATGTGTGTGGATGTGTATCACTCACTCACTGTGTGTCTGTGTGTCCCTCCCTAGCTGTGTGTGTGTGTGTCCCTCCCTCACTGTGTGTGTGTGTGTCCCTCCCTCGCTGTGTGTGCATGTGTCCGTCCCTCGCTGTGTGTGTGTCCCCCTCACTGTGTGTGTGTGTCCCTCCCTCGCTGTGTGTGTGCGTGTCCCTCGCTGTGCGTGTGTGTGTCTCTTCCTCGCTGTGTGTGCGTGTCCCTCACTCGCTGCGAGTACGTGTTCCTCCCTCGATGTGTGTGTGTGTCCCTCCCTCGCTGTGTGTGTGTGTCCCTCCCTCGCTGTGTGTGTGCGTGTCCCTCGCTGTGTGTGTGTGTGTCCCTCCCTCGCTGTGTGTGTGTGTCCCTCCCTCGCTGTGTGTGTGTGTCCCTCCCTCGCTGTGTGTGTGCGTGTCCCTCCCTCGCTGTGTGTGTGTGTGTCCCTCCCTCGCTGTGTGTGTGCGTGTCCCTCCCTCGCTGTGTGTGTGCGTGTCCCTCTCTCACTGTGTGTGTGTGTGTCCCTCCCTCGCTGTGTGTGTGTGTGTCCCTCCCTCGCTGTGTGTGTGTCCGTACCTCGCTATGTGTGTGTGTCCCTCCCTCGCTGTGTGTGTGCGTGTCCCTCCCTCGCTGTGTGTGTGCGTGACCCTCCCTCGCTGTGTGTGTGCGTGTCCCTCACTCACTGTGTGTGTGCGTGTCCCTCCCTCGCTGTGTGTGTGTGTCCCTCCCTCGATGTGTGTGTTACCCTCCCTCGCTGTGTGTGTGCGTGTCTCTCCCTTGCTGTGTGTGTGCGTGTCCCTCCCTCGCTGTGTGTATGCGTGTCCCTCCCTCGCTGTGTGTATGCGTGTCCCTCCCTCGCTTTGTGTGTGCGTGTCCCTCCCTCCCTCGCTGTGTGTGTGTGTCCCTCCCTCGCTGTGTGTGTGTGTCCCTCCCGCGCTGTGTGTGTGTGTCCCTCCCGCGCTGTGTGTGCGTGTGCCTCCCTCGCTGTGTGTGTGTGCGTGTCCCTCGCTGTGTGTGCGTGTCCCTCACTCGCTGTGTGTGCGTGTCCCTCACTCGCTGCGTGTACGTGTTCATCCCTAGCTGCGTGTGCGTGTCCCTCCCTCGCTGTGTGTGCGTGTCCCTCCCTCGCTGTGTGTGCGTGTCCCTCCCTCGCTGTGTGTGTGCGTGTCCCTCCCTCGCTGTGTGCGTGTCCCTCCCTCGCTGTGTGTGTGCGTGTCCCTCCCGCGCTGTGTGTATGTGTCCCTCCCTCCCTCGCTGTATGTGTGTCCATCCCTCGCTGTATGTGTGTGTCCCTCCCTCGATGTGTGTGTGCGTGTCCCTCGCTGTGTGTGTGCGTGTCCCTCCCTCGCTGTGTGTGTGCGTGTCCCTCCCTCGCTGTGTGTGTGTGTCCCTGCCTCGCTGTGTGTGTGTGTGTCCCTCCCTCGCTGTGTGTGTGTGTCCCTCCCTCGCTGTGTGTGTGCGTGTCCCTCCCTCGCTGTGTGTGTGCGTGTCCCTCCCTCGCTGTCTGTGTACGTGTCCCTCCCTTGCTGTGTGTGTGCGTGTCCCTCCCTCGCTATGTGTGTGTGTGTGTCCCTCCCTCGCTGTGTGTGTGCGTGTCCCTCCCTCGCTGTGTGCGTGTCCCTCCCTCGCTGTGTGTGTGCGTGTCCCTCCCGCGCTGTGTATGTGTCCCTCCCTCCCTCGCTGTATGTGTGTCCCTCCCTCGCTGTATGTGTGTGTCCCTCCCTCGATGTGTGTGTGCGTGTCCCTCGCTGTGTGTGTGTGTCCCTCCCTCGCTGTGTGTGTGTCCCTCCCTCGCTGTGTGTGCGTGTCTCTCCCTCGCTGTGTGTCCGTGTGTCCCTCCCTCACTGTGTGTGT
This sequence comes from Chiloscyllium plagiosum, assembly GCF_037043375.1. NCBI lineage: Eukaryota > Metazoa > Chordata > Chondrichthyes > Orectolobiformes > Hemiscylliidae > Chiloscyllium > Chiloscyllium plagiosum. The sequence continues at coordinate 121,239,852 of NW_028270151.1, forward strand.
GTGTGTCCCTCCCTCGCTGTGTGTGTGTGTGTCCCCCTCACTGTGTGTGAGTGTGTGTCCCTCCCTCGCTGTGTGTGTGTGTGTCCCTCCCTCGCGGTGTGTGTGTGTGTCCCTCGCTCACTGTGTGTGTGTGTGTCCCTCCCTCGCTGTGTGTGTGTGTGTGTCCCTCACTGTGTGTGTGTGTGTGTCCCTCCCTCGCTGTGTGTGTGTGTGTCCCTCCCTCGCTGTGTGTGTGTCACTCCCTCGCGCTGTGTGTGTGTCCCTCCCTCGCGCTGTGTGTGTGTGTGTCCCTCCCTCGCTGTGTGTGTGCGTGTCCCTCCCTCCCTGTGTGTACGTGTCCCTCCCTCCCCGTGTGTGCGTGTCCCTCCCTCGCTGTGTGTGTGCATGTCCCTCCCTTGCTTTTTGTGTATATCCCCCTCACTGTGTGTGCTCATCTCCCCTCGCTGTGTGAGTGCATGACCCCCTCGCTGTGAGTGTGTGTGTCCCTCCCTCGCTGTGTGTGTGTGTGTCCCTCCCTCGCTGTCTGTGTGTGTGTGTGTGTGTGTGTGTCCCTGAATGGCTATGTGTATGTGTGTCTCTTCCTCGCTGTGTGTGCGTGTCCCTCACTCGCTGCGTGTACGTGTTCCTCCCTCGCTGCGTGTGTGTGTCCCTCCCTCGCTGTGTGTGCGTGTCCCTCCCTCGCTGTGTGTGCGTGTCCCTCCCTCGCTGTGTGTGTGCGTGTCCCTCCCTCGCTGTGTGCGTGTCCCTCCCTCGCTGTGTGTGTGTCCCTCCCTCGCTGTGTGTGTGCGTGTCCCTCCCGCGCTGTGTGTATGTGTGTCCCTCTCTCCCTCGCTGTATGTGTGTCCCTCCCTCGCTGTATGTGTGTGTCTCTCCCTCGCTGTGTGTGTGCGTGTCCCTCCCTCGCTGTGTGTGTGTGTCCCTCCCTCGCTGTGTGTGTGTGTGTCCCTCCCTCGCTGTGTGTATGCGTGTCCCTCCCTCGCTGTGTGTGTGCGTGTCCCTCCCTCCCTCCCTGTGTGTGTGTGTCCCTCCCTCGCTGTGTGTGTGTATCACTCCCGCGCTGTGTGTGTGTGTCCCTCCCGCGCTGTGTGTGTGTGTGCCTCCCTCGCTGTGTGTGTGTGCGTGTCCCTCGCTGTGTGTGCGTGTCCCTCACTCGCTGTGTGTGCGTGTCCCTCACTCGCTGCGTGTACGTGTTCCTCCCTAGCTGCGTGTGCGTGTCCCTCCCTCGCTGTGTGTGCGTGTCCCTCCCTCGCTGTGTGTGCGTGTCCCTCCCTCGCTGTGTGTGTGCGTGTCCCTCCCTCGCTGTGTGCGTGTCCCTCCCTCGCTGTGTGTGTGCGTGTCCCTCCCGCGCTGTGTGTATGTGTCCCTCCCTCCCTCGCTGTATGTGTGTCCATCCCTCGCTGTATGTGTGTGTCCCTCCCTCGATGTGTGTGTGCGTGTCCCTCGCTGTGTGTGTGCGTGTCCCTCCCTCGCTGTGTGTGTGCGTGTCCCTCCCTCGCTGTGTGTGTGTGTCCCTGCCTCGCTGTGTGTGTGTGTGTCCCTCCCTCGCTGTGTGTGTGTGTCCCTCCCTCGCTGTGTGTGTGTGTCCCTCCCTCGCTATGTGTGTGTGCGTGTCCCTCCCTCGCTGTGTGTGTGCGTGTCCCTCCCTCACTGTGTGCATGTGTGTCCCTCCCTCGCTGTGTGTGTGCGTGTCCCTCCCTCGCTGTGTGTGTGCGTGTCCCTCCCTCGCTGTGTGTGTGCGTGTTCCTCCCGCGCTGTGTGCGCGTGTCCCTCCCTCGCTGTGTGTGTGTGTGTCCCTCACTCGCTGTGTCTGTGTGTTCCTCCCTCCCTGTGTGTGCGTGTCCCTCCCTCGCTGTGTGTGCGTGTCCCTCCCTCGCTGTGTGTGTGTGTCCCTCCCTCGCTGTGTGTGTGTGTGTCCCTCCCTCGCTGTGTGTGTGTCCCTCCCTCGCTGTGTGTGTGTGTGTGTCCCTCCCTCGCTGTGTGTGTGCGTGTCCCTCCCTCGCTGTGTGTGTGCGTGTCCCTCCCTCGCTGTGTGTGTGTGTGTCCCTCCCTCGCTGTGTGTGTGTGTCCCTCCCTCGCTGTGTGTGCGTGTCCCTCCCTCGCTGTGTGTGCGTGTCCCTCACTCCCTGTGTGTGCGTGTCCCTCCCTCCCTGTGTGTGCGTGTCCCTCCCTCACTGTGTGTGCGTGTCCCTCCCTCGCTGTGTGTGTGCATGTCCCTCCCTTGCTTTTTGTGTATATCCCCCTCACTGTGTGTGCTCATCTCCCCTCGCTGTGTGAGTGCATGACCCCCTCGCTGTGTGTGAGCGTGTCCCTCCCTCGCTGTGTGTGAGCGTGTCCCTCCCTCCCTGTGTGTGCGTGTCTCTCCCTCGCTGTGTGTGAGCGTGTCCCTCCCTCGCTGTGTGTGAGCGTGTTCCTCCCTCGCTTTGTGTGCGTGTGTGTGTGTGTGTGTGTCCCTTCTTCCCTTTATGTGTACGTGTGTCCCTTCTTCGCTTTGTGTGTGTGTGTGTGTGTGTGTGTGTGTGTGCACGCGCACGCGTGTGGTCCCACCCTCGCTGTCTGTATGTGTGCTTGTCCCTTCCTCACTGTGTATGTGTGAGTTTCCCCTCTTGCTCTGTGTGTGCATGTCCCTCCCTCACTGTGTGTTTGTTTGTGCGGATGTCTGCGTGTCTCCCTCCCTCACTGTGTGTGTGTGTGTGTGTGTGTCTGTCCCATCTCGCCTTCTGAGCACATGTCGCACCCTCGCTGTGTCTGCGTGTTTCAACCTCGCTGTGTGTGTGTGTGTGTGTGTGCCCCTCTTGCTGTGAGAGTGTGTGCCCCTCTTGCAGTGTGTGAGGGTATCCTCCCCTCGCTCTGTATGTGTGTGGATGTGTATCACTCACTCACTGTGTGTCTGTGTGTCCCTCCCTAGCTGTGTGTGTGTGTGTCCCTCCCTCACTGTGTGTGTGTGTGTCCCTCCCTCGCTGTGTGTGTGTGTGTCCCTCCCTCGCTGTGTGTGTGTGTGTCCCTCCCTCACTGTGTGTGTGTGTGTCCCTCCCTCGCTGTGTGTGTGTGTCCCTCCCTCACTGTGTGTGTGTGTGTCCCTCCCTCGCTGTGGGTGTGTGTGTCCCCCTCACTGTGTGTGTGTGTGTCCCTCCCTCGCTGTGTGTGTGTCCCTCCCTCGCTGTGTGTGTGTGTGTCCCTCCCTCACTGTGTGTGTGTGTCCCTCCCTTGCTGTGTGTGTGTGTGTCCCCCTCACTGTGTGTGTGTGTGTCCCTCCCTCGCTGTGTGTGTGCGTGTCCCTCCCTCGCTGTGTGTGTGCGTGACCCTCCCTCGCTGTGTGTGTGCGTGTCCCTCACTCACTGTGTGTGTGCGTGTCCCTCCCTCGCTGTGTGTGTGTGTCCCTCCCTCGATGTGTGTGTTACCCTCCCTCGCTGTGTGTGTGCGTGTCTCTCCCTTGCTGTGTGTGTGCGTGTCCCTCCCTCGCTGTGTGTATGCGTGTCCCTCCCTCGCTGTGTGTATGCGTGTCCCTCCCTCGCTGTGTGTGTGCGTGTCCCTCCCTCCCTCGCTGTGTGTGTGTGTCCCTCCCTCGCTGTGTGTGTGTGTCCCTCCCGCGCTGTGTGTGTGTGTCCCTCCCGCGCTGTGTGTGCGTGTGCCTCCCTCGCTGTGTGTGTGTGCGTGTCCCTCGCTGTGTGTGCGTGTCCCTCACTCGCTGTGTGTGCGTGTCCCTCACTCGCTGCGTGTACGTGTTCCTCCCTAGCTGCGTGTGCGTGTCCCTCCCTCGCTGTGTGTGCGTGTCCCTCCCTCGCTGTGTGTGCGTGTCCCTCCCTCGCTGTGTGTGTGCGTGTCCCTCCCTCGCTGTGTGCGTGTCCCTCCCTCGCTGTGTGTGTGCGTGTCCCTCCCGCGCTGTGTGTATATGTCCCTCCCTCCCTCGCTGTATGTGTGTCCATCCCTCGCTGTATGTGTGTGTCCCTCCCTCGATGTGTGTGTGCGTGTCCCTCGCTGTGTGTGTGCGTGTCCCTCCCTCGCTGTGTGTGTGCGTGTCCCTCCCTCGCTGTGTGTGTGTGTCCCTGCCTCGCTGTGTGTGTGTGTGTGTCCCTCCCTCGCTGTGTGTGTGTGTCCCTCCCTCGCTATGTGTGTGTGCGTGTCCCTCCCTCGCTGTGTGTGTGCGTGTCCCTCCCTCGCTGTCTGTGTACGTGTCCCTCCCTTGCTGTGTGTGTGCGTGTCCCTCCCTCGCTATGTGTGTGTGTGTGTCCCTCCCTCGCTGTGTGTGTGCGTGTCCCTCCCTCGCTGTGTGCGTGTCCCTCCCTCGCTGTGTGTGTGCGTGTCCCTCCCGCGCTGTGTGTGTGTGTCCCTCCCTCCCTCGCTGTGTGTGTGTCCCTCCCTCGCTGTGTGTGCGTGTCTCTCCCTCGCTGTGTGTCCGTGTGTCCCTCCCTCACTGTGTGTGTGTGTGTCCCTCCCTCGCTGTGTGTGTGTGTGTCCCCCTCACTGTGTGTGAGTGTGTGTCCCTCCCTCGCTGTGTGTGTGTGTGTCCCTCCCTCGCGGTGTGTGTGTGTGTCCCTCGCTCACTGTGTGTGTGTGTGTCCCTCCCTCGCTGTGTGTGTGTGTGTGTCCCTCACTGTGTGTGTGTGTGTGTCCCTCCCTCGCTGTGTGTGTGTGTGTCCCTCCCTCGCTGTGTGTGTGTCACTCCCTCGCGCTGTGTGTGTGTCCCTCCCTCGCGCTGTGTGTGTGTGTGTCCCTCCCTCGCTGTGTGTGTGCGTGTCCCTCCCTCCCTGTGTGTACGTGTCCCTCCCTCCCCGTGTGTGCGTGTCCCTCCCTCGCTGTGTGTGTGCATGTCCCTCCCTTGCTTTTTGTGTATATCCCCCTCACTGTGTGTGCTCATCTCCCCTCGCTGTGTGAGTGCATGACCCCCTCGCTGTGAGTGTGTGTGTCCCTCCCTCGCTGTGTGTGTGTGTGTCCCTCCCTCGCTGTCTGTGTGTGTGTGTGTGTGTGTGTCCCTGAATGGCTATGTGTATGTGTGTCTCTTCCTCGCTGTGTGTGCGTGTCCCTCACTCGCTGCGTGTACGTGTTCCTCCCTCGCTGCGTGTGTGTGTCCCTCCCTCGCTGTGTGTGCGTGTCCCTCCCTCGCTGTGTGTGCGTGTCCCTCCCTCGCTGTGTGTGTGCGTGTCCCTCCCACGCTGTGTGCGTGTCCCTCCCTCGCTGTGTGTGTGTCCCTCCCTCGCTGTGTGTGTGCGTGTCCCTCCCGCGCTGTGTGTATGTGTGTCCCTCTCTCCCTCGCTGTATGTGTGTCCCTCCCTCGCTGTATGTGTGTGTCTCTCCCTCGCTGTGTGTGTGCGTGTCCCTCCCTCGCTGTGTGTGTGTGTCCCTCCCTCGCTGTGTGTGTGTGTGTCCCTCCCTCGCTGTGTGTATGCGTGTCCCTCCCTCGCTGTGTGTGTGCGTGTCCCTCCCTCCCTCGCTGTGTGTGTGTGTCCCTCCCTCGCTGTGTGTGTGTATCCCTCCCGCGCTGTGTGTGTGTGTCCCTCCCGCGCTGTGTGTGTGTGTGCCTCCCTCGCTGTGTGTGTGTGCGTGTCCCTCGCTGTGTGTGCGTGTCCCTCACTCGCTGTGTGTGCGTGTCCCTCACTCGCTGCGTGTACGTGTTCCTCCCTAGCTGCGTGTGCGTGTCCCTCCCTCGCTGTGTGTGCGTGTCCCTCCCTCGCTGTGTGTGCGTGTCCCTCCCTCGCTGTGTGTGTGCGTGTCCCTCCCTCGCTGTGTGCGTGTCCCTCCCTCGCTGTGTGTGTGCGTGTCCCTCCCGCGCTGTGTGTATGTGTCCCTCCCTCCCTCGCTGTATGTGTGTCCATCCCTCGCTGTATGTGTGTGTCCCTCCCTCGATGTGTGTGTGCGTGTCCCTCGCTGTGTGTGTGGGTGTCCCTCCCTCGCTGTGTGTGTGCGTGTCCCTCCCTCGCTGTGTGTGTGTGTCCCTGCCTCGCTGTGTGTGTGTGTGTCCCTCCCTCGCTGTGTGTGTGTGTCCCTCCCTCGCTGTGTGTGTGTGTCCCTCCCTCGCTATGTGTGTGTGCGTGTCCCTCCCTCGCTGTGTGTGTGCGTGTCCCTCCCTCACTGTGTGCATGTGTGTCCCTCCCTCGCTGTGTGTGTGCGTGTCCCTCCCTCGCTGTGTGTGTGCGTGTCCCTCCCTCGCTGTGTGTGTGCGTGTTCCTCCCGCGCTGTGTGCGCGTGTCCCTCCCTCGCTGTGTGTGTGTGTGTCCCTCACTCGCTGTGTCTGTGTGTTCCTCCCTCCCTGTGTGTGCGTGTCCCTCCCTCGCTGTGTGTGCGTGTCCCTCCCTCGCTGTGTGTGTGTGTCCCTCCCTCGCTGTGTGTGTGTGTGTCCCTCCCTCGCTGTGTGTGTGTCCCTCCCTCGCTGTGTGTGTGTGTGTGTCCCTCCCTCGCTGTGTGTGTGCGTGTCCCTCCCTCGCTGTGTGTGTGCGTGTCCCTCCCTCGCTGTGTGTGTGTGTGTCCCTCCCTCGCTGTGTGTGTGTGTCCCTCCCTCGCTGTGTGTGCGTGTCCCTCCCTCGCTGTGTGTGCGTGTCCCTCACTCCCTGTGTGTGCGTGTCCCTCCCTCCCTGTGTGTGCGTGTCCCTCCCTCCCTGTGTGTGCGTGTCCCTCCCTCGCTGTGTGTGTGCATGTCCCTCCCTTGCTTTTTGTGTATATCCCCCTCACTGTGTGTGCTCATCTCCCCTCGCTGTGTGAGTGCATGACCCCCTCGCTGTGTGTGAGCGTGTCCCTCCCTCGCTGTGTGTGAGCGTGTCCCTCCCTCCCTGTGTGTGCGTGTCTCTCCCTCGCTGTGTGTGAGCGTGTCCCTCCCTCGCTGTGTGTGAGCGTGTTCCTCCCTCGCTTTGTGTGCGTGTGTGTGTGTGTGTGTGTCCCTTCTTCCCTTTATGTGTATGTGTGTCCCTTCTTCGCTTTGTGTGTGTGTGTGTGTGTGTGTGTGTGTGTGCACGCGCACGCGTGTGGTCCCACCCTCGCTGTCTGTATGTGTGCTTGTCCCTTCCTCACTGTGTATGTGTGAGTTTCCCCTCTTGCTCTGTGTGTGCATGTCCCTCCCTCACTGTGTGTTTGTTTGTGCGGATGTCTGCGTGTCTCCCTCCCTCACTGTGTGTGTGTGTGTGTGTGTGTCTGTCCCATCTCGCCTTCTGAGCACATGTCGCACCCTCGCTGTGTCTGCGTGTTTCAACCTCGCTGTGTGTGTGTGTGTGTGTGTGTGCCCCTCTTGCTGTGAGAGTGTGTGCCCCTCTTGCAGTGTGTGAGGGTATCCTCCCCTCGCTCTGTATGTGTGTGGATGTGTATCACTCACTCACTGTGTGTCTGTGTGTCCCTCCCTAGCTGTGTGTGTGTGTGTCCCTCCCTCACTGTGTGTGTGTGTGTCCCTCCCTCGCTGTGTGTGTGTGTGTCCCTCCCTCGCTGTGTGTGTGTGTGTCCCTCCCTCACTGTGTGTGTGTGTGTCCCTCCCTCGCTGTGTGTGTGTGTCCCTCCCTCACTGTGTGTGTGTGTGTCCCTCCCTCGCTGTGGGTGTGTGTGTCCCCCTCACTGTGTGTGTGTGTGTCCCTCCCTCGCTGTGTGTGTGTCCCTCCCTCGCTGTGTGTGTGTGTGTCCCTCCCTCACTGTGTGTGTGTGTCCCTCCCTTGCTGTGTGTGTGTGTGTCCCCCTCACTGTGTGTGTGTGTGTCCCTCCCTCGCTGTGTGTGTGTGTGTGTCCCTCCCTCGCTGTGTGTGTGTGTGTGTCCCTCCCTCGCTGTGTGTGTGTGTGTCCCTCCCTCGCTGTGTGTGTGTGTGTGTGTCCCTCCCTCGCGCTGTGTGTGTGTGACCCTCCCTCGCTGTGTGTGTGTGTCCCTCCCTCGCGCTGTGTGTGTGTGTGTCCCTCCCTCGCTGTGTGTGTGTGTGTGTCCCTCCCTCGCTGTGTGTGTGTGTGTGTCCCTCCCTAGCTGTGTGTGTGTGTGTCCCTCCCTCGCTGTGTGTGTGTGTGTCCCTCCCTCGCTGTGAGTGCGTGTGTCCCTCCCTCGCTGTGTGTGTGTGTGTCCCTCCCTCGCTGTGTGTGTGTGTGTGTCCCTCCCTCGCTGTGTGTGTGTGTGTCCCTCCCTCGCTGTGTGTGCGTGTCCCTCCCTCGCTGTGTGTGCGTGTCCCTCCCTCGCTGTGTGTGTGTGTATCCCTCCCTCGCTGTGTGTGTGCGTGTCCCTCCCTCGCTGTGTGTGTGTGTGTCCCTCCCTCGCTGTGTGTGCGTGTCCCTCCCTCGCTGTGTGTGTGCGTGTCCCTCCCTCGCTGTGTGTATGTGTATCCCTCCCTCGCTGTGTGTGCGTGTCCCTCCCTCGCTGTGTGTGTGCGTGTCCCTCCCTCGCTGTGTGTGTGTGTCCCTCCCTCGCTGTGTGTGTGCGTGTCCCTCCCTCACTGTGTGTGTGCGTGTCCATTCCCGCGCTGTGTGTATGTGTGTCCCTCCCTCCCTCGCTGTATGTGTGTCCCTCCCTCGCTGTATGTGTGTGTCCCTCCCTCGATGTGTGCGTGCGTGTCCCTCGCTGTGTGTGTGTGTTTCCCTCCCTCGCTGTGCGTGTGCGTGTCCCTCACTCGCTGTGTGTGTGTGAGTCCCTCCCTCGCTGTGTCTGTGCGTGTCTCTCCCTCGTTGTGTGTGTGCGTGTCCCTCCCTCGCTGTGTGTATGCGTGTCCCTCCCTCGCTGTGTGCGTGTCCCTCCCTCGCTGTGTGTGTGCGTGTCCCTCCCTCCCTCGCTGTATGTGTGTCCCTCCCTCGCTGTATGTGTGTGTCCCTCCCTCGATGTGTGTGTGTTTCCCTCCCTCGCTGTGTGTGTGTGTCCCTCCCTCGCTGTGTGTGTGTGTCCCTCCCTCGCTGTGTGTGTGTGTCCCTCCCTCGCTGTGTGTGTGTGCGTGTCCCTCGCTGTGTGTGCGTGTCCATCACTCGCTGTGTGTGCGTGTCCCTCACTCGCTGTGTGTACGCGTTCCTCCCTCCCTGTGTGTGTGTCCCTCCCTCACTGTGTGCGTGTCCCTCCCTCGCTGTGTGTGTGTGTGTCCCTCCCTCGCTGTGTGTGCGTGTCCCTCCCTCGCTGTGTGCGTGTCCCTCCCTCGCTGTGTTTGTGCGTGTCCCTCCCTCGCTGTGTGCGTGTCCCTCCCGCGCTGTGTGTATGTGTGTCCCTCTCTCCCTCGCTGTATGTGTGTCCCTCCCTCGCTGTATGTGTGTGTCCCTCCCTCGATGTGTTTGTGCGTGTCCCTCGCTGTGTGTGTGTGTCCCTCCCTCGCTGTGTGTGTGTGTCCCTCCCTCGCTGTGTGTGTGTGTCCCTCCCTCGCTGTGTGTGTGTGTCCCTCGCTCGCTGTGTGTGTGTGTCCCTCCCTCGCTGTGTGTGTGCCAGTCCCTCCCTCGCTGTGTGTATGCGTGTCCCTCCCTCGCTGTGTGTGTGCGTGTCCCTCCCTCGCTGTGTGTGTGTGTCCCTCCCTCGCTGTGTGTGCGTGTCCCTCCCTCGCTGTGTGTGCGTGTCCCTCCCTCGCTGTGTGTACGTGTCCCTCCCTCGCTGTGTGTGCGTGTCCCTCACTCGCTGTGTGTGCGTGTCCCTCACTCGCTGTGTGTGCGTGTCCCTCACTCGCTGTGTGTGGGTGTCCCTCACTCGCTGTGTGTGCGTGTCCCTCCCTCCCTGTGTGTGTGTCCCTCCCTCACTGTGTGCGTGTCCCTCCCTCGCTGTGTGTGCGTGTCCCTCCCTCGCTGTGTGTGCGTGTGTCCCTCCCTCACTGTGTGTGTGTCCTCCCTCACTGTGTGCGTGTCCCTTCCTCCCTGTGTGTGCGTGTCCCTCCCTCGCTGTGTGTGCGTGTCCCTCCCTCGCTGTGTGTGCGTGTCCCTCCCTCGCTGTGTGTGCGTGTCCCTCCCTCGCTGTGTGTGCGTGTCCCTCCCTCGCTGTGTGTACGTGTCCCTCCCTCGCTGTGTGTGCGTGTCCCTCCCTCCCTGTCTGTACGTGTCCCTCCCGCCCTGTGTGTGCGTGTCCCTCCCTCCCTGTGTGCGTGTCCCTCCCTCCCTGTGTGTGCGTGTCCCTCCCTCGCTGTGTGTGTGCATGTCCCTCCCTCGCTGTGTGTGTGCGTGTCCCTCCCTCGTTGTGTGTGTGCGTGTCGTTGTGTGTGTGCGTGTCCCTCCCTCGCTGTGTGTGCGTGTCCCTCCCTCGCTGTGTGTGCGTGTCCCTCCCTCCCCGTGTGTGCGTGTCCCTCCCTCCCCGTGTGTGCGTGTCCCTCCCTCGCTGTGTGTGTGCATGTTCCTCCCTTGCTTTTTGTGTATATCCCCCTCACTGTGTGTGCTCATCTCCCCTCGCTGTGTGAGTGCATGACCCCCTCGCTGTGTGTGAGCGTGTCCCTCCCTCGCTTTGTGTGTGTGTGTGTGTGTGTGTCCCTTCTTCGCTTTGTGTGTGTGTGTGTGTGTGTGTGCGCGCGCGCGCGTGTGGTCCCACCTTCGCTGTCTGTATGTGTGCTTGTCCCTTCCTCACTGTGTATGTGTGAGTTTCCCCTCTTGCTCTGTGTGTGGATGTGTATCACTCACTCACTGTGTGTCTGTGTGTCCCTCCCTAGCTGTGTGTGTGTGTGTCCCTCCCTCACTGTGTGTGTGTGTGTCCCTCCCTCGCTGTGTGTGCATGTGTCCGTCCCTCGCTGTGTGTGCATGTGTCCGTCCCTCGCTGTGTGTGTCCCCCTGACTGTGTGTGTGTGTCCCTCCCTCGCTGTGTGTGTGCGTGTCCCTCGCTGTGCGTGTGTGTGTCCCTCCCTCGCTGTGTGTGTGTGTGTCCCTATCTCGCTGTGTGTGTGTGTCCCTCCCTCGCTGTGTGTGTGCGTGTCCCTCGCTGTGTGTGTGTGTCCCTCCCTCCCTCGCTGTACGTGTGTGTCCCTCCCTCGCTGTATGTGTGTGTCCCCCCCTCGCTGTGTGTGTGCGTGTCCCTCGCTGTGTGTGTGTGTGTCCCTCCCTCGCTGTGTGTCTGTGTCCCTCCCTCGCTGTGTGTGTGTGTCCCTCCCTCGCTGTTAGTGTGCTTGTCCCTCCCTCGCTGTGTGTGTGTCCCTCCCTCGCTGTGTGTGTGCGTGTCCCGCCCTCGCTGTGTGTGTGCGTGTCCCTCTCTCACTGTGTGTGTGCGTGTCCCTCCCTCGCTGTGTGTGTGTGTCCCTCCCTCGCTGTGTGTGTGTGTCCCTCCCTCGCTGTGTGTGTGTGCGTGTCCCTCCCTTGCTGTGTGTGTGTGTCCCTCCCTCGCTGTGTGTGTGTGCGTGTCCCTCCCTCGCTGTGTGTATGCGTGTCCCTCCCTCGCTGTGTGTGTGCGTGTCCCTCCCTCGCTGTGTGTGTGCATGTCCCTCCCTCCCTCGCTGTATGTGTGTCCCTCCCTCGCTGTATGTGTGTGTCCCTCCCTCGATGTGTGTGTGTGTCCCTCCCTCGCTGTGTGTGTCCCTCCCTCGCTGTGTGTGTGTGTCCCTCCCTCGCTGTGTGTGTGTGCGTGTCCCTCGCTGTGTGTGCGTGTCCCTCACTCGCTGTGTGTGCGTGTCCCTCACTCGCTGTGTGTACGTGTCCCTCCCTCGCTGTGTGTGCGTGTCCCTCCCTCGCTGTGTGTGCGTGTCCCTCCCTCGCTGTGTGTGCGTGTCCCTCCCTCGCTGTGTGTGCGTGTCCCTCCCTCGCTGTGTGTGTGCGTGTCCCTCCCTCGCTGTGTGCGTGTCCCTCCCTCGCTGTGTGCGTGTCCCTCCCTCGCCGTGTGTGTGCGTGTCCCTCCCGCGCTGTGTGTATGTGTGTCCCTCCCTCCCTCGCTGTATGTGTGTCCCTCCCTCGCTGTATGTGTGTGTCCCTCCCTCGCTGTGTGTGTGTGTGTGTCCCTGCCTCGCTGTGTATGTGTGTCCCTCCCTCGCTGTGTGTGTGTGTCCCTCCCTCGCTGTGTGTGTGTCCCTCCCTCGCTGTGTGTGTCCGTGTCCCTCCCTCGCTGTGTGTGTGCGTGTCCCTCCCTCGCTGTGTGTGTGCGTGTCCCTCCCTCGCTGTGTGTGTGCGTGTCCCTCCCTCGCTGTGTGTGTGTGTCCCTCACTCGCTGTGTGTGCGTGTCCCTCACTCGCTGTGTGTGCGTGTCCCTCACTCGCTGTGTGTGCGTGCCCCTCACTCGCTGTGTGTGCGTGTCCCTCACTCGCTGTGTGTGCGTGTCCCTCACTCGCTGTGTGTGTGTGTCCCATCCTCGCTGTGTGTGTGTCCCTCCCTCGCTGTGTGTGTGCGTGTCCCTCCCTCGCTGTGTGTGTGCGTGTCCCTCCCTCGCTGTGTGTGTGTGTCCCTCACTCGCTGTGTGTGCGTGTCCCTCACTCGCTGTGTGTGCGTGTCCCTCCCTCGCTGTGTATGTGCGTGTCCCTCCCTCGCTGTGTGTGTGCGTGTCCCTCCCTCGCTGTGTGTGTGTGTCCCTCACTCGCTGTGTGTGCGTGTCCCTCACTCGCTGTGTGTGCGTGTCCCTCACTCGCTGTGTGTGTGTGTCCCACCCTCGCTGTGTGTGTATCCCTCCCTCGCTGTGTGTGTGTGTGTCCCTCCCTCGCTGTGTGTGTGTGTTCCTCCCTCCCTGTGTGTGTGTGTCCCTCCCTCGCTGTGTGTGTGTCCCTCCCTCGCTGTGTGTGTGCGTGTCCCTCCCTCGCTGTGTGTGTTTGTGTCCCTCCCTCGCTGTGTGTGTGTGTCCCTCCCTCGCTGTGTGTGCGTGTCCCTCCCTCGCTGTGTGTGCGTGTCCCTCATTCGCTGTGTGTGCGTGTCCCTCACTCGCTGTGTGTGCGTGTCCCTCACTCGCTGTGTGTGCGTGTCCCTCGCTCGCTGTGTGTGCGTGTCCCTCACTCGCTGTGTGTGCGTGTCCCTCACTCGCTGTGTGTGCGTGTCCCTCACTCGCTGTGTGTGCGTGTCCCTCACTCGCTGTGTGTGCGTGTCCCTCCCTCCCTGTGTGTGTGTGTCCCTCCCTCGCTGTGTGTGTGTCCCTCCCTCGCTGTGTGTGTGTGTCCCTCCCTCGCTGTGTGTGCGTGTCCCTCCCTCGCTGTGTGTGCGTGTGTCCCTCCCTCGCTGTGTGTGTGTGTGTCCCTCCCTCGCTATGTGTGTGTGTGTCCCTCCCTCGCTGTGTGTGTGTGTGTGTGTCCCTCGCTCACTGTGTGTGTGTGTGTTCCTCCCTCGCTGTGTGTGTGTGTCCCTCACTGTGTGTGTGTGTGTGTCCCTCCCTCGCTGTGTGTGTGTGTGTCCCTCCCTCGCTGTGTGTGTGTGTGTCCCCCTCCCTCGCTGTGTGTGTGTGTGTCCCTCCCTCGCGCTGTGTGTGTGTGTGTCCCTCCCTCGCTGTGTGTGTGTGTCCCTCCCTCGCGCTGTGCGTGTGTGTGACCCTCCCTCGCTGTGTGTGTGTGTCCCTCCCTCGCTGTGTGTGTGTGTGTGTCCCTCCATCGCTGTGTGTGTGTGTGTGTCCCTCCCTCGCTGTGTGTGCGTGTGTCCCTCCCTCGCTGTGAGTGCGTGTGTCCCTCCCTCGCTGTGTGTGTGTGTGTCCCTCCCTCGCTGTCTGTGTGTGTGTGTGTGTGTCCCTTAATGGCTATGTGTATATGTGTCTCTTCCTCACTGTGTGTGCGTGTCCCTCCCTCACTGTGTGTGAGCTTGTCGCTCCCTCGCTGTGTGTGTGTGTGTCCCTCCCTGACTGTGTGTGCGTGTCCCTCCCTCGCTGTGTGTGTGCGTGTCCCTCCCTCGCTGTGTGTGTGCGTGTCCCTCCCGCGCTGTGTGTATGTGTGTCCCTCCCTCCCTCGCTGTATGTGTGTGTCCCTCCCTCGCTGTATGTGTGTGTCCCTCCCTCGCTGTGTGTGTGCGTGTCCCTCGCTGTGTGTGTGTCCCTCCCTCGCTGTGTGTGCGTGTCCCTCCTTCGCTGTGTGTGTGCGTGTCTCTCCCTTGCTGTGTGTGTGCGTGTCCCTCCCTCGCTGTGTGTGTGCGTGTCCCTCCCTCGCTGTGTGTGTGCGTGTCCCTCAGTCACTGTGTGTATGTGTGTCCCTCCCTCGCTGTGTGTGTGCGTGTCCCTCCCTCGCTGTGTGTGTGTGTGTCCCTCCCTCGCTGTGTGTGTGCGTGTCCCTCCCGCGCTGTATGTGTGTCCCTCCCTCCCTCGCTGTATGTGTGACCCTCCCTCGCTGTATGTGTGTGTCCCTCCCTCGCTGTGTGTGTGCGTGTCCATCGCTGTGTGTGTGTGTGTCACTCCCTCGCTGTGTGTGTGTGTCCCTCCCTCGCTGTGTGCGTGCGTGTCCCTCCCTCGCTGTGTGTGTGCGTGTCCCTCCCTCGCTGTGTGTGTGCGTGTCCCTCCCTCGCTGTGTGTGTGCGTGTCCCTCCCTCACTGTGTGTATGTGTGTCCCTCCCTCGCTGTGTGTGTGTGTGTGTCCCTCCATCGCTGTGTGTGTGTGTGTGTCCCTCCCTCGCTGTGTGTGCGTGTGTCCCTCCCTCGCTGTGAGTGCGTGTGTCCCTCCCTCGCTGTGTGTGTGTGTGTCCCTCCCTCGCTGTCTGTGTGTGTGTGTGTGTGTCCCTTAATGGCTATGTGTATATGTGTCTCTTCCTCGCTGTGTGTGCGTGTCCCTCCCTCACTGTGTGTGAGCTTGTCGCTCCCTCGCTGTGTGTGTGTGTGTCCCTCCCTGACTGTGTGTGCGTGTCCCTCCCTCGCTGTGTGTGTGCGTGTCCCTCCCTCGCTGTGTGTGTGCGTGTCCCTCCCACGCTGTGTGTATGTGTGTCCCTCCCTCCCTCGCTGTATGTGTGTGTCCCTCCCTCGCTGTATGTGTGTGTCCCTCCCTCGCTGTGTGTGTGCGTGTCCCTCGCTGTGTGTGTGTCCCTCCCTCGCTGTGTGTGCGTGTCCCTCCCTCGCTGTGTGTGTGCGTGTCCCTCCCTTGCTGTGTGTGTGCGTGTCCCTCCCTCGCTGTGTGTGTGCATGTCCCTCCCTCGCTGTGTGTGTGCGTGTCCCTCAGTCACTGTGTGTATGTGTGTCCCTCCCTCGCTGTGTGTGTGCGTGTCCCTCCCTCGCTGTGTGTGTGTGTGTGTCCCTCCCGCGCTGTGTGTATGTGTGTCCCTCCCTCCCTCGCTGTATGTGTGTCCCTCCCTCGCTGTATGTGTGTGTCCCTCCCTCGCTGTGTGTGTGCGTGTCCCTCGCTGTGTGTGTGTGTGTCACTCCCTCGCTGTGTGTGTGTGTCCCTCCCTCGCTGTGTGCGTGCGTGTCCCTCCCTCGCTGTGTGTGTGCGTGTCCCTCCCTCGCTGTGTGTGTGCGTGTCCCTCCCTCGCTGTGTGTGTGCGTGTCCCTCCCTCACTGTGTGTATGTGTGTCCCTCCCTCGCTGTGTGTGTGCGTGTCCCTCCCTCGCTGTGTGTGTGTGTGTCCCTCCCTCGCTGTGTGTGTGCGTGTCCCTCCCGCGCTGTGTGTATGTGTGTCCCTCCCTCCCTCGCTGTGTGTGTGTCCCTCCCTCGCTGTATGTGTGTGTCCCTCCCTCGATGTGTGTGTGCGTGTCCCTCGCTGTGTGTGTGTGTTTCCCTCCCTCGCTGTGTGTGTGCGTGTCCCTCCCTCGCTGTGTGTGTGTGTGTCCCTCCCTCGCTGTGTGTGTGCGTGTCCCTCCCGCTCTGTGTGTATGTGTGTCCCTCCCTCCCTCGCTGTATGTGTGTTTCCCTCCCTCGCTGTGTGTGTGTGTCCCTCCCTCGCTGTGTGTGTGTGTCCCTGCCTCGCTGTGTGTATGTGTCCCTCCCGCGCTGTGTGTGTGTGTGTCCCTCCCTCGCTGTGTGTGTGTGCGTGTCCCTCCCTCGCTGTATGTGTGTCACTCCCTCGCTGTATGTGTGTGTCCCTCCCTCGATGTGTGTGTGCGTGTCCCTCGCTGTGTGTGTGTGTTTCCCTCCCTCGCTGTGTGTGTGCGTGTCCCTCCCTCGCTGTGTGCGTGTGTGTCCCTCCCTCCCTCGCTGTATGTGTGTCCCTCCCTCGCTGTGTGTGTGTGTGTGTCCCTCCCTCGATGTGTGTGTGTTTCCCTCCCTCGCTGTGTGTGTGTGTCCCTGCCTCGCTGTGTGTGTGTGTCCCTCTCTCGCTGTGTGTGTGTGTCCCTCCCTCGCTGTGTGTGTGTGTGTCCCTCCCTCGCTGTGTGTGTGTGCGTCCCTCCCTCGCTGTGTGTGTGTGCGTGTCCCTCGCTGTGTGTGCGTGTCCCTCACTCGCTGTGTGTGCGTTTCCCTCACTCGCTGTGTGTACCTGTTCCTCCCTCGCTGTGTGTGCGTGTCCCTCCCTCGCTGTGTGTGTGCGTGTCCCTCCCTCGCTGTGTGCGTGTCCCTCCCTCGCTGTGTGTGTGCGTGTCCCTCCCGCGCTGTGTGTATGTGTGTCCCTCTCTCCCTCGCTGTATGTGTGTCCCTCCCTCGCTGTATGTGTGTGTCCCTCCCTCGATGTGTGTGCGCGTGTCCCTCGCTGAGTGTGTGCGTGTCCCTCCCTCGCTGTGTATGTGTGTCCCTCCCTCGCTGTGTGTGTGCGTGTCCCTCCCTCGCTGTGTGTGTGTGTGTCCCTCCCTCGCTGTGTGTGTGCGTGTCCCTCCCGCGCTGTGTGTATGTGTGTCCCTCCCTCCCTCGCTGTGTGTGTGTCCCTCCCTCGCTGTATGTGTGTGTCCCTCCCTCGATGTGTGTGTGCGTGTCCCTCGCTGTGTGTGTGTGTTTCCCTCCCCCGCTGTGTGTGTGCGTGTCCCTCCCTCGCTGTGTGTGTGTGTGTCCCTCCCTCGCTGTGTGTGTGCGTGTCCCTCCCGCTCTGTGTGTATGTGTGTCCCTCCCTCCCTCGCTGTATGTGTGTTTCCCTCCCTCGCTGTGTGTGTGTGTCCCTCCCTCGCTGTGTGTGTGTGTCCCTGCCTCGCTGTGTGTATGTGTCCCTCCCGCGCTGTGTGTGTGTGTGTCCCTCCCTCGCTGTGTGTGTGTGCGTGTCCCTCCCTCGCTGTATGTGTGTCACTCCCTCGCTGTATGTGTGTGTCCCTCCCTCGATGTGTGTGTGCGTGTCCCTCGCTGTGTGTGTGTGTTTCCCTCCCTCGCTGTGTGTGTGCGTGTCCCTCCCTCGCTGTGTGTGTGCGTGTCCCTCCCTCCCTCGCTGTATGTGTGTCCCTCCCTCGCTGTGTGTGTGTGTGTGTCCCTCCCTCGATGTGTGTGTGTTTCCCTCCCTCGCTGTGTGTGTGTGTCCCTGCCTCGCTGTGTGTGTGTGTCCCTCCCTCGCTGTGTGTGTGTGTCCCTCCCTCGCTGTGTGGTGTGTGTGTCCCTCCCTCGCTGTGTGTGTGTGCGTCCCTCCCTCGCTGTGTGTGTGTGCGTGTCCCTCGCTGTGTGTGCGTGTCCCTCACTCGCTGTGTGTGCGTTTCCCTCACTCGCTGTGTGTACGTGTTCCTCCCTCGCTGTGTGTGCGTGTCCCTCCCTCGCTGTGTGTGTGCGTGTCCCTCCCTCGCTGTGTGCGTGTCCCTCCCTCGCTGTGTGTGTGCGTGTCCCTCCCGCGCTGTGTGTATGTGTGTCCCTCTCTCCCTCGCTGTATGTGTGTCCCTCCCTCGCTGTATGTGTGTGTCCCTCCCTCGATGTGTGTGCGCGTGTCCCTCGCTGAGTGTGTGCGTGTCCCTCCCTCGCTGTGTGTGTGTGTCCCTCCCTCGCTGTGTGTGTGTGTCCCTCCCTCGCTGTGTGTGTGTGTCCCTCCCTCGCTGTTTGTGTGTGTCCCTCCCTCTCTGTGTGTGCGTGTCCCTCCCTCGCTGTGTGTGTGCGTGTCACTCCCTCGCGGTGTGTGTGTGTGTCCCTCCCTCGCTGTGTGTGCGTGTCCCTCCCTCGCTGTGTGTGTGTGTCCCTCCCTCGCTGTGTGTGTGTGTGTATCCCTCCCTCGCTGTGTGTGTGTGTTCCTCCCTCCCTGTGTGTGCGTGTCCCTCCCTCGCTGTGTGTGCGTGTCCCTCCCTCGCTGTGTGTGTGTGTCCCTCCCTCGCTGTGTGTGTGTGTGTCTCTCCCTCGCTGTGTGTGTGTCCCTCCCTCGCTGTGTGTGTGTGTGTGTCCCTCCCTCGCTGTGTGTGTTCTTGTCCCTCCCTCGCTGTGTGTGTGCGTGTCCCTCCCTCGCTGTGTGTGTGTGTCCCTCCCTCGCTGTGTGTGTGTGTTCCTCCCTCCCTGTGTGTGCGTGTCCCTCCCTCGCTGTGTGTGCGTGTCCCTCCCTCGCAGTGTGTGTGTGTCCCTCCCTCGCTGTGTGTGTGTGTGTCCCCCTCCCTCGCTGTGTGTGTGTGTGTCCCCCTCCCTCGCTGTGTGTGTGTGTGTCCCTCCCTCGCGCTGTGTGTGTGTGTTTCCCTCCCTCGCTGTGTGTGTGTGTCCCTCCCTCGCGCTGTGTGTGTGTGTGTCCCTCACTCGCTGTGTGTGTGTGTGTCCCTCCCTCGCTGTGTGTGTGTGTGTGTCCCTCCATCGCTGTGTGTGTGTGTGTGTACCTCCCTCGCTGTGTGTGCGTGTGTCCCTCCCTCGCTGTGAGTGCGTGTGTCCCTCCCTCGCTGTGTGTGTGTGTGTGTCCCTCCCTCGCTGTCTGTGTGTGTGTGTGTGTGTCCCTTAATGGCTATGTGTATATGTGTCTCTTCCTCGCTGTGTGTGCGTGTCCCTCCCTCACTGTGTGTGAGCTTGTCCCTCCCTCGCTGTGTGTGTGTGTGTCCCTCCCTCACTGTGTGTGCGTGTCCCTCCCTCGCTGTGTGTGTGCGTGTCCCTCCCTCGCTGTGTGTGTGCGTGTCCCTCCCGCGCTGTGTGTATGTGTGTCCCTCCCTCCCTCGCTGTATGTGTGTGTCCCTCCCTCGCTGTATGTGTGTGTCCCTCCCTCGCTGTGTGTGTGCGTGTGCCTCGCTGTGTGTGTGTGTGTCCCTCCCTCGCTGTGTGTGCGTGTCCCTCCCTCGCTGTGTGCGTGCGTGTCCCTCCCTTGCTGTGTGTGTGCGTGTCCCTCCCTCGCTGTGTGTGTGCGTGTCCCTCCCTCGCTGTGTGTGTGCGTGTCCCTCAGTCACTGTGTGTATGTGTGTCCCTCCCTCGCTGTGTGTGTGCGTGTCCCTCCCTCGCTGTGTGTGTGTGTGTCCCTCCCTCGCTGTGTGTGTGCGTGTCCCTCCCGCGCTGTGTGTATGTGTGTCCCTCCCTCCCTCGCTGTATGTGTGTCCCTCCCTCGCTGTATGTGTGTGTCCCTCCCTCGCTGTGTGTGTGCGTGTCCCTCGCTGTGTGTGTGTGTGTCCCTCCCTCGCTGTGTGTGTGTGTCCCTCCCTCGCTGTGTGCGTGCGTGTCCCTGCCTCGCTGTGTGTGTGCGTGTCCCTCCCTCGCTGTATGTGTGTGTCCCTCCCTCGCTGCGTGCGTGCGTGTCCCTCCCTCGCTGTGTGTGTGCGTGTCCCTCCCTCGCTGTGTGTGTGCGTGTCCCTCCCTCCCTCGCTGTATGTGTGTCCCTCCCTCGCTGCGTGTGTGTGTGTGTCCCTCCCTCGATGTGTGTGTGTTTCCCTCCCTCGCTGTGTGTGTGTGTCCCTGCCTCGCTGTGCGTGTGTGTCCCTCCCTCGCTGTGTGTGTGTGTCCCTCCCTCGCTGTGTGTGTGTGTGTCCCTCCCTCGCTGTGTGTGTGTGCGTCCCTCCCTCGCTGTGTGTGTGTGCGTGTCCCTCGCTGTGTGTGAGTGTCCCTCACTCGCTGTGTGTGCGTTTCCCTCACTCGCTGTGTGTACGTGTTCCTCCCTCGCTGTGTGTGCGTGTCCCTCCCTCGCTGTGTGTGTGCGTGTCCCTCCCTCGCTGTGTGCGTGTCCCTCCCTCGCTGTGTGTATGTGTGTCCCTCTCTCCCTCGCTGTATGTGTGTCCCTCCCTCGCTGTGTGCGTGTCCCTCCCGCGCTGTGTGTATGTGTGTCCCTCTCTCCCTCGCTGTATGTGTGTCCCTCCCTCGCTGTATGTGTGTGTCCCTCCCTCGATGTGTGTGTGCGTGTCCCTCGCTGAGTGTGTGCGTGTCCCTCCCTCGCTGTGTGTGTGTGTCCCTCCCTCGCTGTGTGTGTGTGTCCCTCCCTCGCTGTGTGTGTGTGTCCCTCCCTCGATGTTTGTGTGTGTCCCTCCCTCGCTGTGTGTGCGTGTCCCTCCCTCGCTGTGTGTGTGCGTGTCCCTCCCTCGCGGTGTGTGTGCGTGTCCCTCCCTCGCTGTGTGTGTGTGTCCCTCCCTCGCTGTGTGTGTGTGTCCCTCACTCGCTGTGTGTGCGTGTCCCTCACTCGCTGTGTGTGCGTGTCCCTCACTCGCTGTGTGTGCGTGTCCCTCCCTCGCTGTGTGTGCGTGTCCCTCCATCGCTGTGTGTGTGTGTCCCTCCCTCGCTGTGTGTGTGTGTGTGTTCCTCCCTCGCAGTGTGTCTGTGTTCCTCCCTCCCTGTGTGTGCGTGTCCCTCCCTCGCTGTGTGTGCGTGTCCCTCCCTCGCTGTGTGTGTGTGTCACTCCCTCGCTGTGTGTGTGTGTGTCTCTCCCTCGCTGTGTGTGTGTCCCTCCCTCGCTGTGTGTGTGTGTGTGTCCCTCCCTCGCTGTGTGTGTTCTTGTCCCTCCCTCGCTGTGAGTGTGCGTGTCCCTCCCTCGCTGTGTGTTTTTGTGTCCCTCCCTCGCTGTGTGTGTGTGTTCCTCCCTCCCTGTGTGTGCGTGTCCCTCCCTCGCTGTGTGTGCGTGTCCCTCCCTCGCTGTGTGTGTGTGTCCCTCCCTCGCTGTGTGTGTGTGTGTCTCTCCCTCGCTGTGTGTGTGTCCCTCCCTCGCTGTGTGTGTGTGTGTGTCCCTCCCTCGCTGTGTGTGTGCTTGTCCCTCCCTCGCTGTGTGTGTGCGTGTCCCTCCCTCGCTGTGTGTGTGTGCGTCCCTCCCTCGCTGTGTGTGTGTGTCCCTCCCTCGCTGTGTGTGCGTGTCCCTCACTCGCTGTGTGTGCGTGTCCCTCACTCGCTGTGTGTGCGTGTCCCTCGCTCGCTGTATGTGCGTGTCCCTCCCTCACTGTGTGTGCGTGTCCCTCCCTCGCTGTGTGTGCGTGTCCCTCACTCGCTGTGTGTGCGTGTCCCTCACTCGCTGTGTGTGCGTGTCCCTCACTCGCTGTGTGTGCATGTCCCTCCCTCGCTGTGTGTGTGCGTGTCCCTCCCTCGCTGTGTGTGTGCGTGTCCCTCCCTCGCTGTGTGTGTGCGTGTCCCTCCCTCGCTGTGTGTGTGCGTGTCCCTCCCTCGCTGTGTGTGTGTGTCCCTCACTCGCTGTGTGTGCGTGTCCCTCACTCGCTGTGTGTGCGTGTCCCTCACTCGCTGTGTGTGCGTGTCCCTCACTCGCTGTGTGTGCGTGCCCCTCACTCGCTGTGTGTGCGTGTCCCTCACTCGCTGTGTGTGCGTGTCCCTCACTCGCTGTGTGTGTGTGTCCCACCCTCGCTGTGTGTGTGTCCCTCCCTCGCTGTGTGTGTGCGTGTCCCTCCCTCGCTGTGTGTGTGCGTGTCCCTCCCTCGCTGTGTGTGTGTGTCCCTCACTCGCTGTGTGTGCGTGTCCCTCACTCGCTGTGTGTGCGTGTCCCTCACTTGCTGTGTGTGCGTGCCCCTCACTCGCTGTATGTGCGTGTCCCTCACTCGCTGTGTGTGTGTGTCCCACCCTCGGTGTGTGTGTGTCCCTCCCTCGCTGTGTGTGTGTGTGTGTCCCTCCCTCGCTGTGTGTGTGTTCCTCCCTCCCTGTGTGTGTGTGTCCCTCCCTCGCGGTGTGTGTGTCCCTCCCTCGCTGTGTGTGTGCGTGTCCCTCCCTCGCTGTGTGTGTTTGTGTCCCTCCCTCGCTGTGTGTGTGTGTCCCTCCCTCGCTGTGTGTGCGTGTCCCTCCCTCGCTGTGTGTGCGTGTCCCTCACTCGCTGTGTGTGCGTGTCCCTCACTCGCTGTGTGTGCGTGTCCCTCGCTGTGTGTGTGCGTGTCCCTCCCTCACTGTGTGTGTGTGTGTGTGTCCCTCCCTCGCTGTGTGTGTGTGTTCCTCCCTCCCTGTGTGTGTGTGTCCCTCCCTCCCTGTGTGTGTGTTTCCCTCCCTCACTGTGTGTGTGTGTCCCTCCCTCGCTGTGTGTGTGTGTGTCCCTCCCTCGCTGTGTGTGTGCGTGTCCCTCCCTCGCTGTGTGTGTTTGTGTCCCTCCCTCGCTGTGTGTGTGTGTCCCTCCCTCGCTGTGTGTGCGTGTCCCTCCCTCGCTGTGTGTGCGTGTCCCTCACTCGCTGTGTGTGCGTGTCCCTCACTCGCTGTGTGTGCGTGCCCCTCACTCGCTGTGTGTGCGTGTCCCTCGCTCGCTGTGTGTGCGTGTCCCTCACTCGCTGTGTGTGCGTGTCCCTCACTCGCTGTGTGTGTGTGTCCCTCACTCGCTGTGTGTGCGTGTCCCTCCCTCCCTGTGTGTGTGTGTCCCTCCCACGCTGTGTGTGTGTCCCTACCTCGCTGTGTGTGTGTGTCCCTCCCTCGCTGTGTGTGCGTGTCCCTCCCTCGCTGTGTGTGCGTGTGTCCCTCCCTCGCTGTGTGTGTGTGTGTCCCTCCCTCGCTGTGTGTGTGTGTGTCCCCCTCACTGTGTGTGTGTGTGTCCCTCCCTCGCTGTGTGTGTGTGTGTCCCTCCCTCGCTGTGTGTGTGTGTGTTCCTCCCTCGCTGTGTGTGTGTGTCCCTCACTGTGTGTGTGTGTGTCCCTCCCTCGCTGTGTGTGTGTGTGTCCCTCCCTCGCTGTGTGTGAGTGTGTGTCCCTCCCTCGCTGTGTGTGTGTGTGTCCCTCCCTCGCGCTGTGTATGTGTGTGTCCCTCCCTCGCTGTGTGTGTGTGTCCCTCCCTCGCGCTGTGCGTGTGTGTGTCCCTCCCTCGCTGTGTGTGTGTGTGTGTCCCTCCCTCGCTGTGTGTGTGTGTGTCCCTCCCTCGCTGTGAGTGCGTGTGTCCCTCCCTCGCTGTGTGTGTGTGTGTCCCTCCCTCGCTGTCTGTGTGTGTGTGTGTGTGTCCCTTAATGGCTTTGTGTATGTGTGTCTCTTCCTCGCTGTGTGTGCGTGTCCCTCCCTCACTGTGTGTGAGCTTGTCCCTCCCTCGCTGTGTGTGTGTGTGTCCCTCCCTCGCTGTGTGTGCGTGTCCCTCCCTCGCTGTGTGTGTGCGTGTCCCTCCCTCGCTGTGTGTGTGCGTGTCCCTCCCGCGCTGTGTGTATGTGTGTCCCTCCCTCCCTCGCTGTATGTGTGTGTCCCTCCCTCGCTGTATGTGTGTGTCCCTCCCTCGCTGTGTGTGTGCGGGTCCCTCGCTGTGTGTGTGTGTGTCCCTCCCTCGCTGTGTGTGTGTGTCCCTCCCTCGCTGTGTGCGTGCGTGTCCCTCCCTCGCTGTGTGTGTGCGTGTCCCTCCCTCGCTGTGTGTGTGCGTGTCCCTCCCTCGCTGTGTGTGTGCGTGTCCCTCCCTCACTGTGTGTATGTGTGTCCCTCCCTCGCTGTGTGTGTGCGTGTCCCTCCCTCGCTGTGTGTGTGTGTGTCCCTCCCTCGCTGTGTGTGTGCGTGTCCCTCCCGCGCTGTGTGTATGTGTGTCCCTCCCTCCCTCGCTGTATGTGTGTCCCTCCCTCGCTGTATGTGTGTGTCCCTCCCTCGCTGTGTGTGTGCGTGTCCCTCGCTGTGTGTGTGTGTGTCCCTCCCTCGCTGTGTGTGTGTGTCCCTCCCTCGCTGTGTGCGTGCGTGTCCCTCCCTCGCTGTGTGTGTGTGTGTCCCTCCCTCGCTGTGTGTGTGCGTGTCCCTCCCTCGCTGTGTGTATGTGTGTCCCTCCCTCGCTGTGTGTGTGCGTGTCCCTCCCTCGCTGTGTGTGTGTGTGTCCCTCCCTCGCTATGTGTGTGCGTGTCCCTCCCGCGCTGTGTGTATGTGTGTCCCTCCCTCCCTCGCTGTATGTGTGTCCCTCCCTCGCTGTGTGTGTGTGTCCATCCTTCGCGCTGTGTGTGTGTGTGTCCCTCCCTCGCTGTGTGCGTGCGTGTCCCTCCCTCGCTGTGTGTGTGCGTGTCCCTCCCTCGCAGTGTGTGTGCGTGTCCCTCCCTCGCTGTGTGTGTGCGTGTCCCTCCCTCACTGTGCGTGTGTGTGTCCCTCCCTCGCTGTGTGTGTGTGTGTGTCCCTCCCTCGCTGTGTGTGTGTGTGTCCCTCCCTCGCTGTGAGTGCGTGTGTCCCTCCCTCGCTGTGTGTGTGTGTGTCCCTCCCTCGCTGTCTGTGTGTGTGTGTGTGTGTCCCTTAATGGCTTTGTGTATGTGTGTCTCTTCCTCGCTGTGTGTGCGTGTCCCTCCCTCACTGTGTGTGAGCTTGTCCCTCCCTCGCTGTGTGTGTGTGTGTCCCTCCCTCGCTGTGTGTGCGTGTCCCTCCCTCGCTGTGTGTGTGCGTGTCCCTCCCTCGCTGTGTGTGTGCGTGTCCCTCCCGCGCTGTGTGTATGTGTGTCCCTCCCTCCCTCGCTGTATGTGTGTGTCCCTCCCTCGCTGTATGTGTGTGTCCCTCCCTCGCTGTGTGTGTGCGGGTCCCTCACTGTGTGTGTGTGTGTCCCTCCCTCGCTGTGTGTGTGTGTCCCTCCCTCGCTGTGTGCGTGCGTGTCCCTCCCTCGCTGTGTGTGTGCGTGTCCCTCCCTCGCTGTGTGTGTGCGTGTCCCTCCCTCGCTGTGTGTGTGCGTGTCCCTCCCTCACTGTGTGTATGTGTGTCCCTCCCTCGCTGTGTGTGTGCGTGTCCCTCCCTCGCTGTGTGTGTGTGTGTCCCTCCCTCGCTGTGTGTGTGCGTGTCCCTCCCGCGCTGTGTGTATGTGTGTCCCTCCCTCCCTCGCTGTATGTGTGTCCCTCCCTCGCTGTATGTGTGTGTCCCTCCCTCGCTGTGTGTGTGCGTGTCCCTCGCTGTGTGTGTGTGTGTCCCTCCCTCGCTGTGTGTGTGTGTCCCTCCCTCGCTGTGTGCGTGCGTGTCCCTCCCTCGCTGTGTGTGTGCGTGTCCCTCCCTCGCTGTGTGTGTGCGTGTCCCTCCCTCGCTGTGTGTATGTGTGTCCCTCCCTCGCTGTGTGTGTGCGTGTCCCTCCCTCGCTGTGTGTGTGTGTGTCCCTCCCTCGCTGTGTGTGTGCGTGTCCCTCCCGCGCTGTGTGTATGTGTGTCCCTCCCTCCCTCGCTGTATGTGTGTCCCTCCCTCGCTGTATGTGTGTGTCCCTCCCTCGCTGTGTGTGTGCGTGTCCCTCGCTGTGTGTGTGTGTGTCCCTCCCTCGCTGTGTGTGTGTGTCCCTCCCTCGCTGTGTGCGTGCGTGTCCCTCCCTCGCTGTGTGTGTGTGTGTCCCTCCCTCGCTGTGTGTGTGCGTGTCCCTCCCTCGCTGTGTGTATGTGTGTCCCTCCCTCGCTGTGTGTGTGCGTGTCCCTCCCTCGCTGTGTGTGTGTGTGTCCCTCCCTCGCTATGTGTGTGCGTGTCCCTCCCGCGCTGTGTGTATGTGTGTCCCTCCCTCCCTCGCTGTATGTGTGTCCCTCCCTCGCTGTGTGTGTGTGTCCATCCTTCGCGCTGTGTGTGTGTGTGTCCCTCCCTCGCTGTGTGCGTGCGTGTCCCTCCCTCGCTGTGTGTGTGCGTGTCCCTCCCTCGCAGTGTGTGTGCGTGTCCCTCCCTCGCTGTGTGTGTGCGTGTCCCTCCCTCACTGTGCGTGTGTGTGTCCCTCCCTCGCTGTGTGTGTGTGTGTGTCCCTCCCTCGCTGTGTGTGTGTGTGTCCCTCCCTCGCTGTGAGTGCGTGTGTCCCTCCCTCGCTGTGTGTGTGTGTGTCCCTCCCTCGCTGTCTGTGTGTGTGTGTGTGTGTCCCTTAATGGCTTTGTGTATGTGTGTCTCTTCCTCGCTGTGTGTGCGTGTCCCTCCCTCACTGTGTGTGAGCTTGTCCCTCCCTCGCTGTGTGTGTGTGTGTCCCTCCCTCGCTGTGTGTGCGTGTCCCTCCCTCGCTGTGTGTGTGCGTGTCCCTCCCTCGCTGTGTGTGTGCGTGTCCCTCCCGCGCTGTGTGTATGTGTGTCCCTCCCTCCCTCGCTGTATGTGTGTGTCCCTCCCTCGCTGTATGTGTGTGTCCCTCCCTCGCTGTGTGTGTGCGGGTCCCTCACTGTGTGTGTGTGTGTCCCTCCCTCGCTGTGTGTGTGTGTCCCTCCCTCGCTGTGTGCGTGCGTGTCCCTCCCTCGCTGTGTGTGTGCGTGTCCCTCCCTCGCTGTGTGTGTGCGTGTCCCTCCCTCGCTGTGTGTGTGCGTGTCCCTCCCTCACTGTGTGTATGTGTGTCCCTCCCTCGCTGTGTGTGTGCGTGTCCCTCCCTCGCTGTGTGTGTGTGTGTCCCTCCCTCGCTGTGTGTGTGCGTGTCCCTCCCGCGCTGTGTGTATGTGTGTCCCTCCCTCCCTCGCTGTATGTGTGTCCCTCCCTCGCTGTATGTGTGTGTCCCTCCCTCGCTGTGTGTGTGCGTGTCCCTCGCTGTGTGTGTGTGTGTCCCTCCCTCGCTGTGTGTGTGTGTCCCTCCCTCGCTGTGTGCGTGCGTGTCCCTCCCTCGCTGTGTGTGTGCGTGTCCCTCCCTCGCTGTGTGTGTGCGTGTCCCTCCCTCGCTGTGTGTATGTGTGTCCCTCCCTCGCTGTGTGTGTGCGTGTCCCTCCCTCGCTGTGTGTGTGTGTGTCCCTCCCTCGCTATGTGTGTGCGTGTCCCTCCCGCGCTGTGTGTATGTGTGTCCCTCCCTCCCTCGCTGTATGTGTGTCCCTCCCTCGCTGTGTGTGTGTGTCCATCCTTCGCGCTGTGTGTGTGTGTGTCCCTCCCTCGCTGTGTGCGTGCGTGTCCCTCCCTCGCTGTGTGTGTGCGTGTCCCTCCCTCGCAGTGTGTGTGCGTGTCCCTCCCTCGCTGTGTGTGTGCGTGTCCCTCCCTCACTGTGTGTATGTGTGTCCCTCCCTCGCTGTGTGTGTGCGTGTCCCTCCCTCGCTGCGTGTGTGCGTGTCCCTCCCTCGCTGTGTGTATGTGTGTCCCTCCCTCGCTGTGTGTGTGCGTGTCCCTCCCTCGCTGTGTGTGTGTGTGTCCCTCCCTCGCTGTGTGTGTGCGTGTCCCTCCCGCGCTGTGTGTATGTGTGTCCCTCCCTCCCTCGCTGTATGTGTGTCCCTCCCTCGCTGTGTGTGTGTGTCCCTCCCTCGCGCTGTGTGTGTGTGTGTCCCTCCCTCGCTGTGTGCGTGCGTGTCCCTCCCTCGCTGTGTGTGTGCGTGTCCCTCCCTCGCTGTGTGTGTGCGTGTCCCTCCCTCGCTGTGTGTGTGCGTGTCCCTCCCTCACTGTGTGTATGTGTGTCCCTCCCTCGCTGTGTGTGTGCGTGTCCCTCCCTCGCTGTGTGTGTGTGTGTCCCTCCCGCGCTGTGTGTATGTGTGTCCCTCCCTCACTCGCTGTATGTGTGTCCCTCCCTCGCTGTGTGTGTGTTTCCCTCCCTCGCTGTGTGTGTGTGTCCCTGCCTCGCTGTGTGTGTGTGTCCCTCCCGCGCTGTGTGTGTGTGTGTCCCTCCCTCGCTGTGTGTGTGTGCGTATCCCTCCCTCGCTGTATGTGTGTCCCTCCCTCGCTGTATGTGTGTGTCCCTCCCTCGATGTGTGTGTGCGTGTCCCTCGCTGTGTGTGTGTGTATCCCTCCCTCGCTGTGTGTGTGCGTGTCCCTCCCTCGCTGTGTGTGTGTGTGTCCCTCCCTCGCTGTGTGTGTGCGTGTCCCTCCCTCGCGGTGTGTGTGTCCCTCCCTCGCTGTGTGTGTGTGTGTGTCCCTCCCTCGATGTGTGTGTGTTTCCCTCCCTCGCTGTGTGTGTGTGTCCCTGCCTCGCTGTGTGTGTGTGTCCCTCCCTCGCTGTGTGTGTGTGTCCCTCCCTCGCTGTGTGTGTGTGTGTCCCTCCCTCGCTGTGTGTGTGTGCGTCCCTCCCTCGCTGTGTGTGTGTGCGTGTCCCTCGCTGTGTGTGCGTGTCCCTCACTCGCTGTGTGTGCGTGTCCCTCACTCGCTGTGTGTGCGTGTCCCTCCCTCCCTGTGTGTGCGTGTCCCTCCCCCGCTGTGTGTGCGTGTCCCTCCCTCGCTGTGTGTGTGTGTCCCTCCCTCGCTGTGTGTGTGTGTGTCTCTCCCTCGCTGTGTGTGTGTCCCTCCCTCGCTGTGTGTGTGTGTGTGTCCCTCCCTCGCTGTGTGTGTGCTTGTCCCTCCCTCGCTGTGTGTGTGCGTGTCCCTCCCTCGCTGTGTGTGCGTGTCCCTCACTCGCTGTGTGTGCGTGTCCCTCACTCGCTGTGTGTGCGTGTCCCTCACTCGCTGTGTGTGCGTGCCCCTCACTCGCTGTGTGTGTGTCTCTCCCTCGCTGTGTGTGTGTGTGTGTCCCTCCCTCGCTGTGTGTGTGTGTTCCTCCCTCCCTGTGTGTGTGTGTCCCTCCCTTGCTGTGTGTGTGTCCCTCCCTCGCTGTGTGTGTGTGTGTGTCCCTCCCTCGCTGTGTGTGTGTGTGTCCCTCCCTCGCTGTGTGTGTGCGTGTCCCTCCCTCGCTGTGTGTGTGAGTCCCTTCCTCGCTGTGTGTGTGTGTCCCTCCCTCGCTGTGTGTGTGTGTCCCTCCCTCGCTGTGTGTGTGTGTCCCTCCCTCGCTGTGTGTGTGTGTCCCTCCCTCGCTGTGTGTGTGTGTCCCTCTCTCGCTGTGTGTGCGTGTCCCTCCCTCGCTGTGTGTGTGCGTGTCCCTCCCTCGCGGTGTGTGCGCGTGTCACTCCCTCGCTGTGTGTGTGTGTCCCTCCCTCGCTGTGTGTGTGTGTCCTTCACTCGCGGTGTGTGCGTGTCCCTCACTCGCTGTGTGTGCGTGTCCCTCACTCGCTGTGTGTGCGTGTCCCTCCCTCCCTGTGTGTGCGTGTCCCTCCCTCGCTGTGTGTGCGTGTCCCTCCCTCGCTGTGTGTGTGTGTCCCTCCCTCGCTGTGTGTGTGTGTGTCTCTCCCTCGCTGTGTGTGTGTCCCTCCCTCGCTGTGTGTGTGTGTGTGTGTCCCTCCCTCGCTGTGTGTGTGCTTGTCCCTCCCTCGCTGTGTGTGTGCGTGTCCCTCCCTCGCTGTGTGTGCGTGTCCCTCACTCGCTGTGTGTGCGTGTCCCTCACTCGCTGTGTGTGCGTGCCCCTCACTCGCTGTGTGTGCGTGTCCCTCACTCGCTGTGTGTGTGTGTCCCACCCTCGCTGTGTGTGTGACCCTCCCTCGCTGTGTGTGTGTGTGTGTCCCTCCCTCGCTGTGTGTGTGTGTTCCTCCCTCCCTGTGTGTGTGTGTGTCCCTCCCTTGCTGTGTGTGTCTCCCTCCCTCGCTGTGTGTGTGCGTGTCCCTCCCTCGCTGTGTGTGTGCGTGTCCCTCCCTCACTGTGTGTATGTGTGTCCCTCCCTCGCTGTGTGTGTGCGTGTCCCTCCCTCGCTGTGTGTGTGTGTGTCCCTCCCGCGCTGTGTGTATGTGTGTCCCTCCCTCACTCGCTGTATGTGTGTCCCTCCCTCGCTGTGTGTGTGTTTCCCTCCCTCGCTGTGTGTGTGTGTGTCCCTCCCTCGCTGTGTGTGTGTGCGTGTCCCTCCCTCGCTGTATGTGTGTCCCTCCCTCGCTGTATGTGTGTGTCCCTCCCTCGATGTGTGTGTGCGTGTCCCTCGCTGTGTGTGAGTGTATCCCTCCCTCGCTGTGTGTGTGCGTGTCCCTCCCTCGCTGTGTGTGTGTGTGTCCCTCCCTCGCTGTGTGTGTGCGTGTCCCTCCCTCCCTCGCTGTATGTGTGTCCCTCCCTCGCTGTGTGTGTGTGTGTGTCCCTCCCTCGATGTGTGTGTGCTTCCCTCCCTCGCTGTGTGTGTGTGTCCCTGCCTCGCTGTGTGTGTGTGTCCCTCCCGCGCTGTGTGTGTGTGTGTCCCTCCCTCGCTGTGTGTGTGTGCGTGTCCCTCGCTGTGTGTGCGTGTCCCTCACTCGCTGTGTGTCCGTGTCCCTCACTTGCTGTGTGTACGTGTCCCTCCCTCGCTGTGTGTGCGTGTCCCTCCCTCGCTGTGTGTGTGTGTCCCTCCCTCGCTGTGTGTGTGTGTGTCCCTCCCTCGCTGTGTGTGCGTGTCCCTCCCGCGCTGTGTGTATGTGTGTCCCTCTCTCACTCGCTGTATGTGTGTCCCTCCCTCGCTGTATGTGTGTGTCCCACCCTCAATGTGTGTGTGCCTGTCCCTCGCTGAGTGTGTGCGTGTCCCTCACTCGCTGTGTGTCCGTGTCCCTCACTTGCTGTGTCTGCGTGTCCCTCCCTCGCTGTGTGTGCGTGTCCCTCCCTCGCTGTGTGTGTGCGTGTCCCTCCCTCGCTGTGTGCGTGTCCCTCCCTCGCTGTGTGTGTGCGTGTCCCTCCCGCGCTGTGTGTATGTGTGTCCCTCTCTCACTCGCTGTATGTGTGTCCCTCCCTCGCTGTATGTGTGTGTCCCACCCTCAATGTGTGTGTGCCTGTCCCTCGCTGAGTGTGTGCGTGTCCCTCCCTCGTTGTGTGTGTGTGTCCCTCCCTCGCTGTGTGTGTGTGTCCCTCCCTCGCTGTGTGTGTGTGTCCCTCCCTCGCTGTGTGCGTGTGTCCCTCCCTCGCTGTGTGTATGTGTCCCTCCCTCGCTGTGTGTGCGTGTCCCTCCCTCGCTGTGTGTGTGCGTGTCCCTCCCTCGCTGTGTGTGTGCGTGTCCCTCCCTCGCTGTGTGTGTGTGTCCCTCCCTCGCTGTGTGTGCGTGTCCCTCACTCGCTGTGTGTGCGTGTCCCTCACTCGCTGTGTGTGCGTGTCCCTCCCTCGCTGTGTGTGCGTGTCTCTCCCTGCTGTGTGTGTGTGTCCCTCCCTCGCTGTGTGTGTGTGTGTCCCTCCCTCGCTGTGTGTGTGTGTTCCTCCCTCGCTGTGTGTGTGTGTGTCCCTCCCTCGCTGTGTGTGTGTGTTCCTCCCTCCCTGTGTGTGCGTGTCCCTCCCTCGCTGTGTTTGCGTGTCCCTCCCTCGCTGTGTGTGTGTGTCCCTCCCTCGCTGTGTGTGTGTGTGTCTCTCCCTCGCTGTGTGTGTGTCCCTCCCTCGCTGTGTGTGTGTCCCTCCCTCGCTGTGTGTGTGCTTGTCCCTCCCTCGCTGTGTGTGTGCGTGTCCCTCCCTCGCTGTGTGTGTGTGTGTCCCTCCCTCGCTGTGTGTGTGTCCCTCCCTCGCTGTGTGTGCGTGTCCCTCACTCGCTGTGTGTGCGTGTCCCTCACTCGCTGTGTGTGCGTGTCCCTCGCTCGCTGTGTGTGCGTGTCCCTCCCTCGCTGTGTGTGCGTGTCCCTCACTCGCTGTGTGTGCGTGTCCCTCACTCGCTGTGTGTGCGTGTCCCTCACTCGCTGTGTGTGCGTGTCCCTCAGTCGCTGTGTGTGCGTGTCTCTCACTCGCTGTGTGTGCGTGTCCCTCACTCGCTGGGTGTGCGTGTCCCTCGCTCGCTGTGTGTGCGTGTCCCTCGCTCGCTGTGTGTGCGTGTCCCTCCCTCGCTGTGTGTGCGTGTCCCTCCCACGCTGTGTGTGCGTGTCCCTCACTCGCTGTGTGTGCATGTCCCTCACTCGCTGTGTGTGCGTGTCCCTCACTCGCTGTGTGTGCGTGTCTCTCACTCGCTGTGTGTGCGTGTCCCTCACTCGCTATGTGTGCGTGTCCCTCACTCGCTGTGTGTGCGTGTCCCTCACTCGCTGTGTGTGCGTGTCCCTCACTCGCTGTGTGTGTGTCCCTCACTCGCTGTGTGTGTGTCCCTCCCTCCCTGTGTGTGTGTGTCCCTCCCTCGCTGTGTGTGTGTCCCTCCCTCGCTGTGTGTGTGTGTCCCTCCCTCGCTGTGTGTGCGTGTCCCTCCCTCGCTGTGTGTGCGTGTGTCCCTCCCTCACTGTGTGTGTGTCCTCCCTCACTGTGTGCGTGTCCCTCCCTTGCTGAGTGTGTGTGTCCCTCCCTCGCTGTGTGTGTGTCCCTCCCTCGCTGTGTGTGCGTGTCCCTCCCTCGCTGTGTGTGCGTGTCCCTCCCTCGCTGTGTGTGCGTGTCCCTCCCTCGCTGTGCGTGCGTGTGTCCCTCCCTCACTGTGTGTGTGTCCTCCCTCACTGTGTGCGTGTCCCTCCCTCGCTGTGTGTGCGTGTCCCTCCCTCGCTGTGTGTGCGTGTCCCTCCCTCCCTGTGTGTGCGTGTCCCTCCCTGTGTGTGCATGTCCCTCCCTCCCTGTGTGTGCGTGTCTCTCCCTCGCTGTGTGTGAGCGTGTCCCTCCCTCGCTGTGTGTGAGCGTGTTCCTCCCTCGCTTTGTGTGCGTGTGTGTGTGTGTGTGTGTGTCCCTTCTTCCCTTTATGTGTGTGTGTGTGTCCCTTCTTCGCTTTGTGTGTGTGTGTGTGTGTGTGTGTGTGCGCGCGCGCACGCGTGTGGTCCCACCCTCGCTGTCTGTATGTGTGCTTGTCCCTTCCTCACTTTGTATGTGTGAGTATCCCCTCTTGCTCTGTGTGTGCATGTCCCTCCCTCACTGTGTGTTTGTTTGTGCGTATGTCTGCGTGTCTCCCTCCCTCACTGTGTGTGTGTGTGTGTCTGTCCCCTCCCCCCTTCTGAGCACATGTCGCACCCTCGCTGTGTCTGCGTGTTTCAACCTCGCTGTGTGTTTGTGTGTGTGTGTGTGTGCCCCTCTTGCGGTGAGAGTGTGTGCCCCTCTTGCAGTGTGTGAGGGTATCCTCCCCTCGCTCTGTATGTGTGTGGATGTGTATCACTCACTCACTGTGTGTCTGTGTGTCCCTCCCTAGCTGTGTGTGTGTGTGTCCCTCCCTCACTGTGTGTGTGTGTGTGTCCCTCCCTCACTGTGTGTGTGTGTGTCCCTCCCTCGCTGTGTGTGTGTCCCCCCTCACTGTGTGTGTGTGTCCCTCCCTCGCTGTGTGTGTGTGTGTCCCTCCCTCGCTGTATGTGTTTGTGTGTCCCCCTCACTGTGTGTGTGTGTGTGTCCCCCTCACTGTGTGTGTGTGTGTCCCTCTCTCGCTGTGTGTGTGTCCCTCCCTCGCTGTGAGTGCGTGTGTCCCTCCCTCGCTGTGTGTGTGTGTGTCCCTCCCTCGCTGTGTGTCAGTGTGTGTGTCCCTCCCTCGCTGTGTGTGTGTGTGTCCCTCCCTCACTGTGTGTATGTGTGTCCCTCCCTCGCTGTGAGTGCGTGTGTCCCTCCCTCGCTGTGTGTGTGTGTGTCCCTCCCTCGCTGTGTGTCAGTGTGTGTGTCCCTCCCTCGCTGTGTGTGTGTGTGTGTCCCTCCCTCGCTGTGTGTGTGTGTGTGTCCCTCCCTCGCTGTGAGTGCGTGTGTCCCTCCCTCGCTGTGTGTGTGTGTGTCCCTCCCTCGCTGTGTGTGTGTCAGTGTGTGTGTCCCTCCCTCGCTGTGTGTGTGTGTGTCCCTCCCTCACTGTGTGTATGTGTGTCCCTCCCTCGCTGTGTGTGTGCGTGTCCCTCCCTCGCTGTGTGTGTGCGTGTCCCTCCCTCGCTGTGTGTGCGTGTCCCTCACTCGCTGTGTGTGCGTGTCCCTCACTCGCTGTGTGTGCGTGTCCCTCACTCGCTGTGTGTGCGTGTCCCTCACTCGCTGTGTGTGCGTGTCTCTCACTCGCTGTGTGTGCGTGTCCCTCACTCGCTGGGTGTGCGTGTCCCTCACTCGCTGTGTGTGCGTGTCCCTCGCTCGCTGTGTGTGCGTGTCCCTCACTCGCTGTGTGTGCGTGTCCCTCCCACGCTGTGTGTGCGTGTCCCTCACTCGCTGTGTGTGCATGTCCCTCACTCGCTGTGTGTGCGTGTCCCTCACTCGCTGTGTGTGCGTGTCTCTCACTCGCTGTGTGTGCGTGTCCCTCACTCGCTATGTGTGCGTGTCCCTCACTCGCTGTGTGTGCGTGTCCCTCACTCGCTGTGTGTGCATGTCCCTCACTCGCTGTGTGTGTGTCCCTCACTAGCTGTGTGTGTGTCCCTCCCTCCCTGTGTGTGTGTGTCCCTCCCTCGCTGTGTGTGTGTCCCTCCCTCGCTGTGTGTGTGTGTCCCTCCCTCGCTGTGTGTGCGTGTCCCTCCCTCGCTGTGTGTGCGTGTGTCCCTCCCTCACTGTGTGTGTGTCCTCCCTCACTGTGTGCGTGTCCCTCCCTTGCTGAGTGTGTGTGTCCCTCCCTCGCTGTGTGTGTGTCCCTCCCTCGCTGTGTGTGCGTGTCCCTCCCTCGCTGTGTGTGCGTGTCCCTCCCTCGCTGTGTGTGCGTGTCCCTCCCTCGCTGTGCGTGCGTGTGTCCCTCCCTCACTGTGTGTGTGTCCTCCCTCACTGTGTGCGTGTCCCTCCCTCGCTGTGTGTGCGTGTCCCTCCCTCGCTGTGTGTGCGTGTCCCTCCCTCCCTGTGTGTGCGTGTCCCTCCCTGTGTGTGCGTGTCCCTCCCTCCCTGTGTGTGCGTGTCTCTCCCTCGCTGTGTGTGAGCGTGTCCCTCCCTCGCTGTGTGTGAGCGTGTTCCTCCCTCGCTTTGTGTGCGTGTGTGTGTGTGTGTGTGTGTCCCTTCTTCCCTTTATGTGTGTGTGTGTGTCCCTTCTTCGCTTTGTGTGTGTGTGTGTGTGTGTGTGTGCGCGCGCGCACGCGTGTGGTCCCACACTCGCTGTCTGTATGTGTGCTTGTCCCTTCCTCACTTTGTATGTGTGAGTATCCCCTCTTGCTCTGTGTGTGCATGTCCCTCCCTCACTGTGTGTTTGTTTGTGCGTATGTCTGCGTGTCTCCCTCCCTCACTGTGTGTGTGTGTGTCTGTTCCCTCCCCCCTTCTGAGCACATGTCGCACCCTCGCTGTGTCTGCGTGTTTCAACCTCGCTGTGTGTTTGTGTGTGTGTGTGTGTGCCCCTCTTGCTGTGAGAGTGTGTGCCCCTCTTGCAGTGTGTGAGGGTATCCTCCCCTCGCTCTGTATGTGTGTGGATGTGTATCACTCACTCACTGTGTGTCTGTGTGTCCCTCCCTAGCTGTGTGTGTGTGTGTCCCTCCCTCACTGTGTGTGTGTGTGTGTCCCTCCCTCACTGTGTGTGTGTGTGTCCCTCCCTCGCTGTGTGTGTCCCCCCTCACTGTGTGTGTGTGTCCCTCCCTCGCTGTGTGTGTGTGTGTCCCTCCCTCGCTGTATGTGTTTGTGTGTCCCCCTCACTGTGTGTGTGTGTGTGTCCCCCTCACTGTGTGTGTGTGTGTCCCTCTCTCGCTGTGTGTGTGTCCCTCCCTCGCTGTGAGTGCGTGTGTCCCTCCCTCGCTGTGTGTGTGTGTGTCCCTCCCTCGCTGTGTGTCAGTGTGTGTGTCCCTCCCTCGCTGTGTGTGTGTGTGTCCCTCCCTCACTGTGTGTATGTGTGTCCCTCCCTCGCTGTGAGTGCGTGTGTCCCTCCCTCGCTGTGTGTGTGTGTGTCCCTCCCTCGCTGTGTGTCAGTGTGTGTGTCCCTCCCTCGCTGTGTGTGTGTGTGTGTCCCTCCCTCGCTGTGTGTGTGTGTGTCCCTCCCTCGCTGTGAGTGCGTGTGTCCCTCCCTCGCTGTGTGTGTGTGTGTCCCTCCCTCGCTGTGTGTGTGTCAGTGTGTGTGTCCCTCCCTCGCTGTGTGTGTGTGTGTCCCTCCCTCACTGTGTGTATGTGTGTCCCTCCCTCGCTGTGTGTGTGCGTGTCCCTCCCTCGCTGTGTGTGTGCGTGTCCCTCCCTCGCTGTGTGTGCGTGTCCCTCACTCGCTGTGTGTGCGTGTCCCTCACTCGCTGTGTGTGCGTGTCCCTCACTCGCTGTGTGTGCGTGTCCCTCACTTTGCTGTGTGTGCGTGTCTCTCACTCGCTGTGTGTGCGTGTCCCTCACTCGCTGGGTGTGCGTGTCCCTCACTCGCTGTGTGTGCGTGTCCCTCGCTCGCTGTGTGTGCGTGTCCCTCACTCGCTGTGTGTGCGTGTCCCTCCCACGCTGTGTGTGCGTGTCCCTCACTCGCTGTGTGTGCATGTCCCTCACTCGCTGTGTGTGCGTGTCCCTCACTCGCTGTGTGTGCGTGTCTCTCACTCGCTGTGTGTGCGTGTCCCTCACTCGCTATGTGTGCGTGTCCCTCACTCGCTGTGTGTGCGTGTCCCTCACTCGCTGTGTGTGCGTGTCCCTCACTCGCTGTGTGTGTGTCCCTCACTAGCTGTGTGTGTGTCCCTCCCTCCCTGTGTGTGTGTGTCCCTCCCTCGCTGTGTGTGTGTCCCTCCCTCGCTGTGTGTGTGTGTCCCTCCCTCGCTGTGTGTGCGTGTCCCTCCCTCGCTGTGTGTGCGTGTGTCCCTCCCTCACTGTGTGTGTGTCCTCCCTCACTGTGTGCGTGTCCCTCCCTTGCTGAGTGTGTGTGTCCCTCCCTCGCTGTGTGTGTGTCCCTCCCTCGCTGTGTGTGCGTGTCCCTCCCTCGCTGTGTGTGCATGTCCCTCCCTCGCTGTGTGTGCGTGTCCCTCCCTCGCTGTGCGTGCGTGTGTCCCTCCCTCACTGTGTGTGTGTCCTCCCTCACTGTGTGCGTGTCCCTCCCTCGCTGTGTGTGCGTGTCCCTCCCTCGCTGTGTGTGCGTGTCCCTCCCTCCCTGTGTGTGCGTGTCCCTCCCTGTGTGTGCGTGTCCCTCCCTCCCTGTGTGTGCGTGTCTCTCCCTCGCTGTGTGTGAGCGTGTCCCTCCCTCGCTGTGTGTGAGCATGTTCCTCCCTCGCTTTGTGTGCGTGTGTGTGTGTGTGTGTGTGTGTGTCCCTTCTTCCCTTTATGTGTGTGTGTGTCCCTTCTTCGCTTTGTGTGTGTGTGTGTGTGTGTGTGTGTGCGCGCGCGCACGCGTGTGGTCCCACCCTCGCTGTCTGTATGTGTGCTTGTCCCTTCCTCACTTTGTATGTGTGAGTATCCCCTCTTGCTCTGTGTGTGCATGTCCCTCCCTCACGGTGTGTTTGTTTGTGCGTATGTCTGCGTGTCTCCCTCCCTCACTGTGTGTGTGTGTGCGTCTGTCCCCTCCCCCCTTCTGAGCACATGTCGCACCCTCGCTGTGTCTGCGTGTTTCAACCTCGCTGTGTGTGTGTGTGTGTGTGTGTGTGCCCCTCTTGCTGTGAGAGTGTGTGCCCCTCTTGCAGTGTGTGAGGGTATCCTCCCCTCGCTCTGTATGTGTGTGGATGTGTATCACTCACTCACTGTGTGTCTGTGTGTCCCTCCCTAGCTGTGTGTGTGTGTGTCCCTCCCTCACTGTGTGTGTGTGTGTGTCCCTCCCTCACTGTGTGTGTGTGTGTACCTCCCTCGCTGTGTGTGTGTCCCCCTCACTGTGTGTGTGTGTCCCTCCCTCGCTGTGTGTGTGTGTGTCCCTCCCTCGCTGTATGTGTGTGTGTGTCCCTCCCTTACTGTGTGTGTGTGTGTCCCTCCCTCGCTGTGTGTGTGTGTGTCCCCCTCACTGTGTGTGTGTGTGTGTCCCCCTCACTGTGTGTGTGTGTGTCCCTCTCTCGCTGTGTGTGTGTCCCTCCCTCGCTGTGAGTGCGTGTGTCCCTCCCTCGCTGTGTGTGTGTGTGTCCCTCCCTCGCTGTGTGTCAGTGTGTGTGTCCCTCCCTCGCTGTGTGTGTGTGTGTCCCTTTCTCACTGTGTGTATGTGTGTCCCTCCCTCGCTGTGAGTGCGTGTGTCCCTCCCTCGCTGTGTGTGTGTGTGTCCCTCCCTCGCTGTGTGTCAGTGTGTGTGTCCCTCCCTCGCTGTGTGTGTGTGTGTCCCTCCCTCGCTGTGTGTGTGTGTCCCTCCCTCGCTGTGAGTGCGTGTGTCCCTCCCTCGCTGTGTGTGTGTGTGTCCCTCCCTCGCTGTGTGTGTGTCAGTGTGTGTGTCCCTCCCTCGCTGTGTGTGTGTGTGTCCCTCCCTCACTGTGTGTATGTGTGTCCCTCCCTCGCTGTGTGTGTGCGTGTCCCTCCCTCGCTGTGTGTGTGCGTGTCCCTCCCTCGCTGTGTGTGTGCGTGTCCCTCCCTCGCTGTGTGTGTGTGTCCCTCCCTCGCTGTGTGTGTGCGTGTCCCTCCCTCACTGTGTGTATGTGTGTCCCTCCCTCGCTGTGTGTGTGCGTGTCGCTCCCTCGCTGTGTGTGTGTGTGTCCCTCCCTCGCTATGTGTGTGCGTGTCCCTCCCTCGCTGTGTGTGTGCGTGTCCCTCCCGCGCTGTGTGTATGTGTGTCCCTCCCTCCCTCGCTGTATGTGGGTCCCTCCCTCGCTGTATGTGTGTGTCCCTCCCTCGATGTGTGTGTGCGTGTCCCTCGCTGTGTGTGTGTGTGTCCCTCCCCCGCTGTGTGTGTGTGTGTCCCTCCCTCGCTGTGTGTGTGCGTGTCCCTCCCTCGCTGTGTGTGTGTGTCCCTCCCTCGCTGTGTGTGTGCGTGTCCCTCCCTCGCTGTGTGTGTGCGTGTCCCTCCCTCGCTGTGTGTGTGCGTGTCCCTCCCTCGCTGTGTGTGTGCGTGTCCCTCCCGCGCTGTGTATGTGTGTTCCTCCCTCGCTGTGTGTGTGTGTGTCCCTCCCTCGCTGTGTGCGTGTCCCTACCACGCTGTGTGTGCGTGTCCCTCCCTCGCTGTGTGTGTGCGTGTCCCTCCCTCGCTGTGTGTGTGTGTGTCCCTCCCTCGCTGTGTGTGTGTGTGTCCCTCCCTTGCTGTGTGTGCGTGTCCCTCCCTCGCTGTGTGTGTGTGCGTGTCCCTCCCTCGCTGTGTGTGTGTGTGTGTCCCCCTCGCTGTGTGTGCGTGTCCCTCCCTCGCTGTGTGTGTGTGTGTGCGTGTCCCTCCCTCGCTGTGTGTGTGTGTGTCCCTCCCTCGCTGTGTGTGTGTGTCTCCCTCCCTCGCTGTGTGTGTGTGTGTCCCTCCCTCGCTGTGTGTGTGTGTCCCTCCCTCGCTGTGTGTGTGCGTGTCCCTCCCTCGCTGTGTGTGTGCGTGTCCCTCCCTCGCTGTGTGTGTGCGTGTCCCTCCCGCGCTGTGTATGTGTGTCCCTCCCTCGCTGTGTGTGTGTGTGTGTCCCTCCCTCGCTGTGTGCGTGTCCCTCCCTCGCTGTGTGTGCGTGTCCCTCCCTCGCTGTGTGTGTGCGTGTCCCTCCCTCGCTATGTGTGTGTGTGTCCCTCCCTCGCTGTGTGTGTGTGTGTCCCTCCATTGCTGTGTGTGCGTGTCCCTCCCTCGCTGTATGTGCGTGTCCCTCCCTCGCTGTGTGTGTGCGTGTCCCTCCCTCGCTGTGTGTGTGTGCGTGTCCCTCCCTCGCTGTGTGTGTGTGTGTGTGTCCCTCGCTGTGTGTGCGTGTCCCTCCCTCGCTGTGTGTGTGTGTGTGCGTGTCCCTCCCTCGCTGTGTGTGTGCGTGTCCCTCCCTTGCTGTGTGTGTGCGTGTCCCACCCTCGCTGTGTGTGTGCGTGTCCCTCCCTCGCTGTGTGTGTGCGTGTCCCTCCCGCGCTGTGTGTGCGTGTCCCTCCCTCGCTGTGTGTGTGCGTGTCCCTCCCTCGCTGTGTGTGTGCCTGTCCCTCCCTTGCTGTGTGTGTGTGTGTGTCCCTCCCTCGCTGTGTGTGCGTGTCCCTCCCTCGCTGTGTGTGCGTGTCCCTCCCTCGCTGTGTGTGTGTGTGTCCCTCCCTCGCTGTGTGTGTGTGTGTCCCTCCCTCGCTGTGTGTGTGTGTGTCCCTCCCTTGCTGTGTGTGCGTGTCCCTCCGTCGCTGTGTGTGCGTGTCCCTCCCTCGCTGTGTGTGTGCGTGTCCCTCCCTCGCTGTGTGCGTGTCCCTCCCTCGCTGTGTGTGTGTGTCCCTCCCTCGCTGTGTGTGTGTGTCCCTCCCTCGCTATGTGTGTGCGTGTCCCTCCCTCGCTGTGTGTGTGTGTGTCCCTCCCTCGCTGTGTGTGTGTGTCCCTCCCTCGCTGTGTGTGTGTGTGTCCCTCCCTCGCTGTGTGTGTATGTGTCCCTCCCTCGCTGTGTGTGTGTGTGTCCCTCCCTCGCTGTGTGTGTGTGTGTCCCTCCATCGCTGTGTGTGTGCGTGTCCCTCCCTCGCTGTGTATGTGTGTCCCTCCCTCGCTGTGTGTGTGTGTCCCTCCCTCGCTGTGTGTGTGTGTGTGTCCCTCCCTCGCTGTGTGTGTGCGTGTCCCTCCCTCGCTGTGTGTGTGCGTGTCCCTCCCTCGCTGTGTGTGTGAGTGTCCCTCCCTCGCTGTGTGTGTGTGTGTCCCTCCCTCGCTGTGTGTGTGTGTGTCCCTCCCTCGCTGTGTGTGTGTGTCCCACCCTCGCTGTGTGTGTGTGTGTGTCCCTCCCTCGCTGTGTGTGTGTGTCCCTCCCTCGCTGTGTGTGTGTGTGTCCCTCCCTCGCGGTGTGTGTGTGTGTCCCTCCCTCGCGGTGTGTGTGTGTCCCTCCCTCGCTGTGTGTGTGTGTCCCTCCCTCGCTGTGTGTGTGTCCCTCCCTCGCTGCGTGTGTGCGTGTCCCGCCCTCGCTGTGTGTGTGCGTGTCCCGCCCTCGCTGTGTGTGTGCATGTCCCTCACTCGCTGTGTGTGTGCGTGTCCCTCCCTCGCTGTGTGTGTGCGTGTCCCTCCGTCGCTGTGTGTGCGTGTCCCTCCCTCGCTGTGTGTGTGAGTGTCCCTCCCTTGCTGTGTGTTTGTGTGTGTGTCCCTCCCTCGCTGTGTGTGTGTGTGTGCGTGTCCCTCCCTCGCTGTGTGTGTGCGTGGCCCTCCCTCGCTGTGTGTATGTGTCCCTCCCTCGCTGTGTGTGTGTGTGTCCCTCCCTCGCTATGTGTGTGTGTGTGTCCCTCCCTCGCGCTGTGTGTGTGTGTGTCCCTCCCTCGCTGTGTGTGTGTGTCCCTCCCTCGCGCTGTGTGTATGTGTGTCCCTTCCTCGCTGTGTGTGTGTGTGTGTACCTCCCTCGCTGTGTGTGTGTGTGTCCCTCCCTCGCTGTGTGTGTGCGTGTCCCTCCCTCACTGTTTGTGTGTGTGTGTCCCTCCCTCGCTGTGAGTGCGTGTGTCCCTCCCTCGCTGTGTGTGTGCGTGTCCCTCCCTCGCTGTGTGTGTGCGTGTCCCTCCCTCGCTGTGTGTGTGCGTGTCCCTCCCTCGCTGTGTGTGTGCGTGTCCCTCCCGCGCTGTGTATGTGTGTTCCCCCTCGCTGTGTGTGTGTGTGTCCCTCCCTCGCTGTGTGCGTGTCCCTACCTCGCTGTGTGTGCGTGTCCCTCCCTCGCTGTGTGTGTGCGTGTCCCTCCCTCGCTGTGTGTGTGTGTGTCCCTCCCTCGCTGTGTGTGTGTGTGTCCCTCCCTTGCTGTGTGTGCGTGTCCCTCCCTCGCTGTGTGTGTGTGCGTGTCCCTCCCTCGCTGTGTGTGTGTGTCCCTCCCTCGCTGTGTGTGCGTGTCCCTCCCTCGCTGTGTGTGTGTGTGTGCGTGTCCCTCCCTCGCTGTGTGTGTGTGTGTCCCTCCCTCGCTATGTGTGTGTCTCCCTCCCTCGCTGTGTGTGTGTGTGTCCCTCCCTCGCTGTGTGTGTGTGTCCCTCCCTCGCTGTGTGTGTGCGTGTCCCTCCCTCGCTGTGTGTGTGCGTGTCCCTCCCTCGCTGTGTGTGTGCGTGTCCCTCCCGCGCTGTGTGCGTGTGTCCCTCCCTCGCTGTGTGTGTGCGTGTCCCTCCCTCGCTGTGTGTGTGTGTGTCCCTCCCTCGCTGTGTGTGTGTGTGTCCCTCCATTGCTGTGTGTGCGTGTCCCTCCCTCGCTGTATGTGCGTGTCCCTCCCTCGCTGTGTGTGTATGTGTCCCTCCCTCGCTGTGTGTGTGCGTGTCCCTCCCTTGCTGTGTGTGTGCGTGTCCCTCCCTCGCTGTGTGTGTGCGTGTCCCTCCCTCGCTGTGTGTGTGCGTGTCCCTCCCGCGCTGTGTGTGCGTGTCCCTCCCTCGCTGTGTGTGTGCGTGTCCCTCCCTCGCTGTGTGTGTGCGTGTCCCTCCCTTTCTGTGTGTGTCTGTGTGTCCCTCCCTCGCTGTGTGTGCGTGTCCCTCCCTCGCTGTGTGTGCGTGTCCCTCCCTCGCTGTGTGTGTGCGTGTCCCTCCCTCGCTGTGTGTGTGTGTGTCCCTCCCTCGCTGTGTGTGTGTGTGTCCCTCCCTCGCTGTGTGTGTGTGTGTCCCTCCCTTGCTGTGTGTGCGTGTCCCTCCGTCGCTGTGTGTGCGTGTCCCTCCCTCGCTGTGTGTGTGCGTGTCCCTCCCTCGCTGTGTGCGTGTCCCTCCCTCGCTGTGAGTGTGTGTCCCTCCCTCGCTGTGTGTGTGTGTCCCTCCCTCGCTGTGTGTGTGCGTGTCCCTCCCTCGCTGTGTGTGTGTGTGTCCCTCCCTCGCTGTCTGTGTGTGTCCCTCCCTCGCTGTGTGTGTGTGTGTCCCTCCCTCGCTGTGTGTGTATGTGTCCCTCCCTCGCTGTGTGTGTGTGTGTCCCTCCCTCGCTGTGTGTGTGTGTGTCCCTCCATCGCTGTGTGTGTGCGTGTCCCTCCCTCGCTGTGTATGTGTGTCCCTCCCTCGCTGTGTGTGTGTGTCCCTCCCTCGCTTTGTGTGTGTGTGTCCCTCCCTCGCTGTGTGTGTGCGTTTCCCTCCCTCGCTGTGTGTGTGCGTGTCCCTCCCTCGCTGTGTGTGTGTGTCCCTCCCTCGCTGTGTGTGTGTGTGTCCCTCCCTCGCTGTGTGTGTGTGTCCCTCCCTCGCTGTGTGTGTGTGTCCCTCCCTCGCTGTGTGTGTGCGTGTCCCGCCCTCGCTGTGTGTGTGCGTGTCCCGCCCTCGCTGTGTGTGTGCATGTCCCTCACTCGCTGTGTGTGTGCGTGTCCCTCCCTCGCTGTGTGTGTGCGTGTCCCTCCGTCGCTGTGTGTGCGTGTCCCTCCCTCGCTGTGTGTGTGAGTGTC
Source organism: Chiloscyllium plagiosum (assembly GCF_037043375.1). Lineage (NCBI taxonomy): Eukaryota > Metazoa > Chordata > Chondrichthyes > Orectolobiformes > Hemiscylliidae > Chiloscyllium > Chiloscyllium plagiosum. The sequence continues at coordinate 121,282,463 of NW_028270151.1, forward strand.
CCTCCCTTGCTGTGTGTTTGTGTGTGTGTCCCTCCCTCGCTGTGTGTGTGTGTGTGTGCGTGTCCCTCCCTCGCTGTGTGTGTGCGTGGCCCTCCCTCGCTGTGTGTATGTGTCCCTCCCTCGCTGTGTGTGTGTGTGTCCCTCCCTCGCTATGTGTGTGTGTGTGTCCCTCCCTCGCGCTGTGTGTGTGTGTGTCCCTCCCTCGCTGTGTGTGTGTGTCCCTCCCTCGCGCTGTGTGTATGTGTGTCCCTTCCTCGCTGTGTGTGTGTGTGTGTACCTCCCTCGCTGTGTGTGTGTGTGTCCCTCCCTCGCTGTGTGTGTGCGTGTCCCTCCCTCACTGTGTGTGTGTGTGTGTCCCTCCCTCGCTGTGAGTGCGTGTGTCCCTCCCTCGCTGTGTGTGTGCGTGTCCCTCCCTCGCTGTGTGTGTGCGTGTCCCTCCCTCGCTGTGTGTGTGCGTGTCCCTCGCGCGCTGTGTATGTGTGTTCCTCCCTCGCTGTGTGTGTGTGTGTCCCTCCCTCGCTGTGTGCGTGTCCCTACCTCGCTGTGTGTGCGTGTCCCTCCCTCGCTGTGTGTGTGCGTGTCCCTCCCTCGCTGTGTGTGTGTGTGTCCCTCCCTCGCTGTGTGTGTGTGTGTCCCTCCCTTGCTGTGTGTGCGTGTCCCTCCCTCGCTGTGTGTGTGTGCGTGTCCCTCCCTCGCTGTGTGTGTGTGTGTCCCTCCCTCGCTGTGTGTGCGTGTCCCTCCCTCGCTGTGTGTGTGTGTGTGCGTGTCCCTCCCTCGCTGTGTGTGTGTGTGTCCCTCCCTCGCTGTGTGTGTGTCTCCCTCCCTCGCTGTGTGTGTGTGTGTCCCTCCCTCGCTGTGTGTGTGCGTGTCCCTCCCTCGCTGTGTGTGTGCGTGTCCCTCCCTCGCTGTGTGTGTGCGTGTCCCTCCCGCGCTGTGTGTGCGTGTCCCTCCCTCGCTGTGTGTGTGCGTGTCCCTCCCTCGCTGTGTGTGTGTGTGTCCCTCCCTCGCTGTGTGTGTGTGTGTCCCTCCATTGCTGTGTGTGCGTGTCCCTCCCTCGCTGTATGTGCGTGTCCCTCCCTCGCTGTGTGTGTATGTGTCCCTCCCTCGCTGTGTGTGTGCGTGTCCCTCCCTTGCTGTGTGTGTGCGTGTCCCTCCCTCGCTGTGTGTGTGCGTGTCCCTACCTCGCTGTGTGTGTGCGTGTCCCTCCCGCGCTGTGTGTGCGTGTCCCTCCCTCGCTGTGTGTGTGCGTGTCCCTCCCTCGCTGTGTGTGTGCGTGTCCCTCCCTTGCTGTGTGTGTGTGTGTGTCCCTCCCTCGCTGTGTGTGCGTGTCCCTCCCTCGCTGTGTGTGCGTGTCCCTCCCTCGCTGTGTGTGTGCGTGTCCCTCCCTCGCTGTGTGTGTGTGTGTCCCTCCCTCGCTGTGTGTGTGTGTGTCCCTCCCTCGCTGTGTGTGTGTGTGTCCCTCCCTTGCTGTGTGTGCGTGTCCCTCCGTCGCTGTGTGTGCGTGTCCTTCCCTCGCTGTGCGTGTGCGTGTCCCTCCCTCGCTGTGTGCGTGTCCCTCCCTCGCTGTGAGTGTGTGTCCCTCCCTCGCTGTGTGTGTGTGTCCCTCCCTCGCTGTGTGTGTGCGTGTCCCTCCCTCGCTGTGTGTGTGTGTGTCCCTCCCTCGCTGTCTGTGTGTGTCCCTCCCTCGCTGTGTGTGCGTGTGTCCCTCCCTCGCTGTGTGTGTATGTGTCCCTCCCTCGCTGTGTGTGTGTGTGTCCCTCCCTCGCTGTGTGTGTGTGTGTCCCTCCATCGCTGTGTGTGTGCGTGTCCCTCCCTCGCTGTGTATGTGTGTCCCTCCCTCGCTGTGTGTGTGTGTCCCTCCCTCGCTGTGTGTGTGTGTGTCCCTCCCTCGCTGTGTGTGTGCGTGTCCCTCCCTCGCTGTGTGTGTGCGTGTCCCTCCCTCGCTGTGTGTGTGTGTCCCTCCCTCGCTGTGTGTGTGTGTGTCCCTCCCTCGCTGTGTGTGTGTGTGTCCCTCCCTCGCTGTGTGTGTGTGTCCCTCCCTCGCTGTGTGTGTGTGTCCCTCCCTCGCTGTGTGTGTGCGTGTCCCGCCCTCGCTGTGTGTGTGCGTGTCCCGCCCTCGCTGTGTGTGTGCATGTCCCTCACTCGCTGTGTGTGTGCGTGTCCCTCCCTCGCTGTGTGTGTGCGTGTCCCTCCGTCGCTGTGTGTGCGTGTCCCTCCCTCGCTGTGTGTGTGAGTGTCCCTCCCTTGCTGTGTGTTTGTGTGTGTGTCCCTCCCTCGCTGTGTGTGTGTGTGTGCGTGTCCCTCCCTCGCTGTGTGTGTGCGTGGCCCTCCCTCGCTGTGTGTATGTGTCCCTCCCTCGCTGTGTGTGTGTGTGTCCCTCCCTCGCTATGTGTGTGTGTGTGTCCCTCCCTCGCGCTGTGTGTGTGTGTGTCCCTCCCTCGCTGTGTGTGTGTGTCCCTCCCTCGCGCTGTGTGTATGTGTGTCCCTTCCTCGCTGTGTGTGTGTGTGTGTACCTCCCTCGCTGTGTGTGTGTGTGTCCCTCCCTCGCTGTGTGTGTGCGTGTCCCTCCCTCACTGTGTGTGTGTGTGTGTGTCCCTCCCTCGCTGTGAGTGCGTGTGTCCCTCCCTCGCTGTGTGTGTGCGTGTCCCTCCCTCGCTGTGTGTGTGCGTGTCCCTCCCTCGCTGTGTGTGTGCGTGTCCCTCGCGCGCTGTGTATGTGTGTTCCTCCCTCGCTGTGTGTGTGTGTGTCCCTCCCTCGCTGTGTGCGTGTCCCTACCTCGCTGTGTGTGCGTGTCCCTCCCTCGCTGTGTGTGTGCGTGTCCCTCCCTCGCTGTGTGTGTGTGTGTCCCTCCCTCGCTGTGTGTGTGTGTGTCCCTCCCTTGCTGGGTGTGCGTGTCCCTCCCTCGCTGTGTGTGTGTGCGTGTCCCTCCCTCGCTGTGTGTGTGTGTGTCCCTCCCTCGCTGTGTGTGCGTGTCCCTCCCTCGCTGTGTGTGTGTGTGTGCGTGTCCCTCCCTCGCTGTGTGTGTGTGTGTCCCTCCCTCGCTGTGTGTGTGTCTCCCTCCCTCGCTGTGTGTGTGTGTGTCCCTCCCTCGCTGTGTGTGTGTGTCCCTCCCTCGCTGTGTGTGTGCGTGTCCCTCCCTCGCTGTGTGTGTGCGTGTCCCTCCCTCGCTGTGTGTGTGCGTGTCCCTCCCGCGCTGTGTGTGCGTGTCCCTCCCTCGCTGTGTGTGTGCGTGTCCCTCCCTCGCTGTGTGTGTGTGTGTCCCTCCCTCGCTGTGTGTGTGTGTGTCCCTCCATTGCTGTGTGTGCGTGTCCCTCCCTCGCTGTATGTGCGTGTCCCTCCCTCGCTGTGTGTGTATGTGTCCCTCCCTCGCTGTGTGTGTGCGTGTCCCTCCCTTGCTGTGTGTGTGCGTGTCCCTCCCTCGCTGTGTGTGTGCGTGTCCCTCCCTCGCTGTGTGTGTGCGTGTCCCTCCCGCGCTGTGTGTGCGTGTCCCTCCCTCGCTGTGTGTGTGCGTGTCCCTCCCTCGCTGTGTGTGTGCGTGTCCCTCCCTTGCTGTGTGTGTGTGTGTCCCTCCCTCGCTGTGTGTGCGTGTCCCTCCCTCGCTGTGTGTGCGTGTCCCTCCCTCGCTGTGTGTGTGCGTGTCCCTCCCTCGCTGTGTGTGTGTGTCTCCCTCCCTCGCTGTGTGTGTGTGTGTCCCTCCCTCGCTGTGTGTGTGTGTGTCCCTCCCTTGCTGTGTGCGCGTGTCCCTCCGTCGCTGTGTGTGCGTGTCCCTCCCTCGCTGTGTGTGTGCGTGTCCCTCCCTCGCTGTGTGCGTGTCCCTCCCTCGCTGTGAGTGTGTGTCCCTCCCTCGCTGTGTGTGTGTGTCCCTCCCTCGCTGTGTGTGTGCGTGTCCCTCCCTCGCTGTGTGTGTGTGTGTCCCTCCCTCGCTGTCTGTGTGTGTCCCTCCCTCGCTGTGTGTGTGTGTGTCCCTCCCTCGCTGTGTGTGTATGTGTCCCTCCCTCGCTGTGTGTGTGTGTGTCCCTCCCTCGCTGTGTGTGTGTGTGTCCCTCCATCGCTGTGTGTGTGCGTGTCCCTCCCTCGCTGTGTATGTGTGTCCCTCCCTCGCTGTGTGTGTGTGTCCCTCCCTCGCTGTGTGTGTGTGTGTCCCTCCCTCGCTGTGTGTGTGCGTGTCCCTCCCTCGCTGTGTGTGTGCGTGTCCCTCCCTCGCTGTGTGTGTGTGTCCCTCCCTCGCTGTGTGTGTGTGTGTCCCTCCCTCGCTGTGTGTGTGTGTGTCCCTCCCTCGCTGTGTGTGTGTGTCCCTCCCTCGCTGTGTGTGTGTGTGTGTCCCTCCCTCGCTGTGTGTGTGTGTCCCTCCCTCGCTGTGTGTGTGTGTCCCTCCCTCGCTGTGTGTGTGTGTGTCCCTCCCTCGCGGTGTGTGTGTGTGTCCCTCCCTCGCGGTGTGTGTGTGTCCCTCCCTCGCTGTGTGTGTGTGTCCCTCCCTCGCTGTGTGTGTGTCCCTCCCTCGCTGTGTGTGTGCGTGTCCCGCCCTCGCTGTGTGTGTGCGTGTCCCGCCCTCGCTGTGTGTGTGCGTGTCCCTCCCTCGCTGTGTGTGTGCGTGTCCCTCCCTAGCTGTGTGTGTGCGTGTCCCTACCTCGCTGTGTGTATGCGTGTCCCTCCCTCGCTGTGTGTGTGCGTGTCCCTCCCTCGCTGTGTGTGTGCGTGTCCCTCCCTCGCTGTGTGTGTGCGTGTCCCTCCCTCGCTGTGTGTGTGCGTGTCCCTCCGTCGCTGTGTGTGTGCGTGTCCCTCCCTCGCTGTGTGTGTGAGTGTCCCTCCCTTGCTGTGTGTTTGTGTGTGTGTCCCTCCCTCGCTGTGTGTGTGTGTGTGTGCGTGTCACTCCCTCGCTGTGTGTGTGCGTGGCCCTCCCTCGCTGTGTGTATGTGTCCCTCCCTCGCTGTGTGTGTGTGTGTCCCTCCCTCGCTATGTGTGTGTGTGTGTCCCTCCCTCGCGCTGTGTGTGTGTGTGTCCCTCCCTCGCTGTGTGTGTGTGTGTCCCTCCCTCGCGCTGTGTGTGTGTGTGTCCCTCCCTCGCTGTGTGTGTGTGTGTGTCCCTCCCTCGCTGTGTGTGTGTGTGTCCCTCCCTCGCTGTGTGTGTGCGTGTCCCTCCCTCGCTGTGTGTGTGTGTCCCTCCCTCGCTGTGAGTGCGTGTGTCCCTCCCTCGCTGTGTGTGTGTGTGTCCCTCCCTCGCTGTGTGTGTGTGTGTCCCTCCCTCGCTGTGTGTGCGTGTCCCTCCCATGCTGTGTGCGCGTGTCCCTCCCATGCTGTGTGTGCATGTCCTTCTCTCCCTTGCTCTGTGTGTGTGTGTGTGCGTGCATGTCCCTCCTTCGCTGTGTGCGCGAGTTCCCCTCTTGCTCTGAGTATGTGTCCCTCTTGATGTGTATGTGAGTGTTCCTCCCTCGCTGTGTGCATGTGTCGCCCCCTCGCTATGTGTATGTGTGTGTGTCTCTCCCTCGCTCTCTCTGCGTGTGTGGTCCCACCCTCGCTGTCTGTGTGTGTGCATGTCCCTCCTTTGCCCTGCATTTGTGTGTCCCTCTCTCGCTGTGTGCCTGTGTTTGTGTGCTTGCGCATGCGCGTGTCCCTCCCTCGCTGTGTGTGCAT